>NC_066317.1:62266178-62601178 GCF_022539315.1 Serinus canaria | reverse complement strand
GTGTTCAATTAGCCTATGACAGCTGCTTTTCTGACCCCTAATCTGGTCCTGCCACAAAACCAACTGGTCAGAGAGTTTGTTTGTTCCATAAAAACTGTGGCTATTTCACCACTAGTAATCTGACTGGACAGCATCTGTCAAGAGGTGAAATAACACAGTGTAGCTAAATCCTGAGTACAGATTCATAGGTTAGTTTTAATAAAATTGAATGGCAGAAAGCATCACAGAATTTGCACCAATGCCAACCTCATCTACTGTTTGTAAGTTTGTATGAAACAAATAAAACAAAATAAAATTGAAAAATCTGGGTTTATTTGAAGGTGGCAGCCAAAAGTGCAGCAACTGATTGAAAAGCTCACAGATAAATTAAGTAATCGAACCAGCACTGTCAAGACTTCAAGAGTCACTCAGCCAAAGGAATTTAATTTGACTGTACCCAAGCCACGTGCCATTCCTCCAGCTTCACCAGCACCTCTGCCAGTACTGCCAAAAAGACAACCTGTAAGTTTGTTTATTTTTTGAAAGACACTAAATTTCATGTATGCTTCTGCACAAAATGGTAGGGGAGTTAATAATCTAAATTTAGGGGTTTTTGCAAATGAATTCTCATTAAAATAAATGGAGAAGCAGTTTCACTGGAAATGAGATGGACTCTAGGTTTGCAGCTCCTCCTTGAAGGTGGAATTTTATTTTTATTTGTCTTAATGCTGAATCTCTAAAATTAAAGCTTTTAGTTTAAATTCATTGCTCATGTAAAAATTTGTCTTTGAGATGCTAAGTTATTTTACTTATTGTCTCAGATTGTGATTTAGTTACACTGGTACAAATCAGAGACCCACAGTTGATGTTATCTCACTGGAGTAAAGCAAACAGGATCTGGGATTAAGCTACTATGACTAACTTAATAAAGACTGCAAAATCATCTGTATTTAAATGCAGTGGGAAGTGAGCTTAGAAATCATAGATTTGGGCATTATCTGCCACCTTGTATTAGCACTTCAGGTTTTAAATAATACATGTGTTGAATGCTCTTAGAAACCATTTACATCTTAGGATGGCAGAGCAATTTAATGGTAGTGTGTTATACAGTTAATGGGATTTTACATTGAAACAGCTTAATACCAGGCTCTGAAAAACTGCATTTAATAACTGCTTAATCAGTATAGAAATGAGTCATGTTGCTGTCATTTTAGAACTTTATGCTGTGCAGCCCCTCTTAGAATAAATTTGCTTTAATGCAGATGCTTTTAGTGAAGTTCATTTGTGTTGTTTGGATTATACTAAATTTGGTTTACATTCTGGCCAGGTTTGCAAATTTAAAGCTTGTGTGAATCTAAAGCCATTAGTGTAGTAGTAACATATCTTTTATTAATTTCTGTACCTCTCTCAGCAAATTAAGATTCACTTTGCCACATTGTTGCCAGTATCACAAATTTACATCCTGAAATGAAAAGAGACTGAAAACACAGCTCACATGGCCGGAGAGGATCAGTAGGGTGAGAGCCAGCCATAGTGTGGCTCCTGTATGGTGGAGGGTTCTCCGTAATTCAGAGGAACACAAGACTCTTCCACATTACATCCTATAATCTGCTGCAGAAATGTTCTCATCCATTTTCTCACAAAAGTGTTCATTTTAGGAGATACCAATTTTTTACTCATGGTTCTCATGCACCTGTCAAAGAATTTTTCACATGGTTTATCAGCAGGGACTATTGTAGCCACGACCCATAGTTACTGCTCCACATGGGAACATCTGTACACAACCATATGGAGGCATCTGGAATTTGAGCAATAGGTTATTTATCCCTGTGTTGCAATTAGTTAATTCTGATTAGCAGGTTTATTATTTTAGGTATTGCTTTCTAGCATTATTTTATTCCAGGCATTTCTGTCCAAGTGAGATGAGATGTGTCACATACATTGGGTCAGGAGCTGGGATGGCACTGCCATCCTGTGTGCTGAGCACACACTGCCTTCCCAGGGGAGTGCTGGGCTGTGGGTTATTGCAAAGGGCAGGGGAGTTGTCCTAGTGACCTATAATGAGATGGGATTCCCATGTCATGATATGGGATCTCAATAATGGGATTCCCAGATGGCATTCACATTCTCTGAAAAAAATCCCTTCACCCAGGATTTTTCTCCTGGGAAGCTGAGAAGCCTCAGACTAAAGGAAAACAGTTCTTATCTCATTTGCTTCTCCTGTGTTGTGCTCATGTGGAATGTGTTTGGAGATTGTTTACCCACAGGTGATTGTTTCATTGCATTCTGGTGTGAGTTTTGACTCTTTGGCCAATCAGGGCCAAGCTGGGTCAGGACTCTGGAGAGAGTCACGAATTTTCATTATAATCTTTTTAGCATTCAGTAAGTATCTTTTCTGTATTCTTTAGTACAGTATAGTATTCTTTAATATAATATAGTATCATAAAGTAATAAATTAGCCTTCTGAGAACATGGAGTCAGATGCATCATTCCTGCCTTCGTCAGGGCATTCCCTGCAAATACAATAATTCCCCACTGGCCTTGGAAAGTAACTGGCCTTGGGGTAACGTGGCCCTAGAAGCTTAGGATAATCATTCATCATCATAAATGTTCATCAAAAATGGGAGTCAGTAAGTAAAAAGTAAAAACATTTTCATTTTGAGATTTAATAATAAAACAACTCACTCCAACTATTTGGTCTAAAGGGTATAAATTCATGTCTCCACAGTCCTTGGCACACATGCACATGGATGCAGACACAAGAGTGCCCATATGCATGCTCACATCGATAAATACAGTTCTACAAGGAAAAATGAGTGCTTTACCTTGAGGTGTGCAAAGGAAACAAATGGACACAAGTGCACAAAGCTGATAACATGCAAAATTATTTAGACACACTCAACTTTCTTGGATATCTTGGGCTAGAGTAACAAAATCCATTCTTTTAGTATCAGTACTATACTAAAATGATAAGATTATACAATTATTTTATTTAAAAATCTTCTGTAAACCAGTCCTATTTAAAAAAAAGTAACACCATTCAGCCAAATTTGATGTATTTTTAGATATTTTTTCTATTATTTCCGCTGTGCTTCATGAGTGAAGTTACTGATTGTTTAAAATAATTGAATGGGTGAAATGATTTAGCCAGTACAGAGATTTTGTTTGCAAATATATAGACCTACCAATATATTTGTGATATTATCTATAAAAATAAAACCACATAATAAAATAGCATTGCATTAGCTTTTCCTTATCCATCTTATGACAGTAACTTTAAAAAATAGAAGAGTGATGAGCACCAAAGTTCAAAGTGATTATTCATTTTTCTCTTTCTTAAACATCTTGTGGTACCTGCTCCCTAAATAATCCTCTGGTTAAGGGATGTCCCAGAGGCTGTGTGAGGCTGACCACTGCCTGGGGAGGGAAAGCAAAGTTGGTGTCTCTCATTCCCAACCGCCTTTTTCACATTTGGATTAAGTAGGTACAGTTTGGCCTTTTTTGATCTCTCTGTTACTGTAATTTAAAATTTATTTATAGTGACTTTTTATCCTCTTCCAACAATTGGGTAATTGCTATTTTATCTGTCTGTCTATCTGCTTGGTACTCATCCCCATGGGCTAAATCACAAGGCAAAGAATGTTTTTGAAACAGCTGATAGAAAAGCTGTTCCTTCAATTGCTTGGAATGAGCATAGCAGTTTCTGAGGAGAGATTTTCAGCTTACTCTGGCAGATGAGTGCAGTTTGCAGGTAAAGCACATGAGTAGGAAGAAGAGTGAAATAAACTGATACTCACTGCCTGTGGAACCCTTTGCAAATCATCTGGGCTTTCATTTCTCCATCCATAAAAGCATAATAAAAATTCTTCTGGGAAATACTTTCACTGCTACTTCACTTTAAAGCCTTACAAAAATACTTGAGCAGTCTCACCAGTACACTTAATTGCTAGCTTCTTCTGTTTGTGCATTTGTTTTACCTGTAGATAAAGATGTCACATAGCAAAGGCAATGTAAATTCCATCAGATCCATGATTTTTTGAGAGTGTAGTTCATTATATAGACCAATAAAGCTAGATGGGATTCCCATGTTCCCTGAACTAACCTCCAGTACAAGACAGACTATATATTTTCCCCATTAATTCTGTAACTTTTAATTGATCTCACACATTTTTAGCAAGATATTTAGGCAGGTGTCCAGTAAACTGTCAAGACTCTCTCACCCACTCCTCTCAAGGAGACATCCAGTCTATTTTCAGAGCTTACTCTGGGATAAATTTATTGCTCAAGCAAATACAGAAATCAACCTGAAGTCCCAGTGTCCTGCTGATCCAGCTGACAGCCAATCCTCTCCTGGTCATTTTAGCTGACATGTGATTGCTTTCCCAGGTCTTTGACTGATGCTGAAAGGACCCTCTGAGTCCTTTATCTCCCAAACATTTAATCCACACCTCCAATGGTTTTCACTTACAAGGACATTGGGACAGCCATGGTAAACCAAAGGCCCATTTTGCCCAGTGTTTTTTCCCAGCAGTGCCTAAACACTGAGCTCTGGGAAGACCAGAGGGATGGGACACCTGCTGCTTTCCTCCAGCTTCCTTCTCAGGGTCCCACCATTTCAGCTCAAAGACCTCCTCAGTTACAATGAAGTTCCTGGGTATTTAATAAACTTCAAAGGATTTCTCTTCCCTGAACTTCTTTGGAGACTGTAACTTGTTTCTACTACCACAGACAGTGCCACAGCTTAACTTTATTCAGCTGCCCTATCTGGCTGTTGTTGCTCTGAAAGTCAAGTTTATGAAATGCCAAACAGAACTGTTCTCATTCTGGGAACATTTTTATCCCCTTGATAGGGCCTATAGGATTTATTATTGCTTTAGCCTTTCTTGTACTACTTCCAATATTGTCTTTCTTTCTAGTCTTTTGAGCAGAGGTTATGTTATATTGAACAGAACTGAAAAGCTGGGTAGCTTCAACTAATTGGAATCTGTCCCTGTCTTCTAGAGTGGCACTAATAGAAAAGAATCAATATTTTAAAAAATTAACTGCTGCTGTTCTCCAGTAAAAGTGGATGAGCTTTTTTTTTTTTTTTTTTTTTGCCTGCAAGAATGTGTCACTTGGAATGTTTTATATCCCATATTGTAGAGATTTTTGTCTTTTAATATAGGTTCCTCCAAGCATCTATAAGCCTCCAAAGGAAAGAAAGCAACTAGAGGAAATCAAAGCAAAAAATATCCAAAAAGCAAAAGTAAGTGTATTTTGTTCTTCTTCTATCCTTTCCTTTCTTCTAAACTGGTTCTTCTTTATTGTTTTATCTTCACAAATCTTAGAACTTTACCTGAAACATATCTGCTTTTGCAACTAAATGGCTCATGGCTTTTTCTCTAGAGTAATGAAATTTGTATCCTCTACTCTGTTTTAGTACCCTTTTCCCATCTTCTTTATTTTATTATTAATAGTCCAGGACAAGGTCCACCTTTTACTCACTATATAAGTACCATACATGAAATTTTGCAAGCAGCCATATAAAGTAACAGAAACATGATTACTTTCTTTTCTTCACAATGGTTCTTCTAGTCCCATGGACATGTGGATATATAAGGTATTCAGTTATTTATTAAAGCTTCAAATTAAAAATAAGTTCAGTATTTTTGAGGTTTTTTTCTGAAATAACCAAAAAATAACCACGTTATTCACTGTTTTAAAATACCAGCAGATTCTGACTTCTTTCTTGTGCAGACTTCATACTCTTACATATTCTTCATACATTCCCTTCAGCAGATTGAGAGAGTGTGAAGTCATCTGGGTTGTAAAGAAACAGAGTACATGGTCTGTGTGTTAAGACAGCAGGAGAAGGGTGGGCCTGGAAAAAACAAATAGATCTAGCTATTTGATCCAAACTTTGACATGAATCTTTTCAATGAGGTAGCTCATAGTTAAAGCAGATTGTTGTTGTCTTCTCCTTGGAAAGGAATTAATTAAATGTCCATTTCCACTTTCTTTCTCCTTTCCCACACTGTAGTCACCATATCCAATCAAATAACAATATAAACCTGATAAAAGGTATGCCAGGTAGCTCCTTTTTATCTGGAGTCTCCCACCCCCATTCTGAAAATGCCTGTTTTTTACTAGCCAGTGCAAGTCTATTCATTACTGGCTGTCCTCATGTCCATGTGAAAGGGACACTGGATTCTGTTCCTAAACTATGGTGAAAGCTTTAATGTGTGACAGATTCTAAGGGTATAAATTTTACATTCCTTTTGCTGGTCCATTATCTATGCTTGATATTTCACTATAAAATAATACAACATTGGTTTTTATCCTTTTATAGTTTCCATATCATGGCAAAAGCACATCTATTTGTCTGTGTGCTTATTTGCATGTTAAAAACTTTCTAGAAAAACTGGGAAAGAAAATCCAAACATCACAATGCCTATACCATCAAAAATCTAGGACAACTGTAAAATCACTTACCAACCAACCAACCACATTCTTCAATAAAGAAAATGCATTAATACAAGAAAAAAAGATAAACCACCACAGAAATTATAGCTACAGTAACAGCATTTTTTGTCACTTCTGGATTGCTATTAAAGGCATCCAGAGCATTCACAAAGGTCAATTCCCTTGACTGTTTGCTAACCAAGCTGAAATTATGGGTCCTAGCAGAAATTTGTATAAAAAATGCCATTTGTTTCATAGCATTTTTGCAGAAGCTGTAGCTGTACGTGTAAGAACCACATCTGAGCATCTGTGAGGAATGAGAACACTGGAAGCCACACTCTAGACAGTTATAGAAACACTGATGTTATCAGCTGCTGCCCAGAAAGCCATTAGAAAATCTAGTCAGTGTTTCACAGCTTTGATTAGAGATTTGGTTTACAACCAAAATAAATATCAAAAAAGCTAGAAATATGGTTGCCTGTACTTCCCTGTATAATGACTTAGCTTTAATGCCAGGGGTGTGCCTATTGAATCAACCCCTGGTGGAGTGATACCCTGAACATAATTCTCTAATATGTCTTAAAACCAAAGCCATTGTTTGTCAGCAGTCTGGAAACAGTTCCTGCCAATGGTACTGATGTGCCATGGATAATGATGATACTTTTAAGCTGGTATCTGGACAAGCAACATGTTTCATATGGGCAGGCCTATCAAAGGCCTTATGTCCTGTGCAAAGAATACATCCAGGCAGAACTGTGTAGAAAATCGATACTTGCTTACTTCAGGTCTTTAATCAGGAGTGAAAATGTATGTAAATACCAAGTCAAGCTTTTGGAATCCATCTTGGGACCAGTGTTGTTTCACATCTTCATTAATGACACAGATGAAGGGACTGAGTGCACCCTCAGCACTCTGCAGGTGATCCCAAGCTGGGTGGTGCAGCTGACACACCTGAGGGACAGGACTCCCTCCCTCCACAGGGACCTGGACAGCTCGAGAAGTGGCCCATGGGAATCTCAGGGGCTCCAACAAGACCAAGTGCTGGTGCTGCCCTGGGTCAGGGCAGCTCCAAGTGACAGCACAGGCTGGGGATGAGCAGATCCAGAGCAGCCCTGAGAAGGACTTGGGGGTGCTGTGGGTGAGAGGCTGGACATGACCCAGCCATGGGCACTCACAGCCCAGAAACCTCCCTGTCCTGGGCTCATCCAAAGCACCGTGGGCAGCAGGTGAGGGAGGGGATTCTGCCCCTCTGCCCCACTCAGGTGAGACCCCACCTGCAGCACTGCTTGCATTCAGCTTTGGGGCCCCACCACAGGAAGGGCATAGACCTGTTGGAGCAAGTCCAGAGGAGGCCACCAGGAGGAATGGAGCACCTCTCCTATAAGGAAAGGCTGAGAGAATTGGGATTCTTCAGCCTGGACAAGAGAAGGCTTCAGGGTGACCTAACTGGGGTCTTCCAGTACCAGAAGAGAGCCCACAAGAAGGATGGAGAGAGACTTTTTACAAGAGAAGGGAGTGACAGGATGAGGGGTAGCTTCAAATAGAAGGAGAGTAGGTTTTTATTATTTATTAGGAAGAAATTCTTTACTGTGAGGATGGTGAGGCATTCACACAGGATGCTTAGAAAAGTTGTAGATGCCCCATTCCTGAAAGAGTTTAAGGCCAGGTGGGATGGAACTCTGAGCAACCTGGTCTAGTGGGACGTGTCTCTGCCTATGGCAGAGGCTTTGGAACAAGATGATCTTTAAGGTTCCTTCTAATCCAAACCATTCTATGGTTCTGTGAATATAGTGGTTATGGCTATAAGACTTTTTGAAATATCAAATTATTCTTAGAGAATTTAAATGTACCATGCTCTTTAAGATAATTGTTTTAATTTTAGGACCTGCTCCTGGAAGTAAATACTAACCAGTTCAGGTGTGCAACCATCGAGCCTGAAAAGAAAGAGGTATGGTGCAAAACACATGTTGAAAAATTCCCCAGTAGGGAGATGAAATATGACTGGAGTATTTAAAGATATCTTATAGTATTTAAAAAATATGTTTATTTGGGCTTAAGAATTTTGTGCTATGATTTATAGCTATAGTGTCATTTCACATCCCTATTCCTGCATTTGCCTCTTTGATGCATAATGCACAATCCCCTTTTCTTATACTTGTGGTTTATAATTTTCCTAATTTTGAGACAAGCAACTTTCTGTGAAACTGCTCCAACACATCTCCAAACTGGCAATATTTCTCTAAATCCACATATTATTTTTCCATTAACTTTGATGCCACAGAGCAGCCAAGCTGAGAGACTAATGGTCCTGTTCATACAGAATCCTTGCTTTGGTTGATTCCCAGTTCACAGTTAAGCCACCAATCTATGTGTGTAATATATTCATTTCAGCATCAGTGCTGCATATTCTATTCACTGTGTTCCATCCCCATGATACCAGACAGTTTCACATCAGAATCTATAGCTAACATCATTAAATTAATAAGCATCAGTAGAATTCTACCACTAATTAATAATTCCATGAAGTGTGTTTGACATCCTATTTTGTCGTCTCAGTATCTATTTCAGTTAAAAGATGAATATATTCATAGATATGTAAGTAATATTTCATAGTCAAAGAAAGAATTACTGTTACTTCTTAGCATTATTTAGTCAATATTTGGACCTACTTTGAATGTTCATATTCCCACTAGGTGGGTGTACCTAGCAAGGTTTTGTGTATATTACAATTCCAAAATATGTAGAATTTTCTACTCTCCAAAGAATATTTGATGAATATTAATACATTACTTTGATAAATACCTAATATCTTTTGCTGAGTAATTGAAAATTTGTTTCTGAAATGAAATAACATATTTTTTGTTTGAACTACAGAACATACATGACAGTATGGAGAGTAAACCAGTGTTCAAGGCTCAAAAGATCCAAAGCAAGGTGAGTAACCTCTAAGGAACTGTTGTCAAATGTACTTGCAAATTTGACACAAGTACAAATCTTGTCATGATGGAAATTCGACTTGAATCTGTGTTTTTACACTAAGGTCTTTGGCCAGGAGCATGGGATGGATTGGGTCTATGGTTCACAGATTTTGTCCTATGCACCATTAATAATCCACATAGACATGGTCAGGGAGTGACAAGAGCAGGGCTACTCCATGACGGAAGAGAAATAAGGAGCCAAAGGTGATGATAGCACAGGCAGTGCCCTCACCATGCAGGACACGCTCTCTGAATGTGAGGAGCTTGGTGGCAGTGATGGGCTCTGCTGATAGCAAGTCACCCTTGGACAAAACAAGGCAACAAGTCAGGTCTGGGGTCCACCCAGAAGCCCAGTCAGGAGACAAAGCTACAACAGCAACTGAGGTCAGGAGACAGAAATGGAGAGACAACCAGGAGTAGAAGAATTCCCAGCATAATGGAAACTGAAACCCATTTCTGAGTCTAACTGGGGCTCCCAGGCGTGTGAGTGGAGGTCCTGGGTGAGACTGGTCAGGGAGATCAAAACCTTTTGGTTCCCTGAGGTAAATTGTGTGTAGTTGCACAATGTAACCATATTGCTTTAAAAGTGTTTTCAGTTACAAAGGGAGAACATTTTACATAAAATAGTATGAAATGAGAATTGTCCCCAGCAAAAAAAGAATTGTGAAACCTTGGTTTAAGAACTCAGCATAAGGACAGAACAATCTTGCATCAGTACATCACTGTTTCAAAATGAGATCCTAAAGAATGCTGAGCAATCATTCCAGCTAATGACTGTCTGATACACAATATACAATCAGGCTGGGTGCTTGCCTTGTTTCCTTCAGACACATACTGAGGTCATGAAATCCACTATCCTGATTGCTTCTCTTGTAGAATTTTCAAGGGTCAGAGAATTGTAAACATGAGAAAAGAGCTGTTCAGCCTTAGCAGTGGAACACATGAAAACTCACATTGATGTTTCTGCAATAACTGCACTACAGATTATCTTCAGTTTTTATTGTTCAATCTGGCACCTTTCATTTGTTTCAAGTTCTTATACAGAATAATTTCAGCTATGCTTGTATTGTGGTCTCAAATATCTTGTGAACAGGTCTGCCTACTCTTTATAACCACGTATTTAGGTACAGCTCCTAAACACTGTGAAAAGATTGATTCTTCACTTGGGGGACTGGGCATCTGGCAAGTATTTCTAAAGCCTGTCTGGCATTTATCACACGCTGAAGTTATCTTTAGTAACAGTATCAGCTATTCAGTCTGCTTGCTTACAGTCCAGCAGCATTTAAATTACAGTAAGGTAATAAGATCCTAGTTCATTTTGCACAAAAAGAAAGAGAAAAAAACCCAAACCAGGAAACATTTACATAGTTAAAACAAACACACATGACCTGTAAATATGTGGGCTCAGTTCAAAACTGTATATTCCATTGCCCTTTCTGATAACATAAAATAACAAAACTTTAGTGCAGACTAACAAGAGTCAAGCCATCTGCCTAAACTGCATTAAGAAAAATATGGATCTGGCATCCTCTGGCATTGATTAGGGCCACTAAAACTTGCTGGTATCTCCTCTAGATGCATAAACAGTTTTATCTTGTCTAAACACATTTGCCTTAAGGTTGGTTAGGTGATATTCAAGATGCTGCTGTAACTTTCAAACAGAGATAGGCATATTGTTATTGACTTTTAAAATACTTTCTATTCCTGTTGCCTTCCTGCCTGTGCCACTCTCTGAGCAGACAAATAATAAGAGGATGGTTTATCCAAGATATATATAATTTTAATCTATCTTCAAATTAATGAAATTATATAATGTTTTAACCAACTGGTATTTTGCTTTCCTCTTTTTAGAATACCCACAGTATATGAAATCTTTTATTTTTATTTTAGAGAGATATATTATGTGCAGCAGCAATTATTTCTCCTGCTGTTCCAAAGTATTTATTTATCATTTTCACTGAGAGAATGAGACAAATGCATCATCACTCTGTCTCAGTCTGCCTCTTGCTCATATCATATTTTGCTTTTTACATATTTATTGGTTTTGGTGAGTTGTTGCATGTTCATTAGGTGGCAATAGACAATATGATATTTTCCCACAAGAATTAGTGCTCTGTAATTTTCCCACTTACTTCAATTTTCTCATATTGAAAAAAGGGAAGATATCTCGCAACAGGAAGAGAATGAGTAACATTCAGAACTTCCTTGATACTATATGACATAGAAGAATCTATTCAGTTATTTTACTTATATCTGCCTGCACATGTCTTGGGAGTCCTAGTTATTTCAACGATATTGCCATATTTCTGTTTCATTGTCAGTCAGATTTCTGGTCAATAAACTGTGAAACTGAACTTTAAGGTATTTCCATAAATAATCATTCTTAGTTCAGTTCTCTATCCAAATTATAGTTGGTAAATACAGAACATGAAATCTGTATATACAGAAAACTGTAAAAAGTATAGAAACATCTACCTGTGTCAGAAAATGTCTAAGGAAACATTTTATAAACAGTACAGGCATAAGATACAAACTGTTCTTACAATGCAGAGAGCTTTGAGATGTGTTGAGCTGCAGAACAAAAAGTAGAACATCATTGGGCATTAAGAAGTCATAGTAAGTCAAACAAAAGAAATAAAATACATTGATTTGGATTCTTTTCCAAAATTCTTCAAGTTATCATTTTGTCAAGAAACTGACAGGTAATTGATTTCTGTCCATTAAAATATGCTATCTGTGTAAAACCAGTAATTTTATTTCATGAATTCTAGGTGATGGAATGTGTTTGCTATCCTCAACCTACCTAATTAATATAATTTATAACACATGCTTTTTCTAGTTATGTATTTCAGGAGACTTCAGTTCATGTTTCTGCATACAATATTTGCAGTATGTAGCTTGAGTGATTCTGTGCATCTGTTTCTCAGCTATTCATTAAGTTCTTCATTTGGAATTTAAATACATGTTTGAATTCTGAACACAGAACTTGTCTGGATTTAAGTCAAACATGTTATGATTAAGCTTTGTTTTCTGCAGGAATCATCCCAGTTCTTATGTCAGCAGCACTGCTTTGCCTTGGTTCAGATCAGGTCTCTTGCATGTGTCTGCAAAGGTGACCAATTTTCTCTGAACACCCTACCAGAGAAATTGATCCTTTCCTGCCTCAGTATTTAGAAGTTGTCTGGGAGTCAGTCTTAACACAATACTTTGGAAGAGTTAACAAAGCAGCCACAGGATCTTGTCCAAGTTACATCTTGAGGCCTAAAAGTCACTGAGAACTGTTCTTCACTTCTACTGTCTAGAAAATGGATATGGCAATGGGTGATTCCAGTTGTCTTGGAAATACTTCTACATTGTAACAGTGATTATTTATAAAATGCTTCCAAGATCTCCCTACAAAAGGTGCCACTTTTGTTTTACTTCACTGTTCTGGCTCACTGAACATCTTTCAGAGAGGCAGTTTATTGTCTTTGTCCAAAACAGATCAAATCCTTTTGCACAGCATATATGAGCACTAGAAAATATGAAAGGAAGTGAAGACATTCTATGGGATTTTACATGGTCCAAGACTGATTACAAATTTATAATCCACTTGGGGGACTTTGCTGATTTCTTAAGCAGCTTGAGTGGTTTATGAACAGCATGCAATTTTATTGTGAATGTCAGATTAATGGTAGATGAATGCTTTAACCAAAATTTATGCTGTCTTGGGTCAATTTATTTAACCCACTGAGATGTTTTTATACTCTGTTTCATGGTTTACATTACTAACTATGGAATATACATTCCCTTTCCTGACAGATTGACAATGTACCCATTAAATTAAACACAGCAGCTATTTTGAGGGAGGGTGCCCTCTACCAGCGGAAATTGGAAGAGGAGCTCAAAAGGTAGGACCACGCTCCACCTAAGTTTGCTTTTCACATCCCTGGATTTAGGATATGAGCCACATCAAAAATAATTCCAGGTAAACTAAACTAATGGATCTGTTGTAGGGCTTTCTATTCTATAAAAACAGTAGACAAAGAAAGAGAGAAGTGGATTGAAGTGGATTGAAGAAAAGTCTACAGTAAAGTAATACTTTTTGTGTAGATGCTGTATAGTGTTGCTGTGTTCTGATTTAGCACTCTGGCTAGTGTCCACTTGCAAAATCCAACAGCTATCACTTTTATATTTATTCCAATCCTCCAGACTAAATAATGACATGAATACACATCTATTTCCACGTCCTTTCTAGAAGATGCATCTATATTAAGCCAAATAATTTCATGTATCTTCATTTTCTTCAAAGGTTGTGGTCAACTACATGCCAAGTTTGATACTTGAACTTGTTTATATGAACATAAAAATACCTGTCCATTTCTATCACCATAAGATATAGCACACTAAGAATGTGCTGTTCCTTAAAGCAAGATAAGCCAAGAGCTGAGAGTGACAGCAGGACATGTAGGATCAGTGTCCTTACTGACAGCAGCTCCACGGTCCCCTGGCAGGCAGCAGGACAGATTCAGGGACAGGCAGCAGGGTCAGCCAAGGGTCCTACAAGAGTCCAAAGGGACGAGTCTAGGCCAAGGTCCAGCCAGGAAACCAAGCCAAGAAGGCAGAGTCAACTTGGCCCCGAGCTGCGTGCAGTCTGATCTAGGGAGTAGCTTAGGCAAGGACCAAGGCTGTTAACCCAGACTTAAATGTGTCTCCTGGGAAGAAACTACACACACACCAACCAGGACTTTTCATAGCTCTTCCTCACACAGTTCTTTTCACTTCAGTCCCATCCAGTGTTAGACAGTCACACTGCAGCAAAGCTGTCTTTGAACACAAGCACTGAATCCAGGGTGCTGGGGAAGGGGGGTAATAGGAGGTTGCAGGTCCTTTTGTGCATTTAGCACTCTAAGAAACCTTGACATAAGGATTCCTCCTCCTTCAGCAACACAGGTTATCAGAGGATGTTTACTAGGGAAAAGGTGACTCCTGGATGGCCACTGAAGGTTGTGTTCTGCACTTAGAATCACATAACATTTTCACTAAAAAACTTCACAAAGATAAAACTTATGTTATCCTGCTTTAGTATGACTTCTAATCCACCTGGCTTAGCAGGCTAAGCACTAAATATTGATAGCATTTTAAGTCCTGGAAGACTGTTTCAGTTTGGATTTGATCTTTGGACCTAACAGTATTGGTTCATGCATCAGGATTTTAACAGGTAGATATTAAACATCACTCAGGTTCTGTTATCAGCTATTCACATATATTGAGGTTTTTCCATATTACATATACTACTGTTCACTCTAGCTGGCAGAATTTCTTCCACTCAGCAAAGGAATAGTTCCCTGTAACTTGACACTATTTTATCTTAATGAGTTTTAATCTTCAGCTGCATTTAAGACAGATATATATATAGAAAGAGATAAATATATATAGATATATATAGAGATAGATGTATCACATGTATAAGCATTGGGGAGCAGCAGTAAGAGGCAATTCACTCTATGTTTGTGTCTCTGCCCTAGTTACTGGCTCATTCCCTCCTCTACTGCAGGACTTTTATGGGCCTGCCCCAGGGCTTTGCTGTGTTTTTCTCTCTCAGCTGAGCACAAAAAATAGGGATGTGACTTTAAGAGCTGAATACTTCTTTCCCTCATTACAGCAATATTATTTAATTAACAAAATACAAAACAGAAATAGTGTTAAGCAGAAGTTTTTTGTTCTCTGTGTTAAAGAGGACAAGAAGATTGTTAAAGAGGAAAGATATTTGTTCTTTCTACCTCTAAGCAAAGCAGTCCTCTGAGAAAATGTACATCCCTTTACCTGATTCTCTCTACTCCTTATGAGAATCCATACATAGCTAAAGTTTGCCCTCTCTTGGGACTTTGTTTTACTGAAAACTTTCAGGTCCTTGCTCTCCAGTCTGGCTTTCTCAGGCTTTACACATAGTAGGAATACCTCTTAGACTGGAATTAAAATATATCTGTCAAATGACTTTGTGATTACTGCCTTTTTCCTCTGCAGAGATCAAACACTTTCTATCAAAGGTTATGGAAATGCTTTACAAACCAAGGCAGGGCTACAAAGCCAGATCCCTGAAATAGTATACTCCTTTTTTCTCTCTTGCAGAGTTGAAAATTTGCAACAAGGGGCTGGAGACTCATCTGAATTCTTGGAATGGCAGAAACAGATGCGTGGAAAAGATTTGGAAGATCAACTGGCTGAAATAGAGTGTAGGAGGCTTCAAGGAAAACTGAGTTATGAAGAGGCAGTTCTAGCCCATCAGAATGTAACCCAAGAAAATAAGAAGAAAGCTGGTCTATTGAGAGAAGAGGTAATACATACAGGGATGCTCAAATTTTGCTGATTTCCAGTCTGTGCAAATCATAGCACAGATGATACCTGCTATTAGAGGTGTGAAATTCTATGCAGTGTCTTAACTCACTGGAGTCTGCAAACAAAGGAAAAAGAGGGCTCTAACTTCCAGATACAACAATGCTTATACATGAAAGTATTTTTTACAAGTTTTTTTTTTTTTATTTGATTAACACTTATGAAGTAAATTGAATCAAAGCAGAAGGTAAAAAAATGCTCCCCTATATTCTGTCGGTATGCAAATCCTTTTGAACAAATACTGAGATACTAAGCACCATTAGCATTGAAATCAACAATATATAACTGATTTCTTTATTTTGTTAAAATGAGAGCCCCAAATATGAAAGTATTTGTTTTCTTAAACTAATATAATTCAATTTACTTCATACTATCTGACCCATCTAGATTTCTCTTAGGTAAAAATTCAGACAGACAACCCTCTTTGGATCCATCTGTATGGAAAACTGTATATTTATACAGTTTTCCATACAGAAAAGAAATATTGGCCAAGAAATATTTTCACACTGTTTTCAATCTGGCAAATGACAGTTTCTCAAAATCATTGCTAGATCTTTTTGTTGTTTTCATAACTCACATTACATTTTCCCAGTGCTTTTCTTATAAACTAAACAGGTGATCAAGAATCACCAAATACTACAGATTTTAAACTTTTCATAGCCACCATCATATTCTTTTCTAGTTCTCCAATTTGTTGCTATGCCCTGTAGGCCAGTACCTGTCTCTTAACCATCTTGCAAATGTCAGTGCCGTGTCTCAGCAACATAAAATGAGACCACAAATGTACAAAATTTTGATAAAGACGATGCTATAAAAGGAAAATTTGCTTAATGAGTTTCTTTTCTGTTCTATAATACCTTTTAATCTTTTCTGGCATTGAGTCTTCGTGTTTGTTTAGAAAGACTATAGCAAGAACTTAAAGTGAACCCTAGTGTACAACTGAACATAGTATAATTGCTCATACTCATTCCAAAAATATTGCAATTGTTATATTCACTTCAACTTCAGAGCATATGTGTTTTATTTGTTAGCAAAAATGTCTCAAAAGGAATAGATTTGGGGATGTGCAAATAAGACTTGCTCTAACCCAACCAATTCCACACAGCTCCCTTTGCTTATCAATAAGCAGAGCATGTCATCCACATGCAGACCTCCAGGTATTCACCAATGTTCAGCCATCATGCTGACCTGCTTCCTTCTTTTAAAACTCTGGTCTTTCATCTAAAACAGGAAGAGCAGCAAGGAATCTAGTCTGAGAAAATAAATTTTCCTGCTTCTTTTTCCTTTCCTCTGACAAAGAGAGGAACATGGTACCCAAAAATGGACTTGACATTACAGAGCTGCAACTTGAAGTTCCTGCAGGCACACAACTAGCAGTATATTAGATTGGCACACTTCTTGCTATCTCACAACTAGATCCAGAAATGACTCCTTCTGTCTGCTCTTGGAAACATGTAGGAGGGAATTATGGAAAGCAGCGGTACAAACGTCATGCAGGGCAGTTATGTATAAATAAAACAGAGAGGGGAGCTTAAATCTGGGACTCTTTCTTGTCCCCAGCCATTGTCCTTTTCTACTTTTGTGGATGATGTAATAGTCTGAATCCAATTTTCCTTACCCTGTTTCAATGATTTGAGAAACTCAGATCACCACTTATCAGGAGTTGTACTCACCTGTTTGTTTGTGATTTAGAAAGCAGAGCTGATGCACCTGTATGCAGAGAAACGTCTACAGGAACAGAAAGAAATGAAAGAGCTGGTGGAACAGGTCATGGAAGGACACAAGAATGTAAAACAAGTAAAAGCAAAGATCCAGGAATACAAACAACAGATAGGTATATATATTGCCAGAAAAATGAGAGGGGATGATAAATATCCCCAAACTACTTCATCTTTCTTTTAGTGGGCCAATTACAATTTTTACAGAAGGGAAAGTGAAATTGAGGGAAAGATCTAGGCTGTACATTCCCATGAATGTATGAATATGAATTCAGAAACCAGCTGGCAATAGGCAGATCAGAAATTCTTAGCTGCTGGTCATGGGAATTACTCTTAGTTTAAACAGGAGATATACATCACTAATGTTCTGCAGCCAGCTTCCCTTCCACCCAAAAGTAACACATGTTAATGACTCTACTTTTTTGTCAAATGCAGACTTCTCTGCTTGTGTATCTCCATACTTGTATTCATAAGGATTGAGGCAAGCAAAGAGTGTTAGTCACTCCAGAATGGACTAGCAGAGCCTACCAGCCTTTGCAATTCAGTCATTTCTAGGATATACATAGCTTGGAAGACTATGAATATTTTCTATTTTATAATATCCTTTTATTAAGTAATGAAACAGTATGTACAAATGAGAACAGAAATTACAAAGCAGTAATTCAAAGTGTCTGTGTATGTATATAGTACATTTATGTGCTGAATAGAAGGATAGATGGTGGAGGTGGGAAGTACTCACTTGTTTCTTTAATGATTCCTCCCACCAATACCAGACTGTTCCCTTAAGTACCTTTAGATCAGTATTATTGTCATTATTCATTAATGCATATGAATTTTCCTCCAGATGGACTACTTGTTAAAATAGGCAAACAGCTAACTGAGATTAATTCTTATCTTTCAGTTCAGCAGGTTTGTGAAGAAAGTGGAGAACTCCTCCGGCAAGCTTTAGAAGAACAGGAGGAGAAGAACAGGAAAAGAAATGAACTAATTCAACAAATACGAGCGCTTGAGTCTACACCTAGCATCAGACACAAGATTGTTGATTTAACAGAGGTGAGCTCAAAAGGAAAAACTTCTGTTTTTACATAAATATGTACTGTATATGTTTCACACATTCAGAGGGATTGTGTACTGCAGGTATATCACAGTCTGGATGGATGAAGTACAAAGTGACCCCATACATGTCGTATTTTGTCATATTGCATGACAAAAGTTAGATATGAAATGGAACATTGATGAAGTCTATAAAATAAAATTTTATCAAGAAGAATATTTTCATGGCAAGTGAAATCTTAGTCCTCTTGAACCTTCTTTGAATTTTGACAATGGGATCTGAGTTTTCCAATATCTTACAAAAGTCTGGACAGCGATTACAAGATGTTCTGTGCATCTTCACAAATTCAAAGATTTGTCAGTCGGGGTAAGAACTGAATCAACACCAAGTCTGGACTCATGTATACTTAGTTATATTGCAGTGGTGATGGCCATGGTAATTAGCAAGACTGATTTCCTTCGCTTTCAAAACTGTCAACGTTCAGGTATATGAAAGAGATTGTCAAGAGAACCCAAAACCTTCTGAGCTATTACAATTCTGTGTAAATTACTTGTGTGTGTAAGTCTATAATTTATAATATCTCAAACTTCTTGGACTTGCTGTTGATGCACAACAACTCATATGCCTGGGATTGGGCTCTGCAATGCCCAGACTTAGGCAGCATCCAGGAATCGCTTATCTTATTTGTTAACTTAATCAGAAGAAGATTAGCAGACTGGACATAAGGAACACATTTTTTACAATGAGTGTGATGAACCTCTGGCACAGGTTGCCCAGAGAAGTTGTGGATGCCCCTTCCCTGGAAGTGTTCAAGGCTGGGCTGGATGGGGCTTAAAGCAAACTGGTTAGGAAAATGTTCTTGGCCATAGCAGGGCTTTTGGACTAGCTGGTCTTAAAGGTCCCTTCCAACTCAAATTGTCCTGTGATTCTGTATCACAGCTTCACTGTTTCATTATAGTGACTATTACAGTAGCACTCTAGTGAATTGGCACACTTTTGATGATAGCTTACCCTGGTTTTCTTTCTACAAAAGGCTTTTTCAGGCTTAGTGCAATTAAGTATTTGTCCATAAAATTCCCATTCACTCTCCTAATTTTTAAAGTACCAGTTCTTCCCTTCATGATTCTTTAGTTGCTTATATACCAGCAGTATCTATTGCATGAGTGTAGAACTTTTCTAATTTTAGGAACTACTTCACTGGCTTCACTGAGCATTTTTGAAATGCAGACACTCAAAACATTCAGCTTCTACCACTCTATGCCTCGAGCAAATTCTCTTTCCTAGACATGTTTGATGTCATGTTCAAACACTACCACTGATATAGATAGATAGACAGACAGATAGATAGATAGATAGATAGATAGATAGATAGATAGATAGATAGATAGAAAGATATAGATAGAGATATAGACATATATACCCTGTTGCAAAACATTTCCCTCTCACTTCCTGTGAATACAACTCTATGATCATTTCAAGTTTAATGCTGGACTTGAAAGAAAGGAAAAGTATATGTAAGAGCAAGGGCCTCAACTGAAATCCTTCACAAAGCTGTTTGGAAATGGTCCATCTTTGTTTGCAAACTGAAGTGCAGAAGTCTCACTTTAGATCTCAGCATTACATTATCATTCACACTGCAAAGTGGCTATTAAAAAGCCTTCATTAAATATTCAGGTTCAATTATTTTAAATTTGGGCATTAGGATCTGAATTTTCTCGGTGTGAAGCATTGCTTAGTCCTAATAATTTCAGATAAAACCAGTAGATACCATTATAGATCAAATGCTTACTTTGGAAATTGATAAATACAGAAAATGCATACTCTTAGTGTAAAGTCTGTTCTGGTTTCACACATTAAAAAAAATTAGTTTTACACATTTTAAAAATTCAAAAGTCTAATTAAAACTAAAAGTCAAATAGATTTTTTTGAGAGCAAATATATTGTATTTATGATTAATCTTCTATATATTTTTCAATGCTTTTTCTTTAAACATTTTATGAAAGATATGCTCTAGATTTTAAAGCCAGTTCTTAAATACCAGTTAGTTTAGGACCATCTCTATATTTCGAGAAATAATTGGAACACAATCAAAATATTCTGGTTTTACTCATTTACTCTCCCCTTGGTATTTACAGTGTTATTTAAAGCTATATTTTGTGTTCTCTAGACTGGTGGCCATGGTTTATTTGGTGAAATGTCAGTAGTGGAACTACGTGAACGCCTCGCCCTACTCAAGGAAGCACAGAAGGCAGCAGAGGAAGAGAAGAGAGATCAGATAATTCATGAAAAACAAGCTAAGGAACAACTTCTTCTAGACAAACTGGACCAGATTTCCCAATTCAGAGCAGAACTTGGACGAGCTGCTGCTTTCAAGTCAGTATAAAACAGCATGTGACATTTAAGACTTTGCAACTTTGTTAATATTTTGCCAGCCCTTGAGGAGAAGAACAAGTAGAGAGCAAAATACAGGCCTTCTGTACTTTTGTCAAGGATTACACTGGGGCCAAGATTTCCTTTTAATTCTTGAAAATAATTTTCATCAGATTTAACAAATCTTTTTCATCATTTATGGTTGAAGACATTCCATAGGCTAGTGTTGACAGTACTGCCCCAGGATTCAGAACCAATAATATAAATTTAGCAAGAAGTTTTGCCTTTCTTCTGTTCCTTTTCAGCTAATCAGAACTAATTGGATGTTATTAGAATCATTCTAGCTTGACACTTAAAGTTGTTTCTCATTCTCATCTAAACCAATATTAGAGCTGAATTTTTCTTGCTTGAATTTCATCTGTAATGTTAAAAGGAAGGTCTTATTCTAGAAGTTAAAAATATTTTAGGAAGATTTTTTGATAGCAATAATGAGCTATAAATTAAATACATTATAGCACCAGATCAAAAAGAAGTTCTTTGCTTACAGGCTGAGAAAATACTGCATTCATGACTAATATTTATTATTCATTATCAAATTTATAAATCATTGTCATAAAGGATTCATAACCTTCACAGATGCTTCACATATGCAGAAAACAAGTCCCTTCCACAAGGGTTTTAAAATCTAAGTTAAAGTTATTTACAAATAAAGCTGAGCAGGAAGAAAGCCTGTGTAAAAGTATACAACATGGCACACCTCTTTATCTTATACCATTTTTACTGCATCTTAAATATTTGCCACTTTTTTCTTTCATATTGTCTTTTATCTTTTCCCTTTTGTGGCTTTGAGAGATAAGTCCTTGTCTGCCATATTTATTTTGCAAACTGATGTTCAGGCTGACATCCAGAAGGCATATTCTATCAGGCTACAAACACATGTTTTTAGACATGTCTTAGATTCACATTTATTGCCAAAGGTGGCTTCTCAAAGTTCAATTCATGTTAATCATTTATCATCCAATTCTACATCTCAGTTACAGAATGCAATATTGATGTATTCCTTTAGTTTTCACTCTTCTCAGCTGTAATTTGGTTTGTTGCTGATAGCCAGTCTCCAAAGACTGGGGTTTTGCTATGTTAGTACTTGAAAAGATAGTTTAATGTATTTAATGAATCAATAACTGCAGCTGCAGTGGATTGACTTCACAGAGCAGTGACTTTCTTTTCTATGGCATGTATCAAGAAAAGATTTTAAGACTTAAGAACCTGAAATGGTGTTGGAGCTAGAAATATTCTCTCATTGCTAAACACTCAATATTGTGAAAGCCTGTGGGAATAACTCAAGCCACTGTTTCCACTAAAGAGGCAAACTAATCTTCTGTACTACATAAAACCTCTTTCACTGGTACCTGCTTAAAGAATCATCTGTTCTAGATGTTCAGTCTGTGAATTTTGTATAGGGCTGGGTTCCTTTAAACTAGACTCTTTGGCTTAATTCAGAACTAAAACTGTTCTCATCCTCAAATAAGCTGGGCTTGAATGAGAAGCTTTGATTCACTTTTTGTTCTGTTATTTGAAATGCTTTTTTGAAAAGACCAACATGCCAAAGATAGTAGAATCCAAATTAAATTATACACTAAATTTCAAGCCTCTGACTCAATCAGTCAATCTGGTCAGATTCTTGGTAAGTTATACAGTAATTTTAATGGAGCCCTGTCTGCTTTCTAAATAAAGAAATATAATGTTTCATTATAGATGTTAGAAGGCATTTTCCTTTCATGGTTCCTAGGCAGTTTATGTATGTATACAATTTATGTATATGTTGGAAGTAATTCCTATAAAAAGGCATCATCATAGTACACCAAAAATGTCGTTCTTTGGGAGTGTATTTCATGCATTTTCATACAGAATCCAAATCTCTGGTGTTATTTTTGTTAATACAGAAATATGGCATGCTGGCCATGGCATTTACAAATGCTAGACACTTTCATGCAGTTTTTATTTCTCTCAATAGAAACTATGAGGCTTTGTGTATTAAATCTTATTTGCAGATCTTGAATCCTGAAATACCTCTCAAACCAGTGTGAGTGATTAATTGTTTGGGTTCTATTCTTGATATGCTGCACAGGAGGTGTAAAAAGCTGATTTTTATGTTTACAGAATTGATTCATCATTTTAGGGATAGAATAGCAAATCTTACCAACAGTCCTCAGAAGTTAGCCTTATGTGTCAATATAAAATTATGTGTTACATCCTAAACTGCATTATGTTGAAGGCTACTACTAATCAGCTAAAGTATGGCAGCTAAACTATGCTAAACACTTGCTTTAGTGACAGCAGGAGTTTAATCAGGTCCCTACCAAGCAGGTTCCTTTCAACAACATTCACAGTCATTCATCAACACAAAAGAAGCACATTGTGCAAGCATTTAATGAGCTATATTAAACAAAATAGGAAATGGAACATGAAAAATTACAGAGACATTGGCCTTTAATAGACTGCAAGCCATGACATCTATCACAGCAGTGGCTTTGTGAGTGCTTGCACAATGGTACATATACTGGACATCCCTTTAATTGCTAGAATTTCACACAGCTTGAAAATCAGCACTGTCATTTGAAGTGGACAAGCAACTCTGCTCTCTGCTTTCAGACTCAAGCACCAGCAGATTTGTGTGTGTTTGTGTGTTTGAATACAAGCTAATGTACTCAAGTTACATGCCTGTGTACTTGAGATACAACTCCCTTTCATTCCAGTGAGGGACATGTATTACTGCAATCAATCTAATGCCCTAAGAATCACACAATAGTTCAAACCAGTTGGCCTGAGGCTCCCTCCATCCACATTATCTGTGGTTTGGGGGGAGAGTTACTTTGTGCTGGATTCGAGGTCTGGGACTGCAAGCTCTCACCCTTCACATGGTTTAAAGCTGTCAGAGGAGAGAACAGCACTAATCCTCCCTGACTTCCTTGTGTGTGAGGAAGATGTACAGACTCCCACCAAGTCAAGAGTTCCCTGGATCCCCATCTCACACTGTGGGAATACTGTGGCACACTGGACTCCCAGCACTGCATTACAAATGATGATGTGTTTGTCAAGATGGCAGAGCAATCCTTTCTCTCCCTGCCACTGCCAGGGCTCAAATCTCTCCCTAACAAGGGGCATCAAACACACACACTGAGAGAAAGGTAACCCCTCTCTCTTGACCTGAGCTGGGGAAGGGTGGGCATAGTGTGAAGGCTGCCAGAGCAGGAAAAGGAGGAGAAGGAGAAGAAGGAGGAGGAGGTAATGAGTTCTTCACTATCATTGAAACAAAAGGGAGAACTTTATCAGTAATGATGGATCAGAAATACGACGATGTGAAGAGAAGCTGTAAAAAAAAGACAGGCTTTTTTCAATGGTGACCATTGCAGGGACAAGAGGAGTATCAGGAAACACTTTTTACTGAAGATGACCAAGCATTGGCACAGATTGTCCAGAGAGGTGGTAGAGTCTCCATCCTTGGAGGTGTTCAAAAGCCATCTGGACACAGACCAGGGCACACAGCTCAAGGTGGCTCTGCTTAAGCAGATGGGGTGGTCAAGATGACCCCCAGAGGTCCCTTCCAGACTCAGCCATTCTGTGATTCAGTGACTGAACTTTGATTATGCAACTTCAAAATTTTTACTTCACATGAGGAAAACACTGTTATGAATAACAATCATTTCCCCATCTAAAATTAGGTCCTTAATAAGTTAATTTTTTTGGAAGGGAGCCAGATTTTGAGTGGTTAAATCACTCACATTAGTACAAAACAGTAATCAGTCTAATAGTGTAGTGTTCTTAAATGTCAAAATAGTGACTGCCTTAATAGTGAACTGTTAACCATTAGACACATTCACTTTGCTAACTGCAGTAACTTAGAATTATATGGTGTAGGACAGAAAAAGGCAAGGTACTGTGAAGTATAGACAGACCTACTCACTGAGGCTATGAGAAACTTTTTTTTTTAATATTGTTACTTGCCCTATAAGCAATTCTGCTTTTAAAAAAATATTTGTGTTTTTGCACAAGACTCCATTTTGTAAGGTGAGCTTATAAGTACAGGCCTAGCTGCTTGATATTTTGGTGCCTAGAATGGTTAAGTGGTCATTTTTACTCAACCTCTTACAAATATTGAGTCGGTTAAGAGCTGACTACATCTCTTACATACATCTATCTCTTTGTACTTTTGATTCAAAGCTTTGAAAATGTAAATGAAGAGCCAAATATAGAATATAGGAGGAAACCTCTGTGCAAATCTTCAAATTCCCCATTTTTTAAATATAGCTGAGAAGACTTTTCATAAATTATCACATCATTTTCTATTGATCTGGAGAGGATTTTTCTGTGTACTAGCCCATTCTGACTGGCTGTTACCTTACTTCCTTAGGAAATACATGATATGAGGTGACAGAGATCATTAGAGGTTTTTCTATCCTGAGCCCTCAAAGTTCTCAACTGATGACAGAAAAACAGAATTTTAAAATTTCTTTTTTCATTCCTTCCTCTCTCAGAGTTTCTGTTATGATATGGTGTGACATCTGAAAATCTATGGGATTGGCAGCTTTTTGGAATATTGTAGATGACTGGCACAAGACTACATTTAGAAGAGGAATGAATATTACTCTGGAAATAAGCAACTATTTACAACGTTAATATAGAAGCAGCTGCTGCTGCTTCCTGATGTTAAACCTCTTGCTATATTTCCTTTAATTGTATTTAAAAGAATCTGGATTTGCATGTAAGGAAAGATTTTGTTGTTTATTCTCATGGACAAGATTTAATAATCAAGTATTTACTTAAAACTGTACTGTTATATTCTCCTAAATCCTTTGGAATGCAATGCTTTCATACAGTGCAAATAGAAATAAATCATGTCCTCAATTAGATTAAGTGATAGCACACAATTTTTAGATTTACAATATAGTGTTAAAAATTAATCTTAGAGTAGCAGAGTATATCCCAGTCTTAAAGAGGATAAGGAAACATTATCCTAACCAGATAGCTTGACACACAGAGCAGAGGGGTTCAGGGAGAGTCTCGGGAAAAGTAATTGGAAATGAGAAGCCAAACATAACTGTGTCCCCTACTTAGAGTTCACAGTCACATTTCAGAATGTGACACAAGTCATATTTCCCCTTCATCCATTTCCTAAGGATTTGGGGACCTGTAGTCTGGAACAGCTTCACTGAAGAAAACTTGTTATCACAGAGAGTTTCCTATAAGCAGAGATAAAACTAACAAGGCAGGCAAAAGCCATCTCTCCCAAGATGAAAGAAGTGTTTAGATCCTTGGATCCTTGATACAGACACTTTTTAAAGGCAAATTGGTGGGTTTAGCATCAGAAGGTACTTCTTCCTTCTTCCCCATCTGCCAGCTTCTTGAGAAGTGTGTCTTATACTGAAACCATCCAAGATATAAGGAAAGAGTTCAGTTTTAAAATATTTCTTTTCAAAAGGCAACTTGTCTGTAAAACTAGTCCTGCCACTGACAGAATGACAGCTACAGAATCAGTGGACAGTGCCCCAGTGCACTGGGTCATTTGGAGTCTTTATTTGGTTTCCAATAAAAGCAACTGTCATATTGCACCACTGCAACATAAAAAGACATTTTATGAAACTATCCTTTGCCAGCTGCTCCCAGCAGATCTAACATGACTATACAATTGAGTACATTCCTTGGAAGATCTGACACTTCCTTTAGCTCTGAATTTAGCAAAAGAATCATACAGCTGCTCATGACATAATACTAACTCTACAATTTGATCTTACTAAGCTAAATTCGAGGGCACTGTTGAATAAAAGAGAAAGTTGGATATTAAGTGAGTCACTCTGTAACAGGGTGTAACCTACAAGTTTTGAGTAAATTGGGCCAATTGGGTGAAAGTATGTAAAACCAGATAAAATGTAAATTCCAGGGGACAGAAAATTGGCTACAATAGAAGGGGGGGAAAAGAAGACTATCCAATAATGTCTTTGGTATGCCTTACTTTTAGGCTGCACATGCTGATATCAATTTATGCTCACACAGAGCAAGTAACCTTAATTAATACATCACCATCCTATTGATTCTGTATCTGGGCATTGGGATTACACAGAAAAAAAAAAATCTTTTATTTGCCAAGGAGTACAGCAATCAAGATGAATACTAATGATCATATAAGGCAAACTCCGTAGTTCACACACAAGCAAAGAGCTGTGGTATTATCCCAGGTTTTGCACATTTTTTTCCTAAAGAATGTCATGCCAGGCTTGAAATACTTAAGATATTGTCATCATGGCATCCTGTGGGAAAAAAATTATTTGATGTGGTTTAGTAATGCTGTTCTGTAAATAACAAGAGGCAAATTGTGAGTACCACATGCAAGGTTTATATGATTTAAATCTCTTTTGAGTCTAACTGGTTCTCAGAAGCAAGAGCAAATTCATTATTACCAAGGTAATGTGTGCTCAATGGACTTATTCTGTGGGATGATAATATTTTACCTTCTCATTGTTTCTTTTTGACTTTTCAGGCAAGAAGAAAAGAAAAAGCCCCAGTCTGGTGAAAGGCCTATGAAAGATGAACGCATTTTAAACCTGCAGAAGAAGATTGTAGAAAAAACAATGGAGCGTAAAAAGCAAGCAGGACTCTTGAAAATTAGCCCCCAGAAAACCAGAATCGTGTCAAGCAAGGTCTGGTTATTACATAAGGAGAAAAGATCCGCAATAGACCTGCTGTTCACAGACCTTTGCTCAACTGCCAGCACTGGCAAGGGGGCAGAGGCAGATGGTGCCATTCATGGCTGGCAATAACAACACCCTGCCCCCTGCCTAGGCACACGTCTCCAGCCGTGGCCTTGACCTCACCTTCTTTTCACACATTCTGCTGTCACAGAGCAGGACTCATCCATTCAACACCTGCCTTGCCACTCTTACCACCACACACTCCTCCCATAAAGACAGCATCTTACCCCATCTCCACCTCTTGTCTTTCCCAGCTTCCTATCACACACATCCCGTCACACCATTCTGGGATGCTCAGTGCCCCTCTCCCACCCAAGGCATGTTACAGTTTATCATTCCCATGGTTTTGTGGAGAGTTGCAGCAATCTTAAACTGGCAACCCACTCTGCTTACTTTTCTGTTCATCATGCCAAATTTGATGGTAACAAGTTTCCCAATCATGTGAGCAAACAAACTGTGTAGTCAGCCAGCAGGATTATCAAATAGAAGTTTAGTGCATTTGCTAAAGAGAACACTGTATCACCTGCAGTCTGATCATCTCTCTGTCCTTCCTGCAGGATTCTTTTCAATGGAACCATTGGAAAGAACTGGAAGAGAGTCGGGAAAGACAATTCAGAATCCTTCAGCATGGTTTTATGGACAGAGAAGCAGCTCAGAAAAGGGAGCTTATTGCAGCAGCAAGAAGTGGAGCCGAAGCCTGTATACTGCGCTCTGATCTAAAATAAAATACATTTGGAACAAATTCGGGCCTACTGGAAATATCCCAGTGTACCTATTTACTACAAGGTTGAGTTTTATTCTTTATTTCACCTTTACAGTGTGATTAGAAAAATGTGGTCTTACAGGCACAATAGAATAAAAATGGAGGGGGGGGGGTTGTCCTACTATCATTTAATTTTTTATGTTCTTTTATAATGATAAAATGATTAATTATATAATGATTTTTTTTTCTGCTAGAATCAAAAGCTTTAAGAAATTGAAACTTTATCATCAGAGCTCCTACAGCATAATGGCAAATATCTGTGTAAGAATGTCAAGAACTGTATTTTGGGTTTGTATACTAGGCCATGGTTTGTGACACTCATTTTTCCAAAAGAATAAAAATGAGGGCAAACCCCAAGGAATATTTGTTTACATTATGCATCTTTTCAGAAGGCATGGTCAGCTCAATTCCTAACATGTCCTCTTACAGGACAGTAACTATGTAAGAGAATTGCCAGTTTCAACACTGTTTTAGAGGATGAGGGAAAAACTGTTTAGAAGGTTTAGAGGATGTGAAAGCCTCTACAAGTCAGAGTCTGGATTCACTGACCCAGCCAGGCCGTTCCTCTATTTGCAGACGTAAATTTCTTCAGTCTTAAAACAGTAAAAGGAGAACAGAACATTGATCTCTTTAGGGAGCTGCTTCCAGAAAAAGTAAAAATTCTTTTACTCACCTAGAAGATAATTTGCCCTCTGACAATTTCTATACTGTGTAAAACAGCTTTTAAATCACAAAACTTATCCAGGCACAAAGCCAAGGAGGATATAAATCAAAATTAAAATCTGCTCAGCATCAGGACTATATAAGGTATTTTTATTTTAACTCAATGCCAATTATTAAGTGTTTAATTATGAGTATTGCAAATATTTAAATTGAAGGAGATTGTCACTGACATTAGAGTAAGGCAGCTGCTTCTAATGCTCTCACAACATTGCATTTCTCACTTTTTATTGAAGGAGGTCTAATGGAATTCTTTTATTGCCATCTAGCTGTGAAGATCACTTCCACAACCCACAAGCTGATAAAATGTGCTGTATTTTTCACTCCAAGTAAATGCTCTGGTAGTCCACAAAGGCAATGCAGGCAGGGCTCATGCTCCAGAGCAAGAGTTAAGGAACACAGGAGAGTGAAAAGAAGGAATCATAGAAGTAGAACTACATAGAAAAGGAACTATGATACCATGTCTAGTACAGTATTGTATATCTTTAAATTACATACCCTTGGTGGCAGGGTGTTTGTCTTCCTTTGTGGTTGTTCAGCATTCTTTTGTACTGCATTCCAGAGCAACAAAGCTAACTGGTGACTCTTAACACCTTGATTTTCCAGAAGCCAGCAATTAACAGCTGACACTCATGCTCAAGGATATTGCATAGCTGAACAGTTCTCAAACCTTTTCATAAGAATTTTAAAAAGGAAAAAAATAAAAAGCATCATTAAGCAGATATTGAGATAGTGGAAATTTCAAATCCCCATCACACTGCAGGCTTCTTCCCCTTGGACCAAGTTTTCAAAATTCTTATTGAATTGCAATCAAACTGGTTCAGAATAATTTCCTTCTCCATATTATTTTTTGCTCTCAAATGAAAGGCCTGAGGAATGGAAGAATCTCAATAATCCAGCTGTGGAATTTTTGCATTCGGAGATCACAAATAGCCCTATTACTACTTTGGGATCTGATGCATAAAGTCATCTTTAGAATCAACACTTTGAGGAATGTAAAAGAATATGTTTTGAAGAAAATACCAATATATTCCTATATTGGTATTTTTGTATCAATATAGCCTATTGATTTTTCAGTGATGGCAGGCCTTACAGCAGAATACACAGAATAACATAAAAAAATACCACCTTGCTCCTGACAAATGTGTATAACTTGATGCTGAACACAACAGATCCTATCCAGAACCACTCTGCCCTGGCTTCTAGAGCACATTTCCTAGTATTCCTGTGTGGTAATGGAAACCTGAGGTGAGCAATGCAGAGCAATCAGAGGTCTGGTGGGACTTGTTAGCCTTGTGTTACAAAAGCAGCTGCAATGGCACTGGAGCCAGGTGAGCTGTGAAGGCACACAGCTCACTGAGACTTGCTGCCTCAGCTGGTGCCTGTGGCAGGGACCATCCACCACTTGCTGCAGCCACACACAGATACCTGAGGGAGCAACACCTCTACACTTGCTTCACTGAAACGCAGGTGGATGAATAATTCATGATTCACTCATTTACACATTTGTTACACCATTTGCAGCCAAGAAGAGGTGCCTGAGTGAACAAGGCTGACTCTGAAATCATCCATCAAAACAGAGTAACAAAATCAGAGGTTGCACCTGTCTGATCATAGTGACAGACTCAAGGAAACATTTACAGTGCTGGAAGCTGCACATTCAGAGATCTCTCATTTCAGCACAAGCAGACAGACCACACGTCCTAGGGTGACGTTCGGATGCTTGTATCCCCATTCCTGTGTGCTGTTTATGCTGGATATTATGTTCTGTGCCTTCAAGACTGGCTCTGAAGAGTGAAAGTTTTGTTTTGGTTTTGTTATCTGCCTGCTCCCCCAGGGTTGGCAGGACACACAGACGGGGCAGTACATGGTGCTGCTTTTGCTTTTTGCTTTGCTTTTGTTCTTGCTTCTGCTTTGCTCCTGCTTTGCTCGTTTTTTGCTTCTGCTCATTAGTTAGTTTAGCTAAACAGTCTGAATTTTCCCTGGACTGTTTCTCCTTTCCCTTTTTTTGGACCTACTCGAACCTGCTCTGGACTGGGACCTGAGAAACACCAAGAGTTTGCACCCTGTGGCTGCAGCAGCTGCCCCAGCGCCGGAGGGACTGATAACAGAGCAACCACCCCCAAGAGAGACTTTCTGAATTCATCTTCTTTTTCAGAGCAGGGAAAGAGTGGTGTCACCCAGTATTGTTCATTTTCTGTGCTGGGGGGTGCCTGTTAAATAAACAGGTTCTTTCCACTTCTCTCCAAGAATCCTTCCTGAACCGGTTCGGGAGAGGGACTGTGTGGGTTTGCTTTCTGGAGGGGCCCTCTTTGGAGGTTTTCTCCTAAATTTGCCCAAAACCAGGACACCACAGAAGCCTTCACATGCCACTAAGGAGGTGAAGGAGGTGTAATCTGAGAAAGACCAAAGGGTTTTGCCATGTGGCAGGCACTGGACACAGGGTGCTCCCCACTCAGGTACCATGGTCACTGCTGGTGGCATTTGGCTCCCTCTTCCACATCAGCCTCAGGAACAAGGGAAAGCTCACACTCAGTGACTGCCATGCCAGGCAATCCAAACTGCCCTAGAGAACATAGATGTTTTATTATTGAAATGAAATTAAAGACACAGAGATGGTTTTGTTGGGATGGCAGGGAAAAAATACCTAGTACAAATCTCCAGCACTCCTCTCCCAGAGAAGGAGAAGGAAAGACAAGTCACTAGGGGAAGCTACCAGTTCATCTATAAACAGCCAAATTGCCAGGTACAGGGCAGTAAATCCAGAAAAGGACAGCTGTTTATTGTGCTAAGGTAAAACTGCTGGAGAAAACCCTCTTTGATAGTGAGGTGAGGACTTTGAAACACCTCTGCAGGTATATATGAGTTAGACATTGGATCTGGATTAATTATTCCATGGATAAGAGGTAACTATCTCCCACACTCATGGCTCTGATGAATTTTGCTCAGTCCTTTGGAAACACACTGAGAAAAATAATTTCTTCACAGAAAGGGTGACTTGATATTGGAATGGACTGTCCAGGGAGGTGGTGGAGTCCCTATCCCTGGGCGTGTTTAAGGAAAGACTGGACATGGCCATGGTCTTGTCAGTGAAAATCAAGAATGAAACTCCTTAACATCAATACACTGTTAAGAAGCAGGCATTACTTTAGTACAATGCCAGATGCACAGGGGGAAACTTGGCCTAACATGCATGCCTGGCTGAAGATGATATTTGTGTTTATGAGCCAGAGATCACAGAATCACAGAATATGCTGAGTTGGAAGGGACCCACAAGGATCATTGAGCTCACTTCCTAGCCCTGCACAGCACCTTCCCCAAGAATCACAACATGTGATTGTCCTGAGGGCCATGGTCCAAGCACTCCTTGAACTCTGTCAGGCTGGTGCTGTGACCACTTCCCTGGAAGCCTGTTCCACTGCCCAACCATGCCCAGGGTAAAGAATTTTTTTCTAACATTTAACCTAAACCTCCCCTGATACATCTTCAGGCCATTCCCTCAGGTCCTGTCACTCACCACAGAGCAGAGATCAGTGTCTGTCCCTCCTATTCCCCTCCTGAGGAAGTTGTAACTGCACTGAGGTCTCTGTCTTCTCAGGCTCCTCTTCTCCAGGCTGAACAGACCAAGTGCCCTCAGCTGCTCACACGGCTTCCCCTCAAGGCACATCACCTTTGGATGCCCTCTATTAGTTTAATATCATCCTGATATTGTGGTGTACATATTAATCAGAGAAGTGTTAGATATGAAGTTGCCTGGGTTTGCCTCAGAGGGGCCTCTTGAGGGTCTTTAGGAACCCCTGGTGGTCGGCCTGGTGTTGGTTTTCACCCTTGCTATAAAAGGTGCACAATGTTTCTGAAGGAACTGCATTGGGCTGGCTTGGCTTGTTACACGGGGCAGTAACCACCACACAGCTCCATCGAGTGCTCCTTCTGCAGGAGCACTTCTAACACTGTGGTTGACATAGTGGTGTTCAGTTATCAGTTGGATTTGATGACCTCAAAGGTCTTTCCCGACCTGATTGATTCCACCATTCTGAGATTCTGGGGAACGTTTCTACAAGACGGGGGTGGGGACGGGAGATTGGGGGGAGGGGGTGGGTAGGGAACCCCACCCCAAAGCTCACACACACTCCACCTCCAGGTACAACAGCTCCGGAGAACACAGCAAAAACACGGTCTAGCTTCGGCCGCCCTTTCAGGGTCTGTCAGGGCCGAACGAACCCGAGGACCAGGAAACCTTTCCTGAGGGGTGGCGAGCGAACTCAGTGGGCCTCTACAACCCCGTTTAGGCCCCAAGGCAGCGCGGGACTACAGCTCCCAGCATGCCCCGCGGCAGCAAAGAGCAGAGGGGGTGGGGCTGCCCGTCTAACCACTGTCTGGTTGATGTACGCATCGACCACTCCGCGAGTGCAGAGCCGCAGCTCAGCCAATGGTAAGCTGGCGAGGGCGGGCGCTGCCGTGGGCCGCTGCCGGCCGCCTCTGAGGTGAGCGCGGCGGGCCGGGGGCTCGGCCGGGGGGGTGGGGGGAGCGGCGCTGCTGGGTCCGTCCCCCCCGCTTCCCGACGGTCCGGGGCGGCAGGTGAGGGAGGGGACGGGAAGGGAGGGGGAAGCGGAAGGGGAAGCGGCCGCAGTGGGGGGAGCGGAGGAGATGCGGCCGTTCCTGCCGGTGCGCGGGGCTGGGCCGGCGCCGCCCCCGCTCCGGCCTGAGGACGCTGCCCGAGCCCCTTCCCCGGGTGCGGCCCTGTCCGAAGGGCTCCGCCGCAGCCCCCGCCGAGAGGCACGTGGCGGGTCCGCTCTCCCCGGCCAGGCCGGGTGCTCCGAGGCCGGCTCCGCCGCCGCCCGGTTCGCGGGGCGGCCCCGCCGCTCCTGCCCGGACCGGCGGGCGGGCGCAGCGCTGAGGTGCGGGCAAGGCCGGGCTATCGCTGTCCTGCCCCGCCTTCCCAGGAAGGATCTGTTCTCCGGAGGAATGGCCGGTGCTCGGTGGAGGTAGCTGCATGAAGTTGTCGCTCTGCCCTCCCATTTTGTGTGACAGCAGGAGTGGGGGGAATGTTCCTCGCCCGCACCTGCACTTCATTACAGGATGTGGAAAGACTCAACTTTTTTTTCGGTTTTTTTTTTTCCCTGTATTCTGTTTTGGGGAATATTGAAAGTGAGTTGTGGCGTCTCTCGGAGAAACTTGTGCAAGTAAGAGCAATGAGCTTTACTTTTGGCCTGCATCCATTTTTCTTTGCTGTGTCTGGAATAGGACATACGGCCGATGAAAAGGTTCAGTGTGTTGTTTTGTTCTGTGGGTGGGATTGAGGGATTTCTTGTTTGTTTTTGGAACTGTTTTGGTTTTTTTAGGTTATTCATGAACATGTCATATTTGTCTGTAGGTGTAACTGCCTGCTTAAAGCAAGCAGACTGGTGTATTTCTGTTTAGAAGCTGGGTTATCTCTCATCTTTACTTTTTATGGTGCCTCTCACCAAGGTCTCTTAGTATAGTAACGTTTTACCTGATTTGGGTAACAGACACAGTTTCTTTTACACTGAAGTTTAAGAAAATGAAAGCATCTTTAAAAGTACTAGAAATACAGGATAGGAAAGTGTAAAAGAGTGAAAAATTAGTGTTCTCCATGGTAAAAAAAAAAAATTGAAACTAGCACTTTGTGCCTGGTATGTGTGTCTTCTGAAGACAAAAATGTTGTTACGCAGCTGCATCTTTGATACAGTGTTTCCTGTTGTTAGGGGTACAGAAAGACATCTGGGGTAGAACTGAGAAGCATTAAAGGAGTGGTGATGGCTTGGACTGGCTACCTAGAACTGAGGCTAGACAGAGTAGAGTATTAGTAGTTAGAGTATTTATTAAAGGCTTTTAATAGATACACCTTGGGCAGTGCAAGAGCCGTGCAGAGGCTACATGCAAGATGGACAACAGTCACGAGTTTTTCGGGCAGATACATGTTTGGTCTGTTTGCATATCAGGGGTTAATTGTCCAATTACAGCTTCAGGTAATAAAGTGACATTCCCCCAGTTTACTTGCCCCCAATTTACTTTTGTTTATACTTTTCGGGCCTGAGGCTGTGATGCTGACCTTCGTTTTAAGGCCTGGAACAATTGTTTTGTCTGACCAAACTGTAATGAGGGCTTACTAACGCTCTATATGAAAATTCAGAGTTAAACAATAATCCAGTACAGGATCTGAAAAATATAAAACTAAAATGTAAGGCAACATTTGGGTATTCCATTTTGACAAATTCAACATCTAATGGGGTTTGTCAGCTGTGCATTGCACATTCCCAATGTTAGAATTGACATTATTGGTTTCTTTAAGTAGGTACTTCGGTGAATTTGTCATGTTTAGCATAAATATGAACTTAAGTCTTGTTTGTGTTAGTGAGACAGGGAAAATGAAAATATCTATCTCTTGCTTCAGACGGTTTGCCTCCATTCACGTGGGAGATCAAGACTTTGTTTTGAGAGTGGTGCAGGAAAAGTTTTCGGTATTCTAGAGAATCAATTGTTTTTGAGTGGTAATTCAAACATGTTTGATTAACTCAGCTTGAACTCAGTGAAAATGTTGACTTTTTTTGAGGAAAAAACAAGATACTTAAATGATGAATAGCAGTAGTTACCACTCCTAGTGTAAACAGTCCTGATTTAAATAATTTGACCTTTTCTCTCAAGCACAGAGAAAAATTGGTACTTGTAGTCTTTGAAATGTTACTTGTTCTGAGATCCACGGTGTTTAGGAACAATAACTGCATATGACAGGAAGGGGAGTGGCCTTTTCTGGTACTGTACCTTCCTGCAGTGAAGCAATAGAAAGTCTGTAAAAGTTAAGAGTATTTATTGGCTTGCTAAGCTGATCTGCTAGGTTTTTACACAAAGAAAAGTCTTTTTACTTCTTAAAAAGTTGTAATTTTAGGATTTCAAATTGATGTCTGCATGCATCTTGCTAGAAGTCTCACAGATAACTGCAGCTAAAGCTGTGAGTGAGGTCACTGGATGTCTGTGGATTGAGGGGGGAGGTTGCTGCAGTAATTCTTTGTATTAACAATTCCTGTGAGTCTTGGTGCTGGGTGGTTTCAGTGTGACTGCTGGAAGAAGAGTGTTATAGGCTTTATCACTAACTTGGGCTGTCCAGTCCTGTGTAACAAACTATGTTAGTAAGTTAAGTGGTCCTGCAGTTTTGAAGATTTTTTAAGGAATTCTTCCAAATGAGTGTATCTCTTTAAATGCAGTGTGTATACACTGTTCCTGTACATGACTGAACTTGATCTGTGGTGTATTTAAGAAAGTGAACTCTGATTTGCTTTCAGAATATTTGGGCACTTGATGCTCAATGAGGTTTCCCAAATAAGCCAGTAACATGTGGAAATCTATAGCCCCACAGAAAAGGTTTGTTCTAAAAAAACAAAAACGTTACTGGATCATAATACTCCTTCCATAGTCTTAATAAATTCCAGCAGTCTGATTTTCTTAGTAAACAGCACTCTCCTGAGATGAGCCATGTTGATATGATGAACCTGCCTGTGATGATTTGAGATAGTTTTACAGTGATAAGCTTCCCTGTGGCTGTCTATTCTCAATTCTTCAGAAGCAGCTTCTCAAGAGGTATTGAGCCATCGGCAGCTCCAACATTTGTGCCTTATACGTACTCTCTGCATTAATTATAAAGAAATCCAGTTGCCAGTGTTCTAAGATTCTGAAAATTTAATCATTTAAATAGCAACAGTGTGCTCTGTCACTTATGTCAAAAGGGGGTTCTGTCCTCCACTGCAAGTGAGGGTTGACACGAGATCCTAAGACATTTCACAGTAATCCTATGTTCACAAACATTACAGTAATCCTGTAAATAATCTGGGGTTTTGTGTCTGAATAAAGAAGCATGTGAGTATTTAAAGTGGATAGGATGGTCTTAACATGTCTTCTATTGTGTGTTACTTCCATTTTCACTATAACTTAAAATTTAAAGTTTGTTGGTTGGGTTGGCTTCATTTTTTCTTCTGTTACAGCTCTTCTTTGGCATTTAAGCCAATCTTAGCCAAAGAGAATATGTGCAAACTCTTGTTTGGCATCATCACAGGTGTTCCCAACAATATTTTTAACCTTTCTAAATATACTTGGTTAACAAACCATTGCACTGGGATGTATTCAATATTAAATCTGAAAAGCACCAGGTCTTGTGAAACCTTCTGGGTATTTTACATTCAGACCCATGCTGCCTGATGAATACAATAGGCTTATTTTTTGCTGTCTTTCAGCAGTGCAGATATGTCAATGTTGTTATTCTGAAAGAGTCTATTTAAAAACAGTTCTGACAACTTGAATTTTAAAGTAGGGTTATATAAAGTTCATTTCTTTATATTTCTTAGGTGTGTGCACCAACTAACATTTCCAAGCTTTTTAATGTCCAAGTATTTTTTCCGATTCAATATCTGAGGAGAATCGAGGAAAACGTGTCTTGGCTTTCTTGATGAAATAAAACTTATGAATGATCTAATGGCTTAACTTCTTAATATACCTCATGTGTTGCTCACTCTTGTTCATCATCTTGCTGTGTGCAGAAAACTGGTTTACCTATGTAATTTTTAATTTCATTTGTAGCTGGTCAATGAAGATAGTAACTTGTCTTGAAGCAATTATTTTGAAAGAGCAGCTATGTAAGGTTTAGGGATGGTTCTCTCCCTTGCCTCCGTCTCTCATCCCTTGTGCTGTGTTTCCTCCTTCCCCTCTCTCTTCCCCTGGTCTCCTAAAACCTCCAAATCCATGAATAATGGTCATATTGAACTAGGAGCTTGTATAGCACCTAGAAAATGTGCTCACAGAACAGTCTCACTGTTTTTCTGGTTTTTCTTTGGTTGGGTTTTTGTATGATTGCAGCATTAGTCATGGTCTGGTTTTAAAAGTTCTTGTCTCCTATCCCAGAAACTCAGTAAAGTGAGTAAAATAGTATCTTCCCAAGATTGTTGATAAGGCTCACAGAGAAGCTTTTTTTCTTAACAAGTGAAATGAAATCTAGACCTTAAGAACAGTGGGAGGAAGTGTTAAAAGAGAATTCCCATTACCTGGACACAAAATGTTATGGAAATGATTGCATAGGTGAGTCCTGCATTGAGGCAGCAAGAGACTGAAGTCAGTCTGCCTTCTCTGGTAGCCTGAATCTTCAACATCCCAGGTGACAACATAAGACTATTTCTTATGTACCAGGAAAGCTGAACATGTCAGTTTAGATTTCTAAAACAAAAATGGGGAGAGGGTGTTACACACAGTAGTTCCAAAAATGAGATCTGTTATGCGCATGGATTCACTAAGCATTAAGTCTGGCATATGTGGTTCAACTAGGGGCAAAAAAAAAAAAAAGGCATATTGACTCATTTTGGGTTTTGTGCTGGTTTTAAAATGAAAACGTGAGAAAATTGATGAGTAGTGTATTATGTTGCTTGCAACAATACATAAATACATCTTCGGGCTTCATAATAAGCATCAAATTGAGTGTAAGCATTTTTCTCAAGTGTGTTTTTTTTAAATAATGTCACAGTTCAGTGTTAATAGGTCTCTTCAGAAAGTGATTTAAGAAATGGAGTAAGTTGAAGCAGAAAAAGATCAGTCAGGTTTCCTTTAATTGAAGGATTGTCTGCCAGTTCTGTTTCATCCCACTGTGTGTTCACATGTTTCCCCATCTGGGAGTAGAGTACAGAGTGTGTGCTGGTCTTTGTGGCAAAAATCAGTCAGCTCTGGAGACAGTTCAGCAGTTCTTGTTTAAAATAGTGTCCCAGTTTTAGTCAAATTAAGGAGGAAATGTCCTGAAAGGCTGTCTCCTCTAATAGAAGGCAGGTTTTAGCAACCCCTCCCCCACAGGGTCCCACAGGTCCAAAAGGAATTCCCTTGGAGAAAGTGAAAAAAACCACTGTTTATTTACTAATCAGATTGCTCACAGGCATGAAAAAAGGAGTGAATAATGTTAAATAATAAAACCTCTCACTGCTCTGAGGAGATGGTAGATTCAGAGTCATTTCTGTAGGTGTGCCTCAGCAGTGGGGGCCCCTGGGTGATGTGTTTCGGACTGGAGAAAAGCTGAATAGTTCCAGAAGAAGAAGCCATAGTCCCAGGAAAAAGCTTTCTGCCTCAACTAAAGAACAAGAAGCTAGCTAAGAAAACCCCAAGGAACAACTCTCTCTCTCTATCTCTCTCTCTCTCTCTGTCTCTGGAGAAAGAAAGCTGAGAGCTGGGAGAAACCCAAACGCTTATCTCTGTGTTTTTGAGCACAGGCACCACAATAATTCCACTACTTCCCCCCGCCCTCAGCTCTAACCTGAAGCTACAGGACTCTGCTCTATATCTGAGCGCAGGGCAGACAACAGAGGGTACCAGGGTGTACAGTCAGCTCAAGACACATCATTGTTCTTTTCCTGGTCCCTCCACTGTGTCCACTCACACCCAGCCCCACTCTGTGTGGACAGATGGTAACTGTACTGCAGGCAGGCTCCAGGATGGGACCTTCAGTACCCTGCCAGTTGCTCAGAGCTGCCTTTATGCTTTTGACCTCTCCCCCTTGGCAGGTAGCTGGGCATGCACACATGCAGGTAACAGAGCAGCTACAGGGAGCTCATATTCTCCTGCACATCAGCAAGTATTTTGAAACTGAAATTTGTCTGCTTCACTTGCTTTAAATTCCTCTCAAGCTGTTTAGCTCCCAGCTGTTGGAATCTGGAGATGGGTTGCAGAAAAAAGCCGTTCATCTGGAGTTTAGATTCTCTGAAGATGGCTGTTTATGACAAAATTCCCACCGATTCCTGCCTGCAAACATTGCCTTGAGTATCATTCAGTTGCTTTTCAGTTCAATGTCATTGGGATTACTTAATATTCTTCTACTTTGCTGTCAAACTCACTTTTCCAGGTGTTTAGCTCACAGGTGAGAATGACTGAGGCTTTAGGTCCAGCTGCAGGTGTCTGAGGCTCACGTACTGAGCTTGGGGACTTCCCTCCCCTCTGGCTTTGGGCATAAACTGATGGCTCAGCAATGGGAATTTGGGAGCAGGGGGGATTGGAGAGTACAAGCATTGCAGACAGGTAACCTTCTCTCTTCTCTTTGATAGGTTTGGAAGAACATCATCCTCTAATCTTCAGAAACCTGGAGTTTTTGTCAGTGAGCTACCTAAAAGAATCTAAGGAAATTATAGCTGTAGCTTCCTTGCCGGTACTTTTTTGGTGTTTGTACCTCTTTTTCAGTGGTTTTAGATCAAGAAACACTATGAGCACAGTAAGTATTTTGCTACTCAGTGCAAACCTGATTCACAAAACATGTTTTCCATTGTATTTCTGCAAACTGTCTTAAGAGTTTGTAGCTAATACACAGGAATATAAGTATATTGAATCTTTGTGTACGTTCAGGTTTTTAATCACTCCAGGTGCTGGCAGTAGTACAGAAATGCTCACAATGTCAGCAAAACCTGATAAACTGTGAACTAGTTTCTTATGTGCAAACCATCATGATAGGGTTTTTCTTGGTGAGGCAGCTGGTAAGAGGTCTGGATCTGGGCTGATGTTTTTTTTCCTTGCTGGAATCAATTCAGGTAAGAATAACTCATACCACCTTTTGATGATTATTAGAGCCATTCCAGGAGTGTTTTCTGTACCTTTGTGTGCTTTCATTGGTGTTGCAAAATTGAGGGCTATGTTAATACTGCTTGCACAGAAAATGCTAAGTCTTTGTTCTCTCTTAGACTCAACGAAAGCGTCGTGGAGGAACAGTTAATTCTAGGCAAGCTCGAAAAAGAAGCAGGCTCATGGCTTCTACTGCTGAAATGGCTTCAGAAGCAGAGCCAATAGAACTTGAAGAAAGTGGTAAGCTTTCTTTTGAAGTGATAAGAACAGAAAGTGCTTCTGTAGGGTTTGGGTCTAACTGAACATGTATTTTTGGTTTTTTGCCAGTTTCTAGGCTGTTTACTGGAGAAGAAGGGAAATATGATTTTAGGAAGTGCCTAAAATCACTAATGGCACACTATGGCATGGCTAAGTAACAAGCCTACTGAAAACTGGTTTGGTTTGTTACTGAGCTACAATGCATTTGCCACTAGTGATAGATGGGTTGCACAGGAAAAGTCCTTAAGAGCTGCTCAAATGTCTGCATGTCTATTCAGATAAGATGGGAGTTACAGCAGCTGCCACTACACAGAGTGGCAAACTAAATTTTGAAACTTCCAGTTTTGAAGATGATAAGGAAAACTTTTATCATTAATTGTGCCCAATCCCTCAAGGGAATGTGCACAGCACAGTACTATTATATCCTACATGATTCATGTTATATTTCTGTATGATAAACATTCTCCTGTCAGATGAATTGTCTGTTGCTGTTGTCATCTGACAGAACTGTCTGAGGAGCTTAGCTGCTCTTTTGCATTTCAGCTTGCTGAAGACAGGGCTGGTAAAGCTCTCTGTGGATTTCTGAGGGCCAAGCTGAGTGAAATGTTGGACTCATTTCTGAAGAGAAGATGGACAGGAGATTGTTGAATCTTAGGCTGTTACACAGTGGCAGCAATTTTCCTCCTCTGCAATCTTTGACTTTGATTCTAACTTTGTTTTTCAGCTGGTGAAGAAGTAGTAGATCTCACATGTGAATCTTCTGATCCTGTAGTTGTTGATCTAACACACAATGATTCCATTGTGGTAAGTAGTGAATAGCACACTTACCTAAATATTGTAGTTAAATTAGTTTTCAGATGTGTTGCTTGATAGAATCTGACTTCAAGGGTAAGTTTTAAGTTCGGATTTAGCTTGTCAGGGCTTGAAGGTCCTGTGTTACAGACAACAAAGAAGCTGCTCTGGAGGTGTACTTGCAGTTAGTGATAGGGTAGTGTAAAATAACTTTTTGCTCCAGAACCTGGAGTTTATATAGATCAGTCATAAGTAATGTAACATAGAGATGCAGTTATAGTTGAATTTTTTTCTAGATAAATCAAAGGTAGAATCATAGAATTGTTTGGGTTGGAAAGGACCTCTACGATCATCAAGTCCAACCATTCACCCAGGAGCACCAAGTCCACAACTGAGCTGTGTCTGTAAGCACCACATCTGCCTGTCTTGGAAATATCTCCAGGGGTGATTTTGAGCCAGTGCTGCTGGGCTGCCTTTGGCAGCCCCTTTCAGTGCTTGATTTTAAGAAAAAGCCAAGGGAAAGAAGAGTAAGTAAAATAAGTTCAGGTTAATACTCCCAGAAGTCTTCAAAACACCTTATTTTTTTCCCCTGCTCTTTTGAAAGCTAGAAGAGTCTTTGATCCAGCTGACAGTGTTGTTTATCCCCTCAGTTTTGGGATGCCACTGCTGCTGTGCCAAGCAGAAGCAAGCAACAGGAATAACATAGGGAGTGTTTCTTGCTGGGGTTATTCCTGAGCCTTTGCAAAGGAAGGGCCTCAAACTTAACAACAGAATTTGCACTTACCCCGCTCCAGTTCCACCAAGAGCGGGTTGGGGTTGGGTTTCTTTTCTTCAGCAGCTGCCGTAATATGACGTGTTTATGGACACCAGTGTTTAACTGGCCTGTTTGAGGAGAAAGAGGGAAAGAATCACCTGAAACCCTAAACCATGGACCTGAAATGGGGGAGCAGGGAGGAGGGCATTCAGGTGGTTCATAAGTTCCTTCTATTGCTACCCCATGGGAGCAGTGGGAGCAGAACCATCAGCATCCACATAGTTTTTTACAGTGAAGCATTTCATATACTACTTTTAATAGTCCTAATCAAAATAAGAGTAATAGCATACTATTCTTAGCTTGTTTTGTTGGAGCTGCTGTGCTTAGCTGGTCTTTGTATGTAAGACCAGGGGTGCACAACAAAGTCTAATTGTATTTTCTTTTCTCTCCCTTCCCATGTGTATTGATGCAAGATTGTTGAAGGTGAGTTGACATTTTAAAATTGATAATGGAATTCTCCTAAATGTAATAATTATTATTTTTTGCCTTTTTCAATTAATTTGAGCAGCATTTATTGAAACTGCAAAAGGCCAAGGACATTGCTAAAGCATCTGGCCAGTGCCTTAGAGAATGAATACGGTCAGTATCAGAGTTTGTAGAAAGTTCCTGAAATAAAATATATCAAAAGCTGCTCTAAATGCTTAATTTCTAAAGACAGAATTTCTTTAAGCTCCAAGTTGATGGTTATTTTAATTAGCACTAGAATATTGGTTGTGAATGAAAAAAAGAGTCAGAAGTTTTGTTTAACCTGTATTGCAGTGAAGGAACTAAAGAAAGTGATTTGTGCTCATAGTATGCACTAGTCTAACATGCCTCAAATTTTCCAGTGAGAAATATTAATTTTTATTTCTACTTTAGATGTTAAAATAGTTACAGGTCAAAAGAACTTAATCTTTTACATCTTTCAGATGTTGTTCTAATTACATTATTGGAGATTCATTAGTATGTTGTCAGCTGCTTATCTAGAATGTAGTCTGTTCTGTGCTCTGAATGAAGCAAGATTAAGTGAAAAATGCCTGCCATAAAAGTTGTAGCTGAACACTTAGGCAGGAAGTGGTTTTAATTTTGTGACTTTTTTGTGTTGTCTTATTGTTTAGTAGCTTGATTATTTCTACATGGATACTGGAGTTGCAGAGATAAACTTGTGCTCAGTCCTCTCTCTTCCAGATCACAGCAATTGTTGCAGTTTCTCAACATAGGATTGTAGCAGTTTCTGTCAGTAAGGTTAGGGAGAAGTGTCTTCCCTTTATAGGGGAAATTAATTCACAGGTAGTGTAATTACGTGGAATGTGTGACAGTGAGGATCTTCAAGATTAAGTTTTAGCTGTTTGTAGGGTGAAGAGATCGAATGATTTGTGTCAGTACGTAGCAGAATATTCACAATGTCTGGACATGTTCAGCCTTAATATTTGGAAGCTAGTTTAAGATTGCTTTTAACCCAGCTGAAAATGGTCTAATCTTTTATTTCAAGGATAGTTCCAGGGAGAAAGATAGTAGTGTAGCTAACTTAACAAAACTAAATTACAGAGAACCAACGACAAAGGAGAAATCTGAGACTAAGAAGCCAGCGACAGGCAGACAGCTGTGTACTGAGCAGTGATGATGAAGATGAAACAAGAGATAACGACGTGTATGTGGCTGATAAAGCAGCTCGAGAACTGGGACCGCTGGAAGAGGAAACTGCAAGTTCAAAGTACGTATACCTCATGAGCTACCAAACAAAGAGTTGTGCTTCTTTTGAGACAGACAGGACTGAGTTGTGTTTGTCATCACCTGACTTCCTTTGAAGCCTTCACTTTCTCAGTTCCCTCTTTTAATGAATACGACATCCCATGTTGCAGGATAGTCAAATGATGCCATTTTCACTTGAGGATGAAAAGCCAGCCCAAAACAGATCTACAGCTTTGTATACAGACCTGAAGATGAGTGTGGCCTGTGAATTAGTCACAGGCCAAAGCTCATAAAGTATTGCATTTCCTTTTCCTACAAAGCTGCAGTAGTTACATTAGATATAAAATACTTCTGTTGGTGTCCATGAGGTTTGGTGTCACGAGACTGGCAGGCAGCAGACTGGCAAATTCCAGTAAAAACACTTATGCTTACCCTGCTTTTTGACATACTGAGCCAGTTGCTGCCTTTCTCAAAGCAGCCACTGTGTTTCCCGAGGTATACTTGCAAGGTGATCCTGGAGGTCGTGCCCTTATGGTCAATTCTTGTTCTGTCCCATGGATATCACGGAGCCCTGATATGTTTGCATGTGGGATGGGAATCTTGCTGTTTGACTCAGCAAAGACCCCATTCTGCTGAGAAAGAGTAAATCCTGCTGCAGTGTGTTAGGCTAAGGAAATGAAATCTGGTGTCTATGTGACTAGGCAAGTTGAAGTGATGCCTTAAGTTTTTAGCTATTTTATTTTTCAGATTCTGTACTGCATTACTCTATATAGAATGCTAGTTAGACTTCTTCCCATTTTGGTCAGACTAAGCAATCCTTCTGTGAGCCAAGTTCACACCATTTGCCTCAGGCCCTGGAAAGTGTAAGCAAAAATTAGTTGGGTGAGGGGAAGCAAACAGGGGAATGTGACTTCATTACCTGAAACTATAATTGGACAATTAACTTCTGATATGCAAATAGACCAAACTTATATCCATCTCAGAAGCTTGTGACAGTTGTCCATCTTGGGTGTGGCCTCTGCGAGGCTTTGTACTGTCCAAGGTGTATCCTTTGAAGGCTTTTTAATAAATACCCACTTTATTCTTTCAACTTTGTCCCGCCTCTCTTCTAGGTAGCCTATCCAAGGCATCAGAAGGACATAAGAATTGTGGTATAAACTTCTTTTAAAGTGGCGGGAGTTTTTTTGTTTGTTTTTTTTTGATTTTTTTTTTTTTTTTTGTGGGGAGCAGGGGAAATACAGGGTTAAATGAAGCTGATGTGCCATGAGCCTTTTGGATTACTGAAAGGCAATGTGGAAGAGAACTTGAATATGTAGTTTTTGGGTGCCAGGTCATAAATATGCCACCAAAAAAGTCCTATGTTATTCTAATCCATAATGTGTTTTGCCAAAGGACTTGTAAATGTTTACATTTTGGTTGTTAAGTAATTCAGAGAACAAATACCCCTAATTGGATAATATAAAAAAGTAATAGTTGGTTCCTTCAGCTTCCTCTGTTAAAGATTACACCTTCCTGGTCTGTGTAGGTAAGGCTGAAAGAACTCAGTGCTGCAGCATTTAACATTGACAAAAGGTTCCTTCCTCGTGCTGAGGATTGTCAGAGCCATATCTAGTGTTGGACTCTTAATCCTTCTAAGATCATCAGTTGGAATTATTACTGAAGTGTTATAGCTGGTGCCTCAAGAATTTGAGGAGTGAAAATGGGAGAATTAGTGGAGTTAAATTCTGCAGGTGAAACTAGGGGTAGATGTTAATATTGCTTCCTGCTTGAATTGAACATAATGGGATAAAGACCATCTCATGCTTTCTATGCCTTTTTGATTAATAAATTACAAACTGTGACTCAGCATGGGCAGTGACATAAGAAAGCCAAATGTTTAGGTAAAGAGTTCTGAAGGTTTAAACTAAAGATTAATTTGTAAAGAAGAGTGTCAGGAAGCTCTTTTTGTTTCTGCTAGCTGCTATTATTCAGCCCTTGGGCTGGGCCATGTTCCCTAGGCGGCCGGACTGTGTCTGTTGCTCAGTGTGTGTGCAGTACTGCTGTCCTGGAGGCTGAAGGCAGCAGAGGCTCATCTGTAACCACAGCTTGGTAACAGACAGTGAGTCGGTCTTTCCACCTTGGAACTGGAAATTTGGGGTTAAGTATTTCCTCATGTCAGTGTGTTCCTGACCTACATTTTGTAAGGAGGAGTTCTTGAAGTGCCTGTGTTACTGGGCTGTTGCTAAATTAGAGCAGGGGATTTTTGAACTTCTGACAGCCTCTTCCCTTTCTAGAACGACTCGTTTCCAAGGCAGAGCTCAGTGCTTTTGTTACAGAGCTGTCATTGATGGCCTGTTGGAGATTAGTGCTGAACAGAGCAGGAGACTGCTGTAGTTCTTGTGCTAGAGCAGGGTGACTGAGTGCATCTTCCCCCAGGGGAAACCTTTCCTTTAGGACAGAGACCCAATTTTCTTATTACATGCCACAAACTGAGGAGCTAAAGGTACGCAGGAATCTTGAAAAGAAATGGACCATGGTGCACTCAGATGGTGACGTGACATTTTGTGTGTGGGTAACCCTTGATGTGCAGTGAAATTAATGGCTGCATGTTCTTTCTTGTTCTCTTCTCTGTACCACAAGGCCGTCTGGTACTGTTAGCTGTCCAATTTGCATGGATGTCTACTCAGAGGTAAGGACCCACATGCTGTCATCCTTTATATGCTGTGTGAGGGAGAAAGGGGCAGAGGGGGCTCCTTTCGCTGGTGTGGGATGTTACAGAGAGCTGGCTTGAAGCACAGAGCTTGCCTTGAAGCTCATAATAACTTGTCAGTCTAAGTCACTTCTTGGTGGTGGGGGTAGAGGGAGGAACCCTTGGCAGGATGGCACTGAAAGATCTTCAAGTTCCTTACTATTCTAAGAGTAAAGGACAATTCCAGATATTTTAAGTCCTGCTTGTGTGATGGCAGTAGACCAGCAAAGTTGAATTCTTTACTTCTAATGCCTGTTTTGGTTTCTTTTCTTCCAGATTGTGCAAAGTGGACGACTGATTGTGTCAACAAAATGTGGCCATGTCTTCTGCAGTCAGTGCCTCCGTGATTCCCTTAGGAATGCCAACTCTTGCCCAACTTGCAGGAAGAAACTCACTCACAGACAGTATCATCCCATTTATATATGAGTACTATTATTTCTCAGGACAGACTCAACTGGATTTTGGGGGAAATGTTATATTTTCAGTGCGCTGAAGATTTAAAGAGCAGCAGGTTGTGCACAAATCCAAATAAAACTGGTTTTTTTGGAGACCAAGTTGAACGTATCTAGACAGCTTTTTTATGGTCCAAGTTGCTTCTTGTTACGTTCCTGGTTATCGTGCTACATCAATGACTGTCTAAACTAGATCAGCAACCTAGACCAGGAAGGAAGCAGTTAATCCATTTTCTTCTACTTTTTTTAATGCTTAAATGAGGGAGTGTGAATATTTTGGTTTTTCTTACTCTATTAATAATTCCTACCTTCACATACAGGTATGGAATAGTTTCCTTTCAGAAGACAGATTAGCAATTCACCATTTCATTATGCCTTTTTTTCATCCTGTAAGAAGCTCATGACTCTTGCTTTCTTGCATATCATCTTTGCCCAACAATTAGAATGAGTACTGTACTGAAGGGTGGCTTTTTCATAAATCAGTCTTAAATTAACAACAAGGGTTATGCAATAAAATGACCTGCTGTTAACCAGCAGTCAGGTGTTTTGAGCAGCAGATTTCAATGTGCAGATGTTTTTATGAACTCCATGAGATCCCAGGTACATAGACACATTGCAGCATGTACAATGTGAAAATAATTCCTTGATTGTTTCAGCTGCCAAGAATTCCTGCATTTTAATCCCAACACTGAATTTATTTTCTCACATGATGAGATGGTCTCTTGGGTTTACTTGTGCTGTAACACTCTCCTAATAACTGTCAATAATACAGTCTTCTCTAGGCTTCCTAGTGATGAAAGCAAAGAAGCAAGTTCATCTATATGCTGAATACCAAACTATCTATAGATCTTTTTACTGTATCAGCTGTTCCCAGTATAATGCTTTAAGTTCAGTGTGTTCTCTTTGCTGTTCTCACTGGTTGTTACACTGAGAGCTGACTGGATGTAGCCTGGTGAATAGCATTGAAAATTAAATAACTCTACTGCCGTTTTTGAGTGGAGGCTTTAAAAAGTGTTTGGTAGCAATGTTGACAGCCAGTTAGAGAAAAGTTTTTCATCTCCCTTTGCCCTGAGGGTTGTCCATTTTTATTTTTATTTTAATGCAGTTTTAAAAAAGAAGTCAGCTATATTGCTTAGGAAAGACAATTCCTCTAGTTGAGAAGGCAGGAATGCACCAGTTTATGCACTCTTATCCAGTCACTTTTTCTCCATGTTCTAAATGTCTATTTTAAACTTACAGCTAAAATGTCTGAGCTGATCTGGAGTCCAGGGTGAGCTGATACAAACAGATTGATGTAGACAAGATGATTAAAATCAGTGGTTTATGGTCCACAGCTGTGGTAGGTGCATCCATGAGAACCTCCAGAATTAAACCTGGCCACTTCTCTGAAGTTGGTTGCTTATAGAAACCATTATAAGAGCCATCCTGTGCCCTGGTGCAGCACAGCTGAAGGGTGTGTTTAGTTAATGTTGGTATCACAAGTGTCTTTGCTAACCTGTCCTTGTCTGTAGGAAACCTTTCATTAAAGAAGCTCTTCTAAATTAGCTGTCTCAAGCTGCCTTGCAATCCAAAGTAAAGTTGACTTTTTTTTTTTTTTTTTTTTTTTTTTTTTTTTAATTAGGACGTTTCTGGAGATAGAAATAGAGAGTTTTGTTACATAAAGTCTGCCTGAAGAAATGCAGCACCTTCAGCCCCCTGGTTTGGAGTGGCTTTGGTTCAGTGCTGTTAGCAGGAGTATGCAGTTTCTGTATTGTGGCAATAGGGTGACTCCTACAGAGTTACACACAGGTGGTTCCTGTGTGCTCTCATGGGTAAGATAAACTACAAACAAGGACCACAGCTCCCAGGATACTGCAGTGACAGTGATGGCTGCAGCTGTGTCCCAAAAAGCAGAGTTGATGCTTAAAGTATTAATTGTGTGAGGAGAAGCAGCCCAACATTAAAACTGTAGAGACCCACAAGGGTCACAGAAGCTACTTTGTCCCAGTAACTTAACAAAGAAAGAATAAATTATGGCTGGTTTTCCTGGGGTGGCTGCTGTGTGAAAGGAATGATCAGAAGAGGATTTAAGGGATTATTACTGAGGATGAGGGTGAGTCAAGTCACTTAACCATGCATCTTTCACAGTCTACTTGCCATGGCCTAAATGATTTTGCACAACTTCCTCCATGTAAATACCACTTTAGAGTTAGTGTCTCAATAAATAGATCTAATCAAAATTTAGATATCATAAACTATAACAAAGAGTTTTTTGCTTTTATGTACCGTGTGAAGTGCCACAAATTTTGTGCATCTCAAAAAGGATATTATGTCTCAGTACATGGGGAAAAAAAAAACAAATTCATTACATGCTTTTTTCTTCAGGGGAAAAAAAAAAGTCTGATATGTTTCAGTTCCAGCAATATTTCACATTGGCAAGAACTCATAGAAAATGAAAAAATCTTTAAGTAGATGTCTGTCTTGTTGTATATAGTTCAATTTTTCCTGTATTTAATTGTATTCAAGTCTGTCTGCCCATCTATGTTAACTCTGCTGGTAGGCAGAGGGTTCTCTTAACAGGTGAAAATAAAATGATTGGATTGATCAATCACAAGTGCTTCTTTTCATTGTGTTGGAGTCATTGATTTGGGAGGAAAAAGTCCTGGAGGCCAAAGCCTTTCAGATGTTGGGGCCAGTGAGGGTTGTGTGGGGCAAAGGAGAAAGGCACCACCTGGGGCAGAAGGGATGTGGGGACAGGAGATGAAGTCCTGCTCAGGGTGGGGGCAATGGGGCAGTGCAGAGGTGGCTTGTGAGTGGGGGGAGCCTGGCAGCCACTGCCAGAGGGGGAGCAGTGAAGAGGGTGGGAGGGTGTTGGGCCACCTCCCTGGGGGTCCCATTGCCACTGGATGAAGCAGCCACTGGAGAGAGGGCAAGGAGGAATGCTGAGCAGAGAACTGGACACAGGGTAGTTTCAAAGTCACAATAAAGCTCACTTGATTTTTTTTTCTCCTAAGAAACTAAAGAGATGCTGTTTCCTGAAGGTCTTGGCTTATCTCTCTTAGTTGCTTTTATTGTATTTTGTTCTTTTTTACTCTTTATATTGTACACATATGGAGTAGCTGCCTTTCCAAATGCTGATGAGTAATTTGCTATTTCATTACACTTTTGTTTTTATCCTAAAATAAGCTTATAACTTTTTTGCTTTCTGCTGTACTATCTTTGCCTTATTACATCACATTCTGTAATAATGGATGGTTTTTTTAGGATTAAAGTGACAACCTTCATCATGCAACTTTGTAACCTGCTGTTCAACAGCTGTCAGATGTTTTAAACAGAGGGCTGTGTGGACAGGAAGCCTGCTGTCATGGCGAGTCCTTGCTGCTTCAGTTAAGGCCTTGATCTTCTTCCGGTGGAATATTGGATCCATCAGATCTGCTCTCTGATTTGCAGCCAGATTTGGCACTTTGGGTGGATGAAGCATGCAGCAACTGCAGCACTTGGAGTTTGATTCTGTATCACAGTTTTGGGAAGCAGAAGGGGTGGATATGAAACAAACCAGAGAGAAAACCAGCCCTGGTCTAAGGAGGTGGGTATGAACCATGGTCCAGTGGCTGGGCTGAACATGTGATCTGAGTAATGTTTGCAGTGCTGCAGGGTCTGAAATGAAGGCTGAGATTGGGTGGATGATCCTGTGGGCTGGAGGGGAGACCATGGTTATAGACTGGGGACTGGGGCAGGAACATCACACACTAGAAACTGGAACTACAGAGCAAAGTGTACAGATGTGTTTGCAGTTTTTGTGTGTGAGCAGACAGTTGGCAAAGGGGAATTGCCAAGGGTAAGTGTTGGTGTATGACAGGTCAAACAGATTAGCAGGGCCATAGCTGCATTCTGGCTGCAGAGCTCAAACCTCCATTTACCTGGATTAGGATGGTGACACAGGTCAGGGGCTATGCTGACAGGTGACATGATGCCATCTATGAAGTTTTAACTGTAGAGATGTGTCCTTGCATTGTGTCTGATCTACACTTGCTGGCAGTGAATGCTAATTTCATATGTTCTGTTAAAATCTGTTCTCTAGGTGAAGAGCATGCAGTTGAGCCCTTGGGCTTCTGAGGATGGTTTTACCTCCAAATACTCTGTCTTTTTTATGTCAATGTTGCCTGATGATGTAAAATCCAGCTTGGTTGTTTGTGTTTCATCTAAAGACCAAGTTCATTGTGGTTCCTACAGTTGACTTAAGGCCTGCAAACAATGAGATGCTTTAGAGCTGCTTCATATTATTTCTGTAATCCTAAATCCTTCTACAGTTTTTCTTTGAGAGTTCTGGGAAGGTAAAAGGAACAGGAATATCTGGTTTGGGGCTTCTCTCCCACTGCTGCCACCACCACCTAACGAGGTTTCTATATCCAGCACACAAAAAATTAGGTTACTCAAAAACTGTTATTCCTTTTTCACCCTTTTTCTCTCAATGCCCTCGTGCTCTTCGTTGGGCACCACAATCTGTCTTGGTTTCAAGGACAGGTGTCTGCTAAGGAAGGTGGGAGCCTCCCCTGGAATAGAAAATGTAAACCCCCTCCCTCTGAATTATTATAATTTTGAAATTAGGGGCTTCTCAGGGAAAGATATGAGATTAGGAACAGCAGTTCTTCACTAGGATGTGAAATAAAGCAAACAAACAACCCCAGCTCTGGCGTTAACACCGGCCAGAGCCAGCAGCGCCCTCCCGGCCTTTCGGCCGCGGCACTTCCCCCTCGCTGCAGTTCCAGACACGGCCGGCAGGGGCGCTGCTGGCCCCCGGCGGGCAGGGCAAGGCGGTGACTCCCCCGCGCCTGCAGGGGGCGCTGTGCCGCGGGCTGAGGGAGCGCGCGCCAATGGAGGCTCCGCACAGAGGGGAAGGGATGGAGGAGAGGCTTCACCTCACAAACCCCGGGGCCGCCGATCCCGGGGCCCCAGCAGGACTCTCAGAAGCAGCAAGCTGGCGTGGCAGGACATCTCAGCAGGGACTACATCTCAGCCGGGCTACAGTGCAGTGAAAATCAGAGTAGTGCTGAAGAGACAGCCGGGGCAGGACAGCGGCGACCCAGCTCCAGCAGGGCAGGGAGAGCCGGGCCCAGGGTCCTGGGCACCCAAGCGGGTGCGGACAGATCCCTCTGTCAGTGAGGTGGGTGTTCATAAGGTCCCAGTTCAGTGGCTGCTCTCACGAGCAGAGCAACAGAGGCTCACCCCCAGCAGCAGCAGCAGCTCTGGGCTGGGCTCTGGCAGCAGCAGCGAATTCCCTTCCTGGGCACCATCCTCCTGCAAAGCCGAGGGACAGAGAGCGAACCTGGAGCTGCCCCACCCCCGACTTTTATCAGCCCTATCCTCACCGTATCTCTGCCCCATCGGAGAGAATCTCCCAGGTAAGAGAAATACAACCAGATGCCCTCCTCTGCCGAGCTTGGCCATTTCTTGTGTTTTTCTTAAGTACCTAGTTGTACCTAGGAAACACCTTGCTAGTGTTTCCTAGCAAGTTATGGGGAAAAAATCTATAAGTAAAAAAGAACAAAAGAAAAGAAACCTAACCCCCAACACCAGAGGAGAGCATTGCCATCTCTGTCAAGGAGAGTTGTTGGTGCTGTGTCCAAATGCAGTCCAAGAGTCTGATGTGTCCCTTCAGAGAGGGGTCCCACCCATGTCAGTGGTGCAGGATGAATCCAGAGGCGATGTGATATGTTCTGGTTTTGTTAGAAATGAGATGGAGGTCTCAAAGACCATTTCAAAAATATTTTGATTGGTTGCTACATCTTTCCCTCAGTAAAGCCCTGATTACACCAGCAATGTAAACCTGAAGGCCTTAGTTTCCCCTAGTAACTCTGCTACCCACAGATTGTAGATTCAGACTTTGTATATTTTTATTTTCCATAGTAGATGTTACCTTGAGATTTTAGGTAGGCAGTTAAAAGCAGATGTATTAGGAATGGAAAACTACTTATTTCTAATCCTGTTTCCTCTCTCATATTTCATGAAGAATGAAATGAATGAAGAATATATTAGCCTTAAAAAATCTTACACAGAAAAACAACAGGTTATGATATTGATTTAATGCAGAGGTTAGAAAGGTCAAGAGATTAATGGTCATAGAGGTGTGTCTATATGAGCACTAGTAGGTGTCAGTTTTAAACACAGTCTGATTCTTTATGCGGGAACTTTTTTCACATGGAGTACACCAAATGTATTCATACATAGTAAGGGATTCGTCTTGCTTCTGGGGAAAGAGAAGGCCCTCTGCTTTCTCTGGCAGTAGTTTATCCCACTTAGTGCCTTATGGGATGGGATAGATAGAGCAGCATTTTTTTTTTAATGTACTTCTGTGTAGCTCTTTTTGCACATCTTGACTTGCTGCATCATCACAAGTGGGCAATTCATAATTAGTGTGATTAAAAGCACATATATTGCAGTGGAATGGAACACGAAAGTTAGTCATTAAAACTCTGCTGCAAGGAGGTGGTGTGCTGTCTCTTCTTTCCTTTGCCAAAAATTCCTCCACAAATCTAATTTCAAGCCTTGCTCAGCAGAGGAAGGGTATGAAATTGTGGCTGTCTCCATGACCAGAATTACAACACCACTTCCCCAAATCATTTATTAGTTGCCACAAAGATTGAAGCATTTTTCTAACTAATTCAGAAATCAAAATTTTAGACATGGATCATGCATATATTTGTGCCTTCCTTTTTGCTGGAGTGCAGACAAATGAATTTTAAAAATAGCCTGGGGTGAAGGTTTAAGTCATTTGTTTTACAAGGCTCTTTAAAAGCTTCTTTCCTAACCTGCCAAATTATAGGATGGCTATAATTTGTTTAAGTCTTTCAGCATTTAAGGAAGTGCCTGCTGCATATCGAAGCATTAACTCCCCTTAGCTGAACAAATGGAGCGCGGGGCTGCAGGAGCAGCCGGAGCTCCGCTGGGAAGGAGCTGTCTGCTCAACGCCAGGCCTCATGAATTGCAAAGAGCTAATTAGAAGAAATGCTCACAAAAGACTGATTTTCTGACACTTCTGCCTAAGAAATATTTGAAGTGCTTTGGGCATTCTGAGAGTTCTCTGTCTGTAGAGATGGTTTGTTAGACTTGCCGTCAGTGTTCCTTTTATTTTTGTCTTCTCCCACCTCTCATATCTGAAGGCAGAGAGCATTATGTGGAACAAAGTGCTGCTCAGCCACTGTCACCATCATTCAGAAATAAAGGGGACTTCCAGCTGGAGGTGCTTGGACCCTAAAATTGATTTTTTATTATTAATTTTATTTGATCAGCAAAAATCAGCCAGTTCCATAAACTTCTACAGCCATCTGCAGGAGCTGCAAATCGTCCCTCAAAGCTGTTTTCAGAGGGGAGCAGAGACGAGCAATTCAAGCAGTATTGGAGGCTGGGGATTTAATAAATGCCACCAGGGTCCCAGGCATGAACTCAGGCAGAGCCCTCATTTTGGACCTTCCTTCCCTGAGAAATCAGGGCTGTTGTTTGCCCTGTGTTCAAGGATGCCAAGGGAAAAGGCTGATGCCCAGTTTGCTGGATCTGCTGTGAACCTGCCACTCCCTCTGGCAGCAATGGGGTTTCACTGAGCCACAGCATGGCAGTACTGGTTCATCTGAAGAGATGAATGAAATAATTGTGTTGTGTGCACAGCAGCTCCTTGGAAATGCAAGAGAAGTAGAAAAGGTTTGCAATTAAAAAATAGACAGTTACGCCTCAGCATTGCTACCTAGATATTTTATAGGATTTTATTGGTTTTAGTATTGTTTTATATCTCTTAGGATGCCTGAAAAAAGCTTTCTGGACGTTATTTTGAAAACAAATGTTTATGTATTTATCTATCCTACTGATTTTACAGCTGGACTTGCAATGCTTGGATATCCTGGACAAGAGTGAGATTGTCAAGTCTGACCTCCTCAGTCATCCCTCTGGGCTTCCTCATCTGAAATTGCAAATATCTACAAGACTGCTCCCTTAATATCTGAAACATCCTGTGGGTAAGGTGTTGTGTTTGTAGGCTGGGAAATAGCTTGTGGTCCTGGGCTTGTGTCCTGCATCCCCCATTCTCTGCCATAGTGATGCCCAGACAGAATAATGGCAATCCAGACCAGGATACAAGGCAGTTCACTAGGATAGAAAACACTTTGTGTCTGGTTTAGGTTAGGTTCAACACCTAGGAAGAGTTTGGGGCTGCTGCTGAGACACACCTGGTGTTTGATAGTGCAGCTTTGGCTGGTTCCTGGCAGGCAGGGGCTCACATCCTCAGACTGAGTTATGTTGCTCCTACCTTGTGCTACAGCCAAGATCCCATGGGAGAGACCATCCAGCACTGACATGCTTGGAGTGACTTGGGAAGCTGCCCCCTGCTGCCAGATTTCTTCTGGAAAAGGGTTTTGTGCCAGGTGGGAACATGTGGGAAACATCCTCTGGGGATGCACTGACCTCAGAGACAGGAGGAAGTGCCAGTGCATGGGAGACTTGGGTTTAGTGTGGGCTTTTGTGCCATGTCTCCCTGATTTCTGGTTGTGGGATTAATCAAAACTTTAAAATAGGATAAAACCAAGGTGAGGAAATACAATGTTGGCTGCTACTGCTCCAACTTGGTCTGGGCACACACCCTGACAGAGGTCTGGGATAAGTGTTTCCATCCAAGTCCAAAGCATATGTGCATGTAATTCACCATTATCTTTATTCTTCTTATGGTATAGTGCCAGCTTGGAAGGAACCCTGATCCAACCTTTTTTGGCAAAAGCGTAGTCTAGACAAGATGGCCTAGCACCCTGTCCAGCTGAATCTTAAAAATGTCATGTGTTGGGGAGTCCCCCACATCTCTGGGGAGTTTATCCCCATGACTGACTCTTCTCTGTGTGAAAAAAATTTCCTCTTGTGTCCAGTCTCACCAGGAGTAACTCATACCTGTTACCTCCCCTCTTTTCCATGTGACTCTTTGTAAAAGGGGAGTCTCCATCTTCTTTGTAGCTACCCTTTAAATTCTGGGACCTGGCAATAAAGTCTCCCCTAAGCTTTCTTTTCCCAAGGGTGTACAAACACAGTTCTCCCAGCCTTTTCTGTTATGGCTGGTTCCCAATCCTCTGATCACCTTTCTGACCCTTCTCTGGACCTCCTCCAGCCTGTCCATATAATTTTTGTGTAGTGGGGACCAAAACTGAACATTGCATTCCAGGTGTCACTTGACAAGTGGGATAATGACATATTTATCTTTGTTGGTGATGCCCTTGTTGGTGCAATCCAGAATCCTGCTGGCTTTCTTTTTATATTGTGTTGAAATATTGTTGGAATGCTGAGTTGCAGATTTTGTTCATTAAACAAGGGTAATGAAAATGATTAAAAATGAATGTCTTTCTAACTAGTCTATTTTTGCTTTATGTGTTCAGTAATTTGAAGAAATTAGTGGTGAATAGCAAATTTTGTCAGTGCTGTGAATAATTATACCTGCAATTATTAAACATTTGTTATTATAGTTGATGAGGAAGCTGGCAGTTCCTGTTTAAACTGCATACTGTTAATACTACAGAAGCCAAGAGAAAAACAATGGAGATGATTAGGGATCTTGGTGGGACATATTGAAGAAATCTGACTTTTATTCAGCCTAACAAGGGAACTGTTAGAGAGGATTTAACTCAAGTGTTTAGTATATTGAAATTTATTGCAGTGACAGGCCCAGTAAGAGGGAAGCAATTATTAAAGGTTAATGGCAAACATTAAAATGTGGAGTTGTGGTTCTCCCCTTCAGCACTCAGCTGTGAGCCAGGCATCTCACCAATATCTTCCCTTAGGTTTTACATGTGAGACAAGAGGAGAAACCTCTGACCAACACACAGGTGGACAGATGGACAGAAAAAGACACAGCTCACAGAAGGGCAGTTTGGATTTAGCAATGGAGTCTCTGTCAGGAGCTTCCCAACCCTTGGGAGTGTCCCATAGTGAACCAGTAAAAAGTGAGCAGTGTTTCCCCATTGCCTCTTTGAAGATTGAGGTTTGAAAGTTAAAGCTTTGAACTACTTCATTTTAGGAAATGAGGCACACTATGTGAGGTCATTTAAAGGCCTTGCAGTTGATAGTTCAGGCAAGGAACACTTGGATACATCAGGGGAACTTCACCTGGATACCAACGAGCAACCAATGAACTTTGGGGGAGCAAAGAACTTCTCTCCTGATGTGCTGCTGCTGTGAGGGGGATGTGAGGCTTCCACTCTCAAAACCCTCCATAAGAAAGGGCCCAAGCTGCCTCAGAGGCTGCTGCAAAATCTGTCAAGTGCTGGAGTCTTTTCTGTCTGTGGTGCTGCTGCCCTGCCTCCCTCTGCTGGTGTGGCTGCCTGGGATCACACCCAGCACAGCTCTTCCCACCTGCACTCGGTGAGCCAAGGCTGGGCCCATGGTGCTGGTAACCCCCTTCCTGTGCTTCTCTTGGCATTTTCCCACTCTACTATTTTCTCTCTTTCCTTCCTCTTTTATGAAAAATAAAGTTGAATTGTCACTTAGAATAACAACACTTAACCTTGTTTGTGTTTTAATCTTTGTTTTGGGTATGTTTAGAACCTGATTCCTTTCTGAAGCTAGTGGATCAAGGCAAAACTTGCCTCTCCTCATCTTCAGCAGATTGGAACAAATGCAGGCTTGTGCAAGCCCTGAAGGGATGTTTGGGGTAGGCAACCTCATAGCATAGTGTTGGTCACAGCTCTTACTGCTGCCCCTCTTGGCTGGACACCCCACTCACCAACGAGGAAAAGAACTTCCTGCCTCTTGCTGAAGAAAAAAAATCTTGAAAATATTTCTATGGACAATAAATAAGGCCCCTCTCAGGGTTTTCTGGGCAGCCTAGAAATTAAGAATTGCAAAGCATCATCAAAACCAGAAAATATTTTTCTTCAAGAGCTAAGAATATTCTTGAAAAACACTTTTATTTATAATTGTGGTCATAAATCAGTGCAGGACACTGATATGCAACACACAGCTCTCGCTGACTTCCCCCCACCAAAGTACATGGGCCTTTGTGAGCTCCTATGCTGAGCCAAGAGGGGAATCCCTCCCCTCTTGCTCAAATTTGTTTCAATTCATGCTGATTTTCATTCCTATTAATTTTGCTGTCCTAGTAATTTCTCTGTCAAGCACCAGAGCACCCTCCTAGGTGGTGACTGGGGAGGCATTGTCTGCCTCTGGGGCTGCTCCCTTGCTGTGGCACACCAGCAGCTTGGCCACTTGTGAGCTGATTGTGACTTTGCCAGGTGCACTTCTGTGTGGACCAGTCCAGGAGCAGAGGCCAGACAAGCCATTTTTCTCATTCTCTGGCTGGAGAAAGGACAAGAGTCTGTCAACAGCATAAAATATTGGCACTGCTACCTGGAGAGGCAAAGACCAGACCCTGTTCAGAACTGAGGGCCACCTCCAAAGCTATTTTTTCCAGGAACCTTGACAACTGCTAGCACATTTGGTTGGTATGAGGCCAACTGGTGTTGTAAAAGGGTCAAAAGGTGGGAAGATATTGATTTGCCTGACGCAGAAGGTGGTCACTGGTGCTATGCTGCATGCTACCACATTGGTCACCTGTGGGCCAGCAAGGAGGTGAGGATCCCTGAGTTATAAATTCACATCATATTTTTGCCCTGGAGGAAAGGTGCCCAGTGTGCTTTAACAGCCATCTCTGTGTACTCCAGAGTCTGTGAGGAAAAAGAAATTATGGCTCAGATTAGAGAGGTGAACAAAGTAAACACTCATATTTTTCAAATGACCTCAGCTCCAGAGGAGAGATTAACAGGCAGCATTGGGATGTCTCCATTAAACAGATTTCCACCTAATGGCTTCACTAGACAGAAATATTTTTTTCCTACTGCTGTAGAGCAGATGAAACTACTAGAGGAAAATAATGGATATTAACTTTCAAAAGTATGGTGATTTGGACTGAAATAAAATTTCTGTTGTTGACACTATGTACTTGAGTTATAAGATCAAGTAGTGATTTACTTATGAAATTGCTACAGGGAGGTCTTTGAAATGGTGAATTGGGGTAAAGCATGCCATAATATATTTAGCAACAGATAATGCAAATTGCAGAAGAAGAGAAGAGGAGAGAAGAGGAAAATAAATTAACTCTTTAAAATGTTGTTGAGTATTTATGGGGAGGTAATAGGTTTCATGTGAATCAGAACATTAATCCTAGAGTCCTGGAGAAATGCCAGATCCAGTAATTGCATTTTGTCAGCCCAAGTCACATCCACAGCAAAGTGCTGCAGGCTTGCACCTACTCCAAGCCCCTCCACCACACAGGGAAATACCTTTGCCTCTCTCAGGCTCTCCTCAGGGTTCCCAAGTCCCCTCTGAGGTCATCCTGATGTTTCAAGACCCTTAAAGATGCAAAGTAAAGTGTCAGTATTCTCACAGAAAATATGTCAGTGTTGCTGCTGCTGCAGCTCCCTGCCAGCAGTGACAGTCTGTGCTTGTGCACAGCTGGAACCTGAGGATAGCCACAGAGGAGGCGTCAGGTTCCTTCACTGGCCTGACTTGGTCAAGTAATGGGCTGAATAACCTCAGTGCCAACAGCTGCTCCTCACAGGACTGGTGCACCAGACCCTTCTCCTGTTGTCATTATATTGCAAAGGTTCCATATTGCAAGAGCTTCATACCTCCTTGATGATTCTCATAGACAGTTCCTCTAAGCACTGACCCTTCCTTCTCCTTACAGGAACCAAGTGACTCCAGTTCCCTCTCAACCAACCAATCCACTCTTTTATAACACTTTTCTGCTTATTGGCTACAGCTGCAGCCTGTTAGCATCAGCTCTGTTCCTAATTTCTAATAATTGGCTCAGCTGCAGCTCCTTAGAGGTAAGATTGCTTTCTATACTACCTTTAATTTCTTGTATTGTATCCCCCTACATTCTCCAACTTTCCTGCCCTCCTCTGGACATGCTTCCACACCTCTGTGTGTCTTCCTCGTAGTGTCTGGGCCCCAAACTGAGCACAAGATTTGAGATATACTTCCCAGGGAAACAGGTGCACCCCACCCCTGAGTGGGCAGCCAGGGAGACTGGCAACTGCTCAAGGGAGACTGCCAACAGCCCCCCAGGAACAGGGCAGGGCATCTTCTCATTCCCAGAGCTGCTGCATGAGCACAGCCCACGGCATTATATGATGTGCCCCAAGCTGAGGACAGTAACTGCTTCAGGCAGGGCACTGCAGTGCTTGCTTGCAGCAGCCTCTTTGCCTTTGTCTCCCTTGTTGGACCTCTTTGTGAGCCCTGAAGGCACCTGCAAGAACTGTAAATCAGTTACAAACGACTACATTGCAGAAGTTCAGTACGTCAGAGACAGATTAAAAGACCATAACTTTCATGAGCAGACGTAAGTGTTAAGAGAGATTTATTTCGAAACAGCTTTTGAGCTCTTTGGTGCTCCCTGTGCCAGTTAGAAGAAATGTCTATTAAGTCTGTAATCTGCCAGTAACTACATACACAAAATGCACTGAACTGATGCTTGTAGCCTAATTGAGATGCCTGTTGTGCCCTCTGGATGTACCAGTGCTGCCTGGAACTCAGCACAGTAAATAGATATGCATGTTGTTACACAGATGGAAAGCAGAGCTGCTGTATGCCAAGGATTTGCACAGCATAGCTGTCAGTGTGCTTTTGATTTTCCATGTGGGTTTCATCGTTTTCCACGGAAAATAAACTTTCACTATTTCCCTACCACGCCCTAGCCCAATTCCTCTGGGTAAAAATAACAAATACATGACCTAATGCAGTGCTGTGCTGCTGGATGTGGAGGCAGAGGATTTGCAGCATCCCATGCTGATGCTCAGGCACCATTCCACAGTTGACAGCAGCTCTTAGAGGAGCAGTTAAGCCCTCTGTGCCAGGCTAAGCAGTGCTAACAGAGTTAATCCTGAACTGCTAAACTGGCCCTAGGATGTCTCTCTTGCAATAGAGGTCATGCCCTGCATCTTGCCTACAAAGCTGGAGAGTCCTCCTGGTCTTCTCTCTGCAAAGCAGATCCTGCTGTGGGAATGATGGTGCCCCCGTGGGATCCTGCCTGAGTAGGGGAATAAACCACCCATCTCACACAGATACCAATACATTTGTAGTCTAACACATTTTAGCATCGAAAAAAATGCTTCTGTGATGGATGATTAATTCTTTCTTTTACTTCCTGAACAACCACAGACAGCAGTCCAGCCTCCGAGGTCTCCATTGCATCAGAGGCCATGGTTGAAAAGACTTCCAGCTCAGTGGGTGCTTGTTTGCATGACCATAATTGCATTCTGCTCCTGGTGAGGACTGGAGGGAGGAAGGGAGATTGACCAGGCTCTCTTCATCTCTGTCCATCCTCCCCTTTCCCAGTTTTCTGGATTTGGGGAGTTTCTGGGTCAGGCTGAGGCAGACCTTGCTCTGTTCCCACCACCAGTGCCTTTCAATGTGCTGACAACAGCAATTCAAGTGTCATGATGTATTTACTGCTCACCATCTCCCTGCCTTCATTTCATAGAATATGAATATTTCATAGAATATATGCTGAGTTGGAAGGGACCCACAAGGATTACCAAGTCCAGTTCCTGACCCTGCACAAGACAGCCCCAAAAATCACCATGGGCCTGAGAGCATTGCCTGTGTTCCAGGCCTGGGACTGGCTGTAGAAGCAGTGACTTCAGGCAGCCATGCTGGCCTTATGGAGAGTCCTGTGTAGAACAGCAACTTGTTACACTTACCTTAACTTTGATAAAGACTCTCTGTTCTCTTGGGAAAGGTGCATAGCAGAGAAATGACTGCAGCCATAAACACCATGTGTCAATGTTTTTTCTTTGGCTCCCAGAACGCTGGGAGGCAGCACATTTGAGTGAATGGCCACTAAGGGCAGAAATCTCTGCTCTGAGGAGTGCTTGGTGCTGTGGCTGTGGCTGTTTTCTGTATGTTCCCAAGACTTCCTTTAAACTTTCCCGTGTAGATACATAAATACTGGATTGTGTGTAATAAAGATGGATCCTGCTGGAAGAAGCAGTGGTCTCTGTTGGTTTTTTTCCAAGCTGTTGCATTGGCTTTATCAATTATCTTTTCAAATGTCTGGCATTGATTTCTCGGTGGCAGACAGCAGCCTGGATGAGATGTTGATCTGGTCTTGCTGGTTATCAACACTATCCTGCAGCAACAGACTTTCAAGTTTTGAAGAAATACCCATTTTACCCAAGTGTGTATAGTATACACTTATGGTTCTCACATGGAGCTACTAGAAGGAAAACCAGAAAGGAAACAAGCATCTTCTGGAGTCAGCTTTTGTTTTCTTAGCACACTGACTGAAATGTGTCTATTAAACTACTGCTTGCAAAACCACAGGGTATGGTGAAATTTTGTGCTGAAGGAGATCAGTAGAAAGACTCCAGGGAATGAGGCTTAAAATAATATAATTTTTGGATTGTGGCAAAACTCTGAGAGGAAATTCCAGAAAGATATTTTGAAGTTTAAAAAGTGTTCCCCAAGATTTCAGAAGGTTCCAGGGCAGTGAGGGATGAAGTGCTGTACTCACAGCCAGCCCTTCCTCTAGGCAGACCTCAGGAAGGAACATCTACATTTTGATTTATAAAGTCAGTCTTCCTCAGGCAACTCAAGACTTAATACTAGGCATAAACAACATTTGTAACCATTATCTTACAGGACAAAACTAAACCAGGATCAAATGATTGATTTTGTTGTTTACAACATAGATACAATGCTCATTCCTAGGTGCAAGAACTTGAACTGCATTAGAAAACATAAAATAAATGTCCTTGTTTTTTTTTTTTCTTACCATCTTTAAAAATTGGTTACTAATAGATCTTTCTGTCTTTTTCCTACCTTCTTTCAAACAATGGCCCATCCAAGGGCATCTCTCAGCTACAGCTGCTGTTACCTGCAAGAGAATACATAACAGGCTTCACCTCCAGGCATCACCTTGGAAACGGCAGAGCAGCTTTGTGCAGTGTCCAGAGGAGAGTGGGCTGCTCTGCAGAGAATGAAAAAGGCATTGCCCTTCTCCAAAGAGCTCTCAATCTGTTGTTCATGGCAGCAGCAGTCCCAGGTGGAGGCAGATCGACGTGGGCTGATGCTGGCCATTGTCAGCCTTGACTCCAGAGCCCTGGGCACGGTGGGGTCAGAGCAGTTTGGTGCACAGCTCGTGGCCCCCAGGCCTGGGCTGCTGTTTCAGGACCTGGTGCAGGTCTGGTGAGCACATCTCTCAATGTCTCTTTTGTTATGGCAAGGAGGAGTCTTTGCACTGCGTCAAAATGTTCTGCATTGTGGAGGGAGCCTCTGGCCACTGCAGCAACATTACTCTGATTACAGGGAGTCGCATCGTGCTAAAATAAATCACATCCTCCACTGGCTGATGTCACTGTGGAAAGGAATGGCCTCACTGCCTGCAAATCTGTGGCTCTTAATAGACAAAATGTTTGCATACATGGAAAGATAATGTATTCATAAAAGATAAAGAAGAAAACAAATAGCATGTATTAAAAAAAGTAGGTGAGTGACACAGACACTTACAGAGCTGTCGAATGAAGTCAGGCTGTTGTTTCTATCTTCTTTTAATCACATTTTATCCCAACAGCCCAGTATTGTCACACATCCTCACCCTGTGCCCCTGGAATAGCTCTGCTGGCTGCTGGAGTCAGCTGCAAAGTCTCTTGTGACGTTTTGGCCACCCCAGAGATCCCTTCCAACACATTGCCATAAATGAAACCAAGTAAAGGCCTGGGAAGGCACCTTTAGCATAGGTCAGCATTTGTCTTGCTACAAACAAAGGTGATCCTGCTTGTTTTATCTCATTACTAGTGAATTTGGCAAGAGCAATCCTGTGCAAAAGCATGGAGTGCTGGGGGAGATGCCCTGTGCTGAGGGAGGGCTGCAGCCTGCAGTGACACAAAAGCCACATGTGCTCTGTGTTTATCATGAACTGAGCTGCTCTTTGTTATTTTTACACTACAAAGCAGTATTGGGGATTCTGGTGAGACTGAAGGTGGAAAAAAGGCAGAAGGGCAGCAGAGAGTGTGTGACCAAGGGTCAGAAGGAGTGAGCTCTAATTGTCTCCAGCTTGTCAGCTAGCTGTGATATTTGTACACACCTTTATTTCTCAAGGTGATATGGAGGTGCTGTAAGAATAATGAGCTCTTCAGCTTGCAGGCAGAAGGAAGGTTTTACTAAAGGTGAGACATACTGAGAATGCTCCTGATACTGAAAAGACATTTACCTTCATGCTTGGTCTTGATGAGACAGAAAAGTCACCTGGGTAAAAGGTGGAGAGGCTGCACCCGGAGGGGAAATCAAGCTTTTTCCTGCCCACTGCTTTCACTGTCCACTGCCCAACTCCACTGGAAGCTCACATCATGCAGCCTTCAACACTCAGCACTGCCAGCTGCCCAAAGAGGGAGGCAATGCCTCCTGGTGCCAGTGGCCACACAAAACCCAATGCACAATTTTCACCATGGATGGAGGCAAACAGGTCTCAGGACTCTGGGCACAATTTCATGGAGATAAAACCAGGAGAATCTGTCACCAGCTGATGTACCAGGGCTGTGTGTGTGGGGGTGGTCCAGAGGAGAGATATGGCCACGCTGAGCAATTTGACAGCCAGGCAGGGTGGCTACAAACCATAAAGCAGAGAGGTTAATTTTCTACCTTAACTCTTGAAGACTGCCTCAGGCTGAGAAAATAAAATCTTCACAGAGAGTGAAGCAAGCAAAAAAACCACAAACATCTGTCTTTGGTGCTGCTGAGAGTCTGGGAAAAGAAGCTTACCTGCATCTCAAGATGGTGGAGGCACCAGCAGGGCTTTGGGCTGGGGGAAGTGATTGCTTGTCACAGTAGGAATGAAGTGAAAACCATTAATTAGCATTGTAATTGGGGAAAGCAGAACTCTATTATATGAACAAGGCGGAATCAGCCTTTTTATTTACAAATGTTTAGGTTTTTCAGCTTAAGGCCTGAGCTTCAAGATGTGCAGCCATGCAAAACCTCACCACTGCTTTGACAAAGCCAGGACTTCCTTCCCTTACAGTGATCATAATGGGGGTAAAAAAGAGAAAATGGGTGTTTGGTGTTGCCTGGGCTTCCTGAGAAAGAGCAGGAGGTTACAGTAATTTGTATGTACCCTAAGAAATAATTTTAAAGAAAATTTTTAACTTTTTTTTTTTTTCAAGAAAGAGGTTTCATCCCTTGTGCTGACGGAACATGGATGAGCTCACATGTCTTGCAGTGGGGCATTTCCAGATTGCCATAACACTTAACTCTGTGCACAGACCTGCAAAGGTGCTTTGCTCATGAGCTGATTTTGCACATGGGCAGGATACGGGGAAAGAAAGGGTGACTCAAAACCTCCACGTTTTTCCTGGTCCCCTCTGTCTTTTGTTCTTCTGTTTGAGCTGCATTTTCTGTACCATCTTCTCCTGCTTTCTGCTAACATACCCTCACCCCTTCCCCTCTTGGCTGCCAAAGAAGCTTGCTGTAGGCTTTTTAGGAGACCCTCACCACAGCTGGAGTCCCAGAAACATCTCCAAAAATCCATGCCTTCCTGTCTTGCCTGCAGTCAGTACCTCTCTTCCTGGGACACTTGTGAGACACTCACCTGCTCTCCCTGCCAGAGTCCTAGCTCTTCTTGACTTGCAGCTCTGTGAGGTCTCTGTTCTGGCCTTTTTTGGGGGTATGTATTCCACAGCTGCTGTGTTTCTTTCATTTACAAGGATAACAGGAGGAACACTGTAAAAACTCACCCATGCTAACTAGGCCAAGCAGATGAGACTTTTTGCAGTTGAACAGTACCAGGGGAAGCATTTTCCAATTTTGTGCAGAGCTTGAAAAATGGTCAATGATTTTTCTATGCCATTGAAATTCCACTGGCTTTTTATATGATGTTAGTGTTGTGTTTTTTAAGAGAAAATGAAGGTTTAGTTCAACTATGGCAGATTTTTTACAGAGCAATCTACTTTATAGATGGGATTTATATGGTTCTTGCAGTAAGACATCATGACAGATAGGCTCAGAAAGAAGTTTAACACCATGAGTTTTATTTCCATTTAATTATTGGGGAACTGAACCCAAGGAGGTCAAATAGAGGGTGGGAATCATGGAGGGCACTGGGCAGAAAGGAAACTTCACCCATCCCTGTACTTCCTAAACCAGAGCACGAGCAGCATCTGTGGGTGACCCAGGTTAGATCAATTTCTAAAGAGTATCCTCAGGAAAAAATCTCCTTCCAAGAAACACATTTCTGGCAGCCCTTCCCCTACCAGCTTTCTAAGCTTTCAAGCTGCCAAAAATGAATTGCTCTCTTTGACAAAGCTTTAGAATTAATTCAGGCTGAATCTGCTGCCCCTTCTGGATTTGAGTTATTATCCATTATTTTCATCTACAATGCATTTGGCTACCACACACTTTTAAATTAAAACATTTTTCTACTTTTTTTTCTTTTGCACTTTGAAGAAAATAAAATTGCTTGAAATGTAGAGACGTAGCCCTTCTTTGAGAAGTGCAGGATATTCAAGTAAATATTTAGCAGAGAGTATTAGTCACACCAGCAAGTTATTTTACTGAAGCATATGATGTAGTTGTTTTATATACCATTTATTTGCAGACATATAATGAAATATCTCTTCTTTGTTCAGTCTGTTTCCAATTTAGTCACCAAGAAATAAAAGAATTCGGAAAACACACCCATGTCTTATCTGGCACAACAGCAGTGCCATATTTTTAATTTGGAATGACATGACTAGAAGTGCTTCATTAGCTGAAGACAGGGAGCTGTTATATGGCCTGTGGAAGCTGAAATGTGATAGAAATAAATGTAAATAAAGTTATCATAACCAAACCCAACTATAGCCTGTATCCCCTGACTTCAGCTGGCATGAATTATCGACAATAATGTAGACATTTTAAAAGGGGGAAGAAAAAAGAAAAAGAGAAAATTTATCATTTCTCAGTCAGCCTCGACTCAATTAGCCAGCATGGGAAGAATTTATGCTTGAAAAACCGATTTCTGATTATTTAAAGTTGCAGGGCTTCTCACTGTTGTTCTGAATAATTTGGGCAACATCCTGGAGGGCTTTGGAACAAGTGGGAAAAGGACTTGAGAAGAAGAGGAAGGAAGGCAGGAAGGAAGGAAGGCAGGAAGGCAGGAAGGAAGGCAGGAAGGAAGGCAGGAAGGCAGGAAGGCAGGAAGGCAGGAAGGCAGGAAGGAAGGAAGGAAGGAAGGAAGGAAGGAGGAAGGAAGGAAGGAAGGAAGGAAGGAAGGAACGGAAGGAAGGAAGGAAGGAAGGAAGGAAGGAAGGAAGGAAGGAAGGAAGGAAGGAAGGAAGGAAGGAAGGAAGGAAGGAAGGAAGGAAGGTGCTGCTTTTGTGCCCCAGCTGTGTTTACATGCTCTCTGTTGATGTTCACTGGAACTGGTTGGGCTGTGTGAGGTACAATGTTTGCAATGCCCAATCTTTCCTTGTTTCACCCTTTTCACAAACAAATAGCACATGGTTGATGGTACAAGGTACTCCCTGAAAGTGGATGCTTTAAAAGTCCTGGTTTCTCTCAAGATTAAAAATAATGGTATACTCAAAGATGTGTGCTAAATGTTCCTTTTCTTTCATGTACAAGTCTGTTCACATGAAATTTCTACTACTACTAAATAAATAAATAAACAGATCTATAGATAATCTAGCAAAAGCCCCAAAACCCAGCAACTGCAGCCTTCTGCTAATGGTTTGTGCCCTGAAACAGTGTACACTAAAAAGCCCATTTCTGCTGAAGCTTTTGATAGTGCACTTGACAACTCTGATACTGAAGTGGCACAGAAAATGCCTCTGCCAGCCTTGCTAATGCACAAACTGCTTCCTTGCACTTACAGAAATGCCTCTTGCAAGCACATACTGTGCAAACATGTCAGTGTTTATTAAGTCTGGGGCTGAGATGTGGAACGGCCTCAGTTTCCTCTGATACCAAGGCAGATGATGTTCCACTCCCTGCAGGAACAGCCCTTAGCTGTAAATAATGCTAAATTCTCATTCTTCCTCAAGTAAATTCCCTTCCTCTAGCAATCTCACACTCTTGGAGTGATGCCAGCCTTATCCAAATGTGACTTGCCCTTTGGGGAATTTCCTTGAATAATTTCTCTTGTAGGGATGAGAGAAGCTGAGAATTATGGCACCCTGTATTCATATAAATACCATGAAATGGTTGTTTACAGATAACTGCTTATCAATCCAGCAAAAAGCCCCACTGTGCAAATGATGTGAATTGGTAAGAATAACAGGTAACTCTTAAAGGACCTGCAGCTGAAATCCAGACATATTTATACTTGCTGCTACGAGATTTCTGGTACTTGGCATCTCTTTGGAACACATCATCATATTAATTGTTCATTTTCTGAGGATTAAAAGACCAGATTTGGACTTTAGGAGACAAGATGAAAATGATTCAACAATGTGGGGGCAAACCCAGTCAGTTGCAATAATCTCGTCAAATATTTAAGCTGAAATACAGATACTTATTGTGGTAAGAAATTTGGTTTGAACTGGAATTTCACAGCTGGTTTTGGTATCGTTGATCCTGAACCAAAATTTCTGTTGGGCCCCCAACACCCCAGGTCTGGATACAGCTCTGCAAGGCCACCTGTAAATCTCAGTCTCCATGGAAATAGGCTGCTCTGTGAAGGGTGGGAATGAAGTTTCTTATGGGGTTGAACTCTGTGTCTTCACAGTCTTTCCCTGTCCTTCCCAGCTCTCTCATTTCCTCTCTGCCTGGCCAGGCAAGAGGCAGCATTTTTTATGCTGTGCTGACATGGGCTGATTGGCCTGTGAGGTCTTGCCTCCCTGATAAGGGGCTGGAAGTGTTTTTCCCTTGGTGGGACTACCCTGGGATGTGAAAGCTAATATCTGCCCAAAACTCATAGAATGGCATACCTGTGGGGTCACTGCCTCTGTCTAATGGGACTGAAAGTGTGATTGGTGGATTAAAAAATTCTTAATTGGGTCCCTGAGACAAGGTGGTAGAATTGGTTTGGTTTCCTTAGCACACCACAGCTGTAAACAGCTTGTAGAAATTACTTTCCTAGCTTATTTTGGTTTTTAGTGCTGAAACTTGTATGTTCTTTTGTAGACAAAAACCCCACTCCAAATGGTTTCTGTCTGCTGCATGGCATTGTGTGAACCAGGTTAACCTTGTGTCAGGGGTAAAAGCAGCAAAGCTTAGTTTTGGTGCTGTGTCCTCCACTGAATCATGCAACTGAAGCATCACGGTTTGGGGGTCAGTGTCTGCATCACAGCTTAGGCTGCAAAGAGGGCAGGCTCATGGGGGTATGATTCCATTCCTGTAAAACAGAGAAAAGCTTTAGATAGATCTCTTCTGTCTCAGACTCTGCTCAGAAATGGGGACCGCCACGCTGCAGAAGAGCTGGGGAAGAGAGGCAAAGGTCAAGAACAGGACACACAGGATTATCAGCTTTACCTGTGTTCCTGCTACTCTGTTTGAGTAGGGCACCATAAAAAGCAGTGCCATAACAAACAGTGCCATGTGACCACATGTCCTTTGTTACTTGGTATTTTTAAGGTTGGGGCCATATATCTTCTGGAAAATATCCAGAAACTGATCAGGGGGCATCCCAATAATAAGTGAAATTTTAAGGGTTATGTTGAAGGTGGTCTGGTAAACTTGGTTTTTCCAGACTTAAAAGCAACACCTAGAGCATCCTAAGGCTCAGTTCTCCACCTTGTTGTGTCAGGATGGACAAAAGATGCTGACTGAGACTGCTGTTAATTCCCCAGGGGCTTGCTGGTGTGGAGATGTTCCTATCTAGGACTTTCTCTCTCCCCTGACATCCAAGAAAGATGACGCAAACCCATAAACCCCCTCACTGTTACTCTGGGCTCAACTACTTTACAAATGTCATTTAAAATTCATGAACTGGATTGCTCAGAGATGAACAGAGGCAAACAGGAAATTTTTATCCTTTTTCTCTGTTGGGTTTCTTAGACATAGGGTGGAAACTTAGGTTTCCACCATGAGCTCTGTCTCTTCATGTTATGAAGAAATCTGCTAATAAAATGACAATTCAGTGACAGGGAAAAATAAAATATTGAAGAAACAGCTGACAGAAGAGCAACAGGATACACAATTTTTCCTCCCGTGATCATAAATTTAAAAGCCAAAGCAGAAAGATATACAGCGAGAAAGATTCATAACTTGCATTGTTCATTTTGATAATGTTAAAAAGCTCCAGATGAAAAGAGTGCAAAAGCAGAACATGTTTCTTTCGGTACAATTCACAAAGGAATTGGACATGTGCTTGTAGGTGCTAATGGCTGCCAGGAGGCAGGTTCTGATCTTTCAGCTGTCATACTCTGGATTAAAACTGATGGATGGATTTGGCATCTTTTAAAAGGTGAAATGAAAGGGTCAAAAGAGCCCCAAACCTTGTTATAAAGCCGTTGCTGGAAACAGGAGGAAGACTCCTAGAATAATTTGAACCTGACATGTGGAACCAACCAAAAATGCTGGGAGACCTCTCAATGAATAGCTGCCAATGCTTCATTTTAAGGGTTAGTGAGAGGAAAAGGCAGGGAAATGGAATGTCCCTGGTGATTGTGGCCTTCAGAGGGAGTGGAGAGCCTCGGCTCCTGAAGGCAGGGAGCTGGCAGGGCAGGCAGGACTGGAAACTCTGAGCAAGGAAACTGCTGCTGTATTTTCTTGCTGCGCAGGGCCTCTGTGAATAGAGAAGATCACACTATGAAAATATCCTCTTCAGTCCCCCAGCACACCATCAAAGCTCTGAATGTGTAGTTAACACCTATTCTGAAAGGTGGAAATTGGATTTTCTCCCAAATGCTAGCTGAGAGACTAAACATCATTCCCTGTACACTTTATTTCAAGGGTTTGAAAGCATCTGAGGGCAGACTTGTCCAAGCTGCTCTGCTTCATTTTAAACTGCTACTGGAATTGCTGGTAGGAGGACATCCTTCAACTGTGCCAGTAACCTGCAGCCACAGCCTTTCCCTCACAGAAGGGCAACTTCATGCTCTAGTTAGGAAAAACTGGAACCAGTACAGTCTTACCTGCTGTCCTAGTACTGATGTGCAAAACATTTCTTTGTTTCACAAGGGCAACAAGGGGACAGCACAGTTGCTTTTTAATGCAGAAAAGGCAATGAATTTCATTATGTAAAAGGCCAGCTGGCAGAGAAGAAACATTACATGACATAACCCGTATTTCAGTGGTCAGAATTAGGTAATTCTTTACACAATGCAGGTTATGTTTCAAAAGGCATTCTTCAGAGCAGGCTGAAAGAGTCTACTCTAAATGGGGAAAAAATGAGAATCAAAGTAATGTTTGGAAAAATGTTGCTGAATTAAGATCAGTTCAGTAGAGATGTATGTTCTACATTCCCATTGTAAGAAATTCACCTTTGTTCTGTTTTTTACTGTTATTTGGAAAGACAAAAAATATTTTCTTGCTTTTTTGCTTCTGCACAACACAGAAGTCTTTCAGCACAGGCACTGAGAACAAGAAGCCAGGAATCACACATCTTCCCAGCAACAGCAAGCACCAAGTGGAGGTTCCCCTGGGATACTGTTCTCATGGTGGGTGCCCTGGAGTAAGTCTGACTTTCTGCAAGACCTCTGTGCTTATGGCTTTAAAAACACATAGTTCAAGGACCAGAAGGTTGTCTAGGAAAAAAATCCAAGATCCATAAAGTCAAAAGGGTCATAAGGCTCCTGAAATGAAGTTTTATTATCCAGCATGTGAGATTCCTTTTATTTTGCTCTAAACCTCTTCAGCATTAATGTCTTCTCAGCTGAGGCATCTGGCTGTGAAACAAATTCCAGAGGAGATTGGGTGAAACTAATTTTGGCCATCTAAAGGAAAACCTGCAGTGTTTTGCTTTACAGAAAGCCTTGCTAGAAGAATGATACTGTTTTTATTATTCTTCAGTTTAGTCCCACCAAGAAATGAGAAACTCTCAACCAAAGCCAACAAATCAATAACCTCACCCAGAGAACATTTACTTTCTTTGAAAAGGAGGGAGTGCCTAGAGTCCATGGCCATCCAGGACCTGGCTGTCAATATCCATCATACATGAAAGGAGCTCAGATACTCTGGAACTGGGTGTGACAAGTGCAGGTAAGGTGATTAAAAGGCAGTGAGTGTACATATATATGCTGTGACGCTGCACACTTATGTGTAAATACATCCTTCCCTGTACCTACACACCTGCATATTCACTCTTCTGTAGAGGAAAATGAACTTCTAGTAAAATGGCAGCTTTTTGGACAGCAAAGACAAATTAGTGCCAGTTGCTGAAATTGTCACGACTGGACCCAAGTCACACAGAATTCTACTGTCTCTCAGGGGCTTGGGCAAGGGGCATTACTGGAAAATTCTGCAGCCTAGTAAGGCTCTCTGATTACTATCTGCTATTGGTTGTTTGAGCTGGCAGCAATGAAATAACAAAGAGAAGTCTGAGGGCAATTATAAGAGACTTCAGGGCCTGGGACTATTGGCAGAGGGATAGGGAGCACAGGTGCTGATTCCCTTGATCCTTCCAGTTACAAGGAATAATGGTGTTAGGCAGATCCATCAGGTCAATATGTGGCTCCAAGATTGGTGTAATTGGAAAAAATTTGAGTTTGTTGACCATGAGACTATTCAACACCTAGTCTACTGAGGATTGATGTGATGCACCTGTCTCAGAGGGGGAAAAGAGCTGTAGCACAGGAGCTTGTGGGGCTCCTTGACAGAGCTTTGAACTAGCTTGGAAGAGGGAAAGGGTTAAAACCAGGCTCACCTGTGAGGAGTGAGGGCCAAAAACTGCTGCCAAAAACTTGAGGAAAGGAGCACTACTGGGATCCCTTAATCTGCTTTACAAGGTATTGGCTACAATGTACCACACCTGAAATGTTTCTACATTAATTAATAAGGCATAAGGAACAAACCCAAGGAGCTTGAAGCTTTGGCCCAGTCTGGTGGGATGAGTCCTGTTACTGGAGCGCCAGTTGAGATACTACTAGGCTCTTCAGGAGGGATAGGCTGGGAAGAAGAGGCAGAGGGATGCCACTGTATGGAACAGAAGGATTGGAATATATGGAGCTCACAGTTGGTGATGGCACAGTTGAGAGCCTCTGGATTACAATCAAGTGGCAAACAAATAATGTGGCTGTCACCATGGGAGTCAGCTACAGACCTACAGCCAGGATGATGATGCCAGTGAATAAGGCTTTGAGGAATTAAGGGACACCTCCAAGCCAACTGCCCCTGTCCTTACTTGGGACTTCAACTTGCCAGAAATTAACTGGAAACATCACAGCTGGTACAACTGAGGCCAGAAGATTCCTAAAACACCTGGATGTGCTTTAAACTGCCCATGGCATTGCCATATGTGTGAGTTGCTCCTTTGAGTTCAGTCTATTACCAATGTCATCATGTAGCACCTGTAAAACTGGGAACTAAATGCATAATTAAGAACCCCTTGAAAGAAAAGAAACCATAAATTTTAACCTCCCTGGCACAGAAACTATTGTTTCAAAAAATGTAATGACTAACTGGTCTCTTAATTTTTACTTGAGGTTATAACAGTAGTTCAGTGTATAGACTCCTTACATCATTCTGCGTGCAACAGGAGACCAGTACAAATATTCCAGTGAGGTGGTAAAACCATATTGAGTTTTTCCAGCCACTCTGACATCCTGAAGGCAGAACTCAAAGGTAACTGTGACCTGAGCTCTCTACTCAGCCTTTTATTGACTTAATGGCTCACAGGGAAAATTACAATGCTGCTAAAACTAGGTTGGATCAAAGGAAGAGCATGGGAAAGCCCTGCAGTGATCTGCACTGTTTATGCAGTGAGTTTTTATATATGGCGTTCCTGGAAAATGTGAAAATGCAAAAAATTTTCAGAGTATAAATAATTTTTCCCCCAAAAGGGTTTTAAAATGCCATGCTTTAGATTAACAATGAGCTTGTTCAAATGACTGTGTTTATTTTCTTAAGGATGAGATGGAATGTTATAAGTAATTTAATTCAAGTATGGACAAGGAACATAGTCATAGGTCTCCACAGCAGTCAAATTAATTTCCTCTGCCTTTTGTTCCGGTTCATACAAACATTCAAATCCACCATCAAAGTAGCAAGTTCATTTCTAAAACAACCTATTGGCTCAGCAGCTAATTGTAAGTGGTAGCTAAGTTCAGTGCAAACCTGTAAGAGTACTTCATTTCCCTGAGTATTTACCTGAAGGTTTAAAAAGAGACCCTGGCCTGCACACTAAATAAAAACTCACTGTCCTGCACTGTGAATTTTAATAGTGAAAGTTGGATTAAAAAAATCATCAGGATGTCCCTTATTTTCTGAAGTGTAAAAGGAAAGCATTTGTTTCTGCAATAAGATTATCAGAATTAAATACTGTGATGTCAGACTAAGTAGCATTACTTTAGCTCCTGTATGGTTGAGTGATTTTACTATAATAGTTTCTCATAATAATGCTTTTTATCTGTAATACATAGGGGATAGAGAGACTGACAGAGCTATAATCTTCCTTTCAGAAGCACGTTAAATGAAGAGGGTTCAAGTGAAAATATAATTTGGAAAGGAAGATAAAGACAGCCCTATATAAGACTGTGTCATCATTTCAAGTGAAAGATGTTAGCTCTGAAAATAATGCCATATATTACAAAGATAAGTCAACTTCAAATTTGTACTTTAGGGTCTGGAATTTATTTATTTGTGGCAAAAGGCTGTGTATGCTTATGTGTACACAGCTACTCTTGCCACTGCTATTTGCTGTTTATGCAGAGCTGCGTGTGCTGAGCATTCAATGCATTTTTGAAGACTAGGGCCCTGCCACAAAAAACCCCTCCCACCTACTAGAATGAACAAAGGTGATCTCCTGGTTTCAGAGCTGTCTGCATGTAAAAGCAAAGTTCCTCTATGTGTACAGAGGTAAACTAAGCCTGGAACAGCTTCACTGTGGATGGCAGCTTCTACTGGCCTTCTTCCATTGCTCTCCCAAAACTCCTAAGTCTTTCCAAAGATCTTTTAAGAGTCATTGGTGAATAAAAGACAAATATGCTAGTGCTCCTGAACTATCCTCTGACCCACCATCACAACCACTCAATGCCTTTACGATTTTAATGTTGCAAAAGAGATTTTAGACTGCCCTAAGCACTCACCAGCTGTGCTCACACCTAGGATTTTTGCATTACACCACCCAGAGTTAAAGCATTTCATTGTATCCAGAGAAGGGTGAGGGAGCTGGTGGAGGTCTGGAGCACAGGTCTGAGAAGGGAGCAGGGGATGTTCAGCCTGGAGAAAAAGAGGCTCAGGGGGAACCTTATTGATCCCTGCTACAGGGAAGAAGGTTGTAGCCAGATGGGGTTGGCCTCTTCTCAGACGAAAATGACAGGAGCACAGTCTTAAGCTCTGCCAGGGGAGGTTTAGGTTGGATGTTAGGATGAGTTTCTGCACAGAAAGGGTGATTAGCTCTTGGAATGGGCTGCACAGGGAGGTGGTGGAGTCCCATCCCTGGAGGTGTTTAAGGAAAGACTGGACATTGCACTTGGTGCCACGGTCTAATTGACATGGTGGTGTTTGGTCGTAGGCTGGACTCGATCACAGAGGTCTTTTCCAACTGATTGGATTCCATGATCCCGTGAAGTTACCACCAATTTTAATGTGTTCACATCTGCGATTTCTGCATCACGCCATCCAGACACGTCAAAGCGCAGAGCTACAGCATTTCACCTTGCCTGGGCCTGCGTGTGACTGTGCACTGTGAGCAGCGACACGGAATCATGGAACCTTTCAGGTTCTAAAGACCTCTGAGACCACTGAGCCCAACCATTAACCCAGCACTGCCAAGCCCACCACTAGACCATGTGGCAAACTACTAAAATATCACAAAGCACCACAGCTACACGTTTATGGAACACTTCCAGGCATGGTGACGGGCAGTGGCCTCTCGACACCTCAGGGCACAAATGAGCCCTCAGCCCCAGTGCGTGTGGTGTAACGTCCATTTTCAGCCTGCCTTGTGTGGGATTTGGGAGCGGTGGTGCCTGTGTTGTTCTGAGGGACGGTTGCACAGAGGCAGTATGACAAGAGCTCTACATTTAAGAGCTGTGTTGTGTCGGAACAGCAGGCGGGCTGCAGCCCCTTACGCGGAGCTTTGCCTAAAACATCCCCTCACGCCTCATTCCCGAGCGCTGCGGTCCCTTTAAGGCGTCACATGGCTCTTGGGCGGCGCTGTAGTCCCTTGACCGGGGTGGCAACGCTGGACGGCGCGGCTAACGGCAGACCGGAGGACTACGACTCCCAGCAGCCATTGCGGGAACGGATGAGCTCATCCACCGCGCCCAGGAGGGCGTCGCGATGTACGCTGGGAGCTATAGTCCAATGCTAGTACCGGTGGTAGGTTACTGCGAGGTGCAGAACTACGCCTCCCAGCGTGCCGAGCGCGGCCGGTTCCCGTCAGCGCCGAGGGGGAGCCCCCCAACGTAAAGGGGGATCACTTTCCCCTTGTGTCCGCCATATTGGACGGTAACTCTGCCCAGCGGCGCCGGGGCCGAGCGAGTCCCCGTGGCCGTGACAGCCCCGCTTCGCCCGCGCCGCCCGGGGAGCTCCGGCCCCGCCCGGCCTCGCCAGCCCCGGGCGCTTGGCGCGACCCCGCGCCCCTTCCCCCACCTCCTCCTCCTCCTCCCCGGCGCTCCCTCCTCCCGTGCCCGGGTGTCAGCACCATGAGTCCGGCCGACGCCAAGCGCGGAGCGAAGCGCCGGAAGAACAAGCGGGGCGGCGGCCTCGGCAGCACCGGCGGGCCGGGACCCAGCGGCGGCACCGGCGGGCTGGGCAAGGCCGGGGTTGCGGCGGCAGCGGCCCCCGCCCCGCCGGGCGCGGTGGGCGCCCTGCTGACAGCTCCGGGCGGCGGCAGCGGAGCCCCAGGCGGCGCCGGGGCCGCGGCGGGACACGGCGAGGTGAGCTGGGCCGGGGCGGGAGCGGTGACATCGCACACCCGCGCTGGCAGCCAGGGGGCTGCGCCGCGACATCCCCCCGTGCCCCCGGCCCGCTCGGGCCCCGGCGGGGGTCTCGGGGCTGGGCCCCGGGGCTGCGGGGAGGGGGCGGTGGGGCTGGGCAGCGTCCTCAGCTCCCCACCCTTTGTGGGGGAAGGGCCGCGCCGGCTGCGCGGGGCCGCCTCGTCCTGGGGTTTGTCCTGAAATCATCTTCGGCGTCCCCATCCGCGGGGTCTCACCTTAATGGAGGAACTGTAAGAAATAGGCGGGCAGGCCTTGAGAAAGCAAAAAGACACCTCCATTACGCCCTTTTTGCAGTAGCCAACTTCGTTATTAAGCATAGGAGGTTCATTGTAGCTTGGACTGTGGTTGGCACTCTGATGCCTTGGAATAATTCAGAACTGTTACATTATTTCATATTATGGTGAAATTTATTCGAGCAGATTGTGTAGTGTAACTGATTTTTTTTCCAAGAAAAAATACTCAAGGATCAAGCCCTTAAAAAGGCGTCCTATTGCTTCAAGTAGCAAAAGAGCAAATAAGTTCATGTTCCTTTCTCTTGTGAAGGTTACCTCAAGTTTTTGTTATCAACACAGAGCTTGTGTTCAGGTATCATATTTACAGCAGCATTTCCTGCTGACAGCATCTTCAGACTTCCATGTGCATGTCATACCACCTGCTCCATTGCCTCTTGCTCTCATGAACTTGTTGAGCACTTGAAGGGGAAATGAAAGAATTGGCTTTTGTGATGTAGCATGTCTGAAATGCCGTGATACAACAAATGGGTTTATTTTGTTCTCTGTGTAGTTTTGGGCCCATCTGTTTTGCTGGGTCAACAATCAATCTGGTGATTGTAGCTTGACTTTTTCCCCCCTCTCTTTAAAGCTTGGGTTCATCCATTTTTATACTTGGATACTTACTTTAGATTAACTGTTTCTGTATGTCTGTCCTAATCTGACAGTTAACTTCATGCATAATTTCCTTTTGGGACAATAGCCTATATGTGACTTAGATACCCAGAAGAACGATGTGCCTGATGGCAAGAGGTGTGCAGGTTTTTATTTGCAACTTTGCAAGTCATCACTCAACATTGTTCTAACTAAAGCTGTACCAAGAAGATGTGTCTTGTTTTGTTTCATGTCTTAGATCACAAGTCTTTACAGGCACAGGTTCCTAGATATTGTTAAACATCGTCATGCCAAGGGAAATAAAAGCAGCAGTAAAATGATGCTCAGAATGGGACATTGATGTGGCTCCACTACCCCCAGTATTTTGATGTCTGTGGCGTGTGGTTATGTGTAGTCTAGAACTTTGGTTCTCATCAGACTGTATGGGATCTTTCTGAAATTTATCTTAAAAGCCAAAATCATTGCTCGTCTACCTACTTCGTCTTCCTTATTTCTTTCAGACTAGACAGTTCCAAATAAAATCTTTCTGAAAGTATGTCATGTCTTGAAAATTAAATACTGTGTTTCAGCACTAAATTTTTAGGAGAATACAGCTGTCTATTACACTTGCTTACATGTTATTCATACTTTTGTAAGTGTACAAAACATGTGATTTAATGCATTTTTGATTTTGTCTTAATTGGTCTTTTTTTGCCTCTACTCTTAGATGTGTGTGTGAGTTGTCAAATATTTCCATTTCCATTTGTAGTGTGATACAAGTGGTTCTGAAGACTGATGGGCAAGTGGGGAGTTAAGTCAGTTAAACAAACAGATTAGTTAGTTAAACTAGAATGCACCTGCAGCATGGATGTTGATCAGTCAAACAGTAAGCATGTTAGAATGAGGCTTTGAGGATAGGTGAATCCCTGTGCTCAGTTTCTTGGAAGGTAAATCCTTATACCCCATAATGCTCCTTTAAAGTTGGTGCTGCTTGCTCCATAGTGGTTTCAGTGACCTCTTTCTTGACACTTTCAATAGCTTTCCAATGGTTGTGACATGAAAATTGCCAGTACTTAAAAAATTGCTGTTAATCTTGTTGCAAAGATGAAATCTTAAAGTGTCATTGCATGACTCTTGCTGATGTGAGAATAGGATCGCCTTAATGGTGTGTAAAAATTTGGTAGTTTAAGTACATGGTCAAAACAAGACTTGGTTTTTGAGTGAAAGACTAGCAGGTGTTTTTTCTGGATGAGGTTGAGAAGGAAGACTTTATTTTACAGGACAGATCACTTCTAAATTAGGTGCAATGTTTGTTTTGGCTGGATGGAGAGTAAGCAACACACTAATAGCTGTAAAGTAGTAACTAGACTTGCTTTACTTTCATCTTACCCAGAATAATGTGAAGTTGCTTTTGGTGGGTAAGAGAAATCATCGACCAGTTCTCTGCTGAACTAACTTAAATATTTAATCTTTGAAAAGATGTAAAATATAACCACTAGCCCCCCACAAATGTAGTGTTTGCTGCACAGTATAGTGTGTTCTGCTTGTTCTCATGCTCTCCTTGCTCTCATGTAGTTTCCAGCTTTTGTCACTTTCCTGGTTTTAGGGCAGCCATTCTGGGTGGGGTGGGCACAGTGTTCTGTTAGGTGATTCTTCCAAAAGACAGAATGAAACAGGATGTTAAATGAATAATCCTGTGTGTGACACATTCTTGTGTGTCAATAATTGTTCGGAATAATGTATACTTTGAACTTGATTTATAAAACAGGGTGACTGTAGTTTAAAAATGAATGTATTTATGGTTCAGACTAAAAGCTCGTGTGCCAGTATTGAAATTCTAGCTAACCCTGTTAGAGCTAGCAAATAAATTTGAATTGAGGTTTTTATACATCTTATCTGGATGGTTTTTGAAGACTGTAGGCTAAATTCTGCTTTGGAGTACATGCTAAGTCTTGTTCTGGGATGCAAGTGGGCAACTCCTAACGGGATCTTCCTGGAAGGTATGTTATTCCATGCACATGCTTTATGGCATGTGAATTCATCCTCTGAAGCGCTGTCAGATGGTTTGGAGTGCTAGTGAAATTAAGGGTGCATTGGCAGTGTATCAGTGCTAGGAGTCTCAGTTTTGAAAACCTGTAACTGTGTCAACTTTAACTGGAACTGGAAACCCAGCCATTTAGTTGTCCAGTGCTCCTGCAGGACTTCTCTGGGATTTTTTCTTTTTAATATGAGTATTTATAGAACTAGATCTTGCTTTCTGTTCTGTTTTGTTCTGATTCAGTAATGCATTGCATCAGGCTTTTCTTAATTTGATCCTGTAAATTTTTGACGGACAGTTGGATTATTGATGTTGTGAGAGGCATTTGATTATCTCTAGCAACCACTGCATAATTCATACATATACTATAGCAAAATTGGCTATTCATTCTTATGTTCAAGTATTTTGGAGGGAAGAGTGGTGTGTCAGCTGATCAACTACAGAAATACTTTTTGTTACAAGCCTGACCAATCTTGTGTTATTAAAGGGAATAATTTAGTAGCTATTTTACAATTCTCTCACTTGCATTTTTTAAAGTATTGTATGTCAAATGCAGTAATGTATTGAATCTTCTTACATTGGAGAGCTGTTTTAGAATTTCATAAAATACTTCAGCAGACTATTTTTTTATTATGGGGTATTGCTTTTTAAATAAAGATTCTGTACATAGCAGAATGTACTTTGCCAGTTTCTTCAGCAGCTTTCTAGCTCGTTGTGTTTTAGTGATATGTATATTTGATTTGTGATTTCAGATTTTCCCTGTTCTCTCTTCCCCTTCCATGATTCAAACACTCAGAAATGAGCTTTGTCAGGAGCTCAGAAGTTCAGCAAATAGCTAACTTCTGTGCTTTTATGTAGGGCCTCCTCCTCTCCAAAAGCAAACTTCTTTTGGCCAATTTTTGTCAAGGCTCAGGTAAACTAGATAAACTCAAATTAATAAAACAGTATTCTAACCTCTGCTCCTCAGGCTGAGGCAGCCAATACTTATAATTAAAGGTAGTTCACTTTTTTTTTTTTTTTTGGCAATAGACATGCAGTGCCTGCCCTGAAGAGCTTATGCTCTGCTTTTTATAATAAAAGGAGACGGAATGGGATAAAACTATTAGGATTTGCTTTAGATGGTATGGTTGAGTTAACTTGCTCATTTAGAAGCAGAATCTAAACAGAACATTTCAAACTTTAAAACAAGCTTAGTGGTTGCATAACATTCACATTATTAGCTCTTTCATAGCTTCTTCCCATGCTTAGTTAAGGCATTTTTCAGCTAATAGACCTGAGACCAGAGGCACACGAACCAGTGTTTGGGTCAGATCTCATAATGCTGCTCCTGGGAAGAGTGTGCCTGTGTGTACTCATGACCTTGAGGAATATCCAATCCCTGAGCATTCCATTTCTCCCCCATCTCCTGCACCTGCAAAATCATGGTCACCTGATAATGACAATAAATGGTTGTGAATTGTTAAATGAAACATACCAAAAGTGTGTCTGAAAAAACAGCATCTGGTTCAGCAGTGTCTAATCTGTATCAGCTAAGGATCCTCCTCTGGCTTTGTTAGGAGACATTTGATTCCAGGTGTGAAGGCAGAGGATTTTTTTTCCTTGCTGTATTGGTTGAAAAATGTGAGAGATTGAGAGAGAGAAATGTTTTACTCTAAAAAACATAGTGACTCCCTTCCTCTCCTCCCTTTTGTTTCCTGACTGTGGAAGCAAAACCTTGGTGATTTAATTTGGACCTAGATTAGTTTGAAAAGTTAGTTCTGAAATAGGTGTGTATTGATGAGAATATCCAGGGTTCTTATCCTGCAAGTTTTTTGACCCCCAAACAGTATGTAAAGCTTTATATATTTGTAATAGTACATTATTTTCTTGGTTTTGGCATTTATCCTGTTGTAGTGGTATCTCATCTTGGGGGGAGTCTTTGGATCCTTTCTCCTTTACAGTGAGAGATCCAGTCAGCCCCTTTTCTGCCTGCCAAGGAGAGCTGAGTGGATGTGGAAATTCAGTTTGGTGGTGCCTGATGCCTATGAGACCCACTAATGTTCAGACCTTGATATGTGTGTTTAGCAAGGGTGGTCTTGAACAAATACAGACCTACTGAAGATATATTATGGAGAAATGATTGGGAAAAATAACTGGGAAATAAACTTGCTTTGCTTAGAATCTACACAGTTTTATGGATGTGCTAGGCAGTGTTCTGGATTTGTATGGATCTGAGTAATCGAAGAAGGTTTAATATTTATTGGGGCTCCTTCACTGATGGGAAAGGAGGTAATATTCTATTACCTTTTATTAAGGTAATAGAAACAGTCCCTACAATTTCCTTTCTTATGTTTTTTTTTTTTTTTTTTTTAATTTAATAGTGACTAAGGTAGCTGTGGACTGGTCTGTTTTGAGAAAGAATATTCCATATGTGGAATTTGCCTAGGATAATGAGACATAATGAAATATTTTAGTTAAATGTCTCAAAGAATACTGCAGTTCAGTTCCTTCTTTACTGCAAATGAAGACTTCAACAGGGAAATGACATTTATGATGTTACTCTTAATGGTATTACAGGAACTGCCTAAATTGAGGCTTTTCTGAGAATGCAGTAGAATAAATATGCCTTTATTTTTTTTGACACAACAATTACTTAATTTCATGTTGTAAAAATTCAAGTCAGCCTATGACATTACTGACCTTCACCTCCTCCCCTATGAGGAAACACACCAGAAATACTGTCAAAGATACATCTGAGCAGCATAGTGTTTACCTGAAGTAAATATTTTTTCCTAAATATTCTCTTGCTATTTACTTTTTTAATAGAGGATGTACAGCTGCTTTAGTGATGCAGAAGTTAAATCCACTTTGCAAAACAGTGCCTGGACTTAGGGCGACTATTGATGGGGTTAACTGTGAGCTTCTTCTAAGCTGTTGAACTGAAGTTATTCATGTTGGACTGGTGGAAAACTTCCTTGGGGTGGGAACTTTAACCATGTTCTTTAATAATCAACTCCCCTTCTTTTGCAAAAGCCACAAAGGTAGTTCTCTCCATCTCTAAATTCCTTGTAATGGTAGAACCCACTCAGGCATCTGAGAGGCAGGTTCCTGTTCTGCATCACCCTGTAGAGGGGCCATCTCTCTCCACTCTTTATTGAAGGGAGCCTGGAGACATTTTGGTACAAGCTGAGTGAAGTCAGGTAAGGTGAAAAACCTGTATAGGAAGCCATGCTTAAGCCTCTACCTGCCTACTCAGGTATGGTTTCTTCCTCTTAAAAAACCAAAAAAAAAGTTGGAGCTCAAATAGGTTATGATACAAGCCCCCTTGGGTCATATTTTAAATCTTAGAGTAACTTTGCTCAAAGGAGGAAATAAAAGATTTACTTCATTGTACATTTTTCAGAAAATCTCCGTGTGCTTCCATGAAATATTCCTATACATAGTCTCTCCTCAGGCCTAGAGGAGCAAGCCACAATAGGTTGTAGGTGCCTCTGTATTGTTACTTTGTGTGGAAGGTCACAAAGTCCTCATGCACAGTAGTCCTTTACATTAGTCCTCCTTTCACACACTAATCTGTTGAACTGGCTTGTAGTAGCTTTGACAGGTATTTACTTGCAAAGGATGTTCAAGAACATGAGACAACAGTCATCCAGGTAAATAGTTAAGTTTTTACAAGGTCACAAATGTAATTATTTTGAAGTCCAGAACTGTGGACTGCCTGGATCTTGAGCACACTTGTCACTTAGGGCATCTGGACTTCAGGGCTTCTCTTATGGACTCATCTCCTACTCCTCTTAGAATGTGCCTGTGGGAGGTAAATTGCTTGTGGTCCAGGAGGAGCCACAATAGGCAGTGAGGACTAATTTCTGGGAGGGTTTGTGGATGACAGTTGCTTGTAGGAAAAAGCTGCTGGCTTTTTTCTTTTTTTTTTCTTCCCTTTAACTGCTTTGGCAGCAGTTCAGTGGTCTGTGTTGAGCTGCAGACAGATGGAGGATGTGATCAGCTGTTGGGGCAGTGTTTGCTGCTCTAAATAGCTGTTTCTTTTCTTCTCCAGGGAAAGGTGGCAGGCTGGATAGAAGTGTCTGGCTGGCAGCACAGGGGACTTCACTGTTCTAGATGTAAATTTTCAGATGCCCATCCTTATTTTTCCAGATATTAATTATGCCTACAATATCAAAAGTGATTGTTTAGTCATGGCTTGCATTGCAATGTCAGCTTTGCTCACTTTGATTCCTAAGTCACTTGATGCTCTGTTTGGAAATAGTGGTTTCTCTACTTAAAGCAAGACCAAACTGTGTAGAGAACTTGGCAGTGTTTGATTTATGTCACAAACCTTCACATGTGCTGTAGACATGAGCTATTAACATATATGCATGCATCACTAGAATATAAAATTCTAGTAATTGATATTTGTTATTAAATAATAAATGATTGATAAGTTATCTGTAGTAGTTAAATCCAGTAGTTGTCATTTAAAAATGTAAAGGGCTCCATGGAACCATAACTATTTGTGATTTTATGAATTAGGAATAAAGACACTGGCAACTGAAGCCCACTCAAAGGGTTTTACTACTTAGACCTGTGTGGACAACAGTGAATTAATAGAGGTATGGTTTTGTATAGTTATCTTTTTACTTACCCCTTTAGCTTTCACTTCCTTTAGGAAATCTGCAGGCATAGAAGAAGTAACCTCTAAAGTTAGTCCTCAGAAAGGGTGCTGGAAGGTAAGGAGTGGAGTAGTAGGCATGTTTCTCTACAGCATCAGAAGCTGAAGGAGATTTTACACTACTGGGAATCTCAGTTATAACACTGATAAAGCTATTGAGAAGGGGGGAAATGAATATGGCATGTTGTGTTAGGACCATCTATCTCCTGAGCCAGCTTTTATAAAAAATGGTTATCTAAGCTAATATGTGATGTGGATTTAGGGTAGTAAGCTGCCTCTCAGGTGGGCTCGGCACAGCTGTGTGCTAGCAGGTCTGGCTGGTGCCAGAGCTTGTGCAGGATAACTCAGTGTTAGTGTTGAGCTCTGCCCACCAGCAATCATTTAGGAGCTCTAAGCATGGGTATTTGCCAGCTAGACTGACATCTGAACAAGACCCTGAAGCAGCACCTTTTTTGTAGAAAAACACTGCTTTCTCAGGGACTGGTCTTTTTTGCTCTGCTTTTATTCTCATATGTCAGAAGAAACAGGTGACAGTTACAGGGTTGGTAAGTTAACAGAAGTCTGTGGGTAGTGAATGAGGGTGGGGTCTTTGGAGGGATAGAATAAGACTAAAATGTGAGTTTTTTTCCTCTTGGAAGAAGTAGGAGATGAGTTAATATGAATGAGGGGAGAAAACTGTAAAAGATCAAGCATTGCTGATGGTACGTGAAATATGCTTGGCCTTTTGAAATGGACACTTGAGTTCAAGAAAGAGAGACAGACTGTTGAGTGCACTAGCTAAGCATGGCATGATGTAGACTTGTGTTTTGAAATTTGACTGAGAAGTTTTGGTCATGTGCCTCAGGTTTTGAATGTCTGTCATGATACCAGGATTGTAAAGTGAGGGAAGGAAAAGAAGACTGTCAATTGAGTCATTTTCCTTAAAGCAGTCTGTTAATTAATGCAAGCCATGACTCTAAAGTCTGTGTGTTAGGGGATATTTCATCATGTGTAGCGTTGAAATATGTTGGAAACCATATTAAATGTAGTGCACATGTAGTCTTCTTTCAGCTTTGTGCTGTCAAACTGCATCAATGATGGCTCCTTAGAAGCAAAAGATGTGGCTTTAGGCAGGGGTGCCAGACTTGAATACACTATGCCACCCACTTCTCTCTTTGAGGCTTTTTTCAAAGAGAGACCTAGTACAAACAGGTGTATGTTGATGTGGTTGAAGTCAGTGCACTAACTGTGGGTGCTGCAAACTTTATTATTTCTTCTGTATTTTGGGGCTAAAATAATGAAGGTTTTAAAGCAGGATTGATTTTTTTTTTTTATGTCAAAGCTTGTTTTCTGGTTTTTGGTGGTGGGGTGTTTTTGAGTTTGTTTGTTTGTGTGTTTCCCTGTGTGCAGAAATAGAAACTTTAGGTCTCAGAGCAGAAGTCTTCCTAAGCTAGGAAGGTGATTATGCCATTGAATTGTACACAGAATTGCTGCAGTTGGATGGGATGACTTGGTGGGGTCATCTGGTCCAACCTGCCTGCTGGAGGAGGGTCTTCTAGAGCACCTTGCACCAGATGCTTTCCAGACAGTTCTTGACTGTCTCCAGTGAGGAAGAATCCACAGCATCTCTGGGCAGCCTGTTCCAGGGCTCAGTCACCTGCATAGTGAGGAAGCTCTTTTCAGGTGGAACTTGCTGTGCATCAGTTTCCAGCTCTTGCCTCTTGTGCTATTGCTTGGCACCACTGAGTAGAACCTGGTTCCATGTGCTTGACACCCTCCTCTCAGATGCTTATAGATACTGGTAAGATGTATTCTTTGTCTTCTTCTCGAAGCTAAGCAATTAGTTCAGATTTCTACTATTAGGTGCTTTTTTCCACTGAGATTGGTAGTTTAATTTTAAAATGCCTTGAGAAAATCATGTTGTAATAGGCAGACTTTTGTTAGTTTATAAATATTAAAGGAAGTTAAGGAATCTCTTTCAAGTTCTATAACTATATTAAACTCAACAGTCGACAATTTCAAATGTGTTGTAGGGAATATTTCATAACACTGAATTTGGACAACACTTATGATGCAAGCCCAGAGACACTTTCATAGGCAGATGCACGAGTGAGAATGTGTGTGCATGAGGCTTTTTGAAACATGGTGGTTTTGAATATGAGTTAAAGAGGTTGCTATGTAAGTGTAGGAATGAAGTAAATACTTTGTATGTGTGCATGGAAATTATTTTTGAGTAGGAGAACACACATATATGTGGGCTGCCAATGAACAGAGTACCTGGGTAAATATTTAAAGATTCTTTGCCACACTGTGTCTTATCGTGAAACCAGACACAGGAAACAGAAGAGTTCACCTTAATAAGCAGTTCTGAGCCACAGTACGGTTCTGCCAGCCTTTAGTATTTAATTGGTGTGGAGTTAATGACCAAAAGATTTCTTAATTGCCATAATGCTTCCAGGCTGCTTATCTTCAATAAGCTGCTGCCACAACAGATGGTGGTTTAGCTGAGGTTCACTACAAGTTTTTCACAATTTTGTTTTAGTGGCCTTAACTTATCTATGTGGCTGTAGCTAATGTATAGTTGAAACCCAGATCTTTACTGGAATAGGCTTCAGATGAATTAAGGTTTTAGTTTGTCATCTAACAAGAGATAGAACTTTCCTTTACTGTCAAAGAAACTTTGCAGTTGTATCTGTGTGATCATCTTTATTTTATCTTCACATTTTTTCCTGGCTACTCCCAAGATTTGTCTCCACTATATTGTCATTCTCCACTTCTTTTCAGGAAGTCTGCAGGGAATTGTACTGGTGTCTGCTGTGATTTGAGACAGCTTGCAGCAGCAGCCTGAAGCTGACTAGGCTGGGGGTTTTTACTATCATAATAGTCTGAGCCAGAAGAATGAAAGTGGACAAAGTTAAAGTTACATAACTTTTAGATGTAAAAAAAGCTTTAAAAAATATTCTTATGCTTTCAAAGGAAAAAAAATACAGTTACTTTTCTGTCTGGAAAAGAGGCTGCCATACTTCTACAGTATACACTAGTTAGAGATTTGAAACCTTATGTAGGAGGATATGGAACTTTGTCTTTGTACTAAGGAACATTGCATAGTAACTAAGTTAAAGATTAGTTATTATTTAATGTTTTCAGAAGTGTTGTCATTGGTGACCCAGCTTACTGCTTTTTAAAATGATGCAGAAATTATGACAATCACACTCTGAATATTATTTAGGCTGCTTGTTGTATGTTTTTTGTAAACTTGATGGCTGCATCTTAAAAAAATGAAGAGGAACATTCTTCTGTCAATATTTAAAGTAATTCTGAGCCTATGTTTTCATTTTTATTCAGGTGAAAAGATCTAGTGATTGTGTAAGGTTGAGGGGATTGTTCTGATCCCTAGAAATTTGTTAAAACCTTGCTAGAAATGTCCTGTGGTAATTTATTCTTTAAGAAGAACATTCAGACAGAAGTCTGAATGTGTGCTCGCCTTTGTGGCTTTCAAGTAAGGTCACAGAATGAGGATTTGTCTAAATGTGAAGCTAGTTTCGAAACAAGCTCTGAAGTCAGTGGGTTGCACTTGTTGATGTTACCTGTTGTTGAGATTGGCTCAACACCAAATCATCGGTAACACCTCAGTCAGTGAGGTGTTACTGATGATTTGACAGCTAAGCTGCAAAAGTCCATGGTAGTCTGTGTCTCCTCTGCTAAAGCCTAGAGGATCCTAACTGCTGTTAGACCTCCTTTGCACCAAAAACACTAAAAAAAAAAAAAAAAAAAAAAATCAAAGAAATTTACTCCTAACCATAATCCTGAGAAAATCAGCATCCTGATCATGAGCTTTTTCCATGGCTCAACTTGGTGAAGTAGCATATAGTGTACAGTGTTACAAAATGGAGGATACAGAATCACATTGTCAGTTAAGTTGGAAAAGACCTCTGAGGTCATGGAGTCCAGCCTTGACTGATCACCGCCATGTCAACTAAACCAGAGCACTAAGGGCCATGTCCAGTCATTTCTGGAGTGCCTTCAGGGATGGTGACTCTACCACTTACATGGGCAGTCCATTCCAATGTTCAACAACTGTTTTCACAAAGGAATTCCTTCTTATGTCCAATCTAAACCTCCTCTGGCACAGCTTGAGGCCATTTCCTGTTGCTGGTTGCCTGGGAGAAGAGACTGAGTCCCAGCTGGCTACAGCTTCCTGTCAGGGAGTTGTAGAAAGCAGTGATATCAGCCCTGAGTCTCCTTTCCTCCCGGCTAATCATCTGCAGCACCCTCAGCCACTCTTCATGGGAGTTATTCTCCAGACCCCTCAGCAGTTCCCTGTCCCTCCTCTGGACCTCAATGACTTCCTTGTAGTGAGGGCTCAGAACTGAACACCAGGACTCAGTGCTGAGGGTGGCAGTCACTGCCCTGGTCCTGCTGGCCACACTACTGCTGGTCCAGGCCAGGTGCCATTGGCCTTCTTGGCCACCTGGGCACACCTGGCTCATGTTCAGCCACTCTGACCCAGCACCCCCAGGTCCTTTTCCACAGGGCCTCTTGAGCCACTCTGCCCCAGCCTGTGGCACTGCAGGGGTTGTTGTGGCCCAGGGGAAGGACCCAGCACTTGGCCTTGTTGAACCTCAGAGCCTTGGCCTTGGCTCATTGATCCAGCCTGTCCAGATCCGTCTGCTGAGTCTTCCTACCTTCCAGCAGATCAACACTCCCACTCCAGCCCTCATTATGTGAGGTATTGTCCTAATAATAAAAAATAATTCCCAAATAATTGTATTTTTACATTTGAATTGTTTTCCCAAGTGGATGAATTTGTCTGATGGAAAAAAAAATTTCTATGATTTCTTTGTTACTCATGTATTTCCTTCTTTTTTAGAACAGGAAATTAGTCTTCACTGTTTTTATTTTACTTGCATTGTCTTGTCTCTGACACCTCTGCCACAAATATATTCTTTGTGCTTGAGTAGTTTAACTTTTCAAAGTTACAGGCAAAACTTTTTTAGTGTTGATATTAACTCATGATCAGCAAAAAATACTCATCATGGTCACGTTAACTCATATTAACTCATGATGCAATGAACTGCCTTTATTGATGCTTTTAAGACTTTATTTATGACTAGAAATTGTCCTTGTCTTATTTTTTCACCAAAATGGCTATTGTGTAGGGTGATGTTTGTGACATGAGAGAGTTTGCATGGCTATAGCAGTAATCTGTTAATGAATGTTACTACATGATTAGAAAGGTGTTAGGTCTGATGATTATTTCTTTCGTAGGTGTCTCTGCTTAGTGGACTTTACTGGAGTTTAGTGGAGCACAAATCCCTGTTGTTAAAGCATGAGAGGATCAGTGGAAGATGTCTTTCAAGCACCTGTGTCTGCCCTTCCAATATGCTATTGGGATTCTTTTCCTCTTAAGCAAAATTTGACTGACACTATTGAACAGGAAGGATCTTGGTAGCTCCTCTTCATGGAAAACCAGTCCTTGTGGTCAGACCTCCTGAGCTAGCTGGAAATTATACTGGCTAGGCTTACAGCTCCACTGTAGTGCTATGAATAGGGCTGGGAGAGGCAGAAATCCCCACTGCTGCTGTGGGGATTTATCCTTCTGATTAGACTGTCTTATTTTTCCATTTTCCTAATCACTCTTTCATTTGAGCACTTGTGAGAGAGCATGTGTAACTGTGAGCAGGCACTGAGCAGGCAGGTAGTCTGACCAGCACAGTGTATCAGGAGCTGTGTAGCTTGGCCCCGGTTTTCCCCCTCTGTGAATTGTATCAGGTAGACTCCACTAATTCTTGAGCATTTAATCTTCTTTTAAAATATTAAAGCACATTAGTATTTGTAATTATATATGTTGATACATATTAAAATGTAGATGATTTGTCTGAGGAATACAATTGATTTTCTTTAAGATCGTTTTATGTTATGGGTTTGGTTTTTTTGATTTTGGTTGGGGGTTTGTTTTGTTTTGTTTTTTGTTTGTTGGGGTTTTTTTGGCCAGTCTTTTGGGGTTTTAAATTGCACTCTAGGAAGTAGACAAAAATCCAAGCAATCATCTTTGTAAACCAGCTCCTTAAATCTGACACCAAAGTTGATTATAATATTTCAGAATCTCTTATATAACAGTGCTCTGAAGTTTTAATTTCAAGGGTTTTTTTCCATGCTTATTTTTATCACATTCATCTGCCTTCTGCCCAGTGGAGACCGTACTGATTCTACTTTCATTACTTGTTTGTTTAACCTGCTCTTAAAATGACCTAATTGATGGAGACTCCATAACCTCACCAAGCAGCTTATTTTGACTCTTAATTACTTTGCTGTTAGTTTTCTGTTGCATAGAATTCTCCCTTGCTGCAATTGAAATGTTTTGTTGCTTATTCTGTTTGCTATGGATTGAGAGAACTGACCCTTCACTCTCCTCAGTGTTCTGATGTGTGTGTTCTCTTAGTTCTCTCAGCCTTTCCTAACATTGTCTGTGTCTTGTGGTAGTTCTGTTGTGGCTTTTCTCCAGCTGTTCCTGTCTGGCTCCATGACCTGTGTTCAGAGTGAGTTACAGTTGTCCCTCTGAGACTTACTGGAGCAGTATTAGGTGAAGGGATTATGTCCTGTGTCACATAAGCTATGCATCCCAAGGTAGCATTCATTCTTTCCATCAGCCTGACCTTGTTGACTCCTCTTTTGCATATAGTCACTTAGAACTATTTGGAAATTCATGGTAATTGTCAAGATCCTGCTATTTAATTTGGTCATGAGAAAGTTTCAGTACTTAAGGCTGTCAAAGACATTAATCAAGTAAATCATGACATTTATTCTTCCTCCCCTGTGTAAATCTTTCATTGAAGTAAATTTTACTAGTTTGACATATCCAAGGTGGCTGTTCCTTCTCTCCATATCATCTAAGTGCTTAAAAAGATTGTATGGGTATATTTAACTTTCTGGGAACTGAAGACAATCCATTCCATTTCTACCTTCACTATCCTTTTTTTTTCCTTCAGTTTTTGTTTTAAAGAAAGGGTTTAAATACTTCACCTTTTTCTAAGCTGATTATCTAAGACATCCCCCATGAGTTTTCAAATATTGGATTATTGATTTTAAGGTGGCTCAAAGGATTTCCTGAGCAAGTTTCTTGAATGTTATCAGATCCAGCCTACTTGGAAAAAAAATATAAGCATGGCTCTTTCCAATAGTCAGTTGATTCTGGGTGGATATTTTTACTCATTTACTTGTGCTAATTGTGCTGGTCACCTGCTTATAGTTGATCTCTTCAAGGACTGTTCTTCATCAATCTGTTTTTTCTCTTCATTCAGTAATGGAGAAATTCTAGTAGAAGTAGTTGTAGTATACTGATAGAATGATTTCTTAGTAGCCTCAAGCTGTTCTGTAAGAATTTCATTTTGTGCCTTTAGCCTTTCATATTTGTCCCTCTTATTCTCTTGCCATTGTTATGCTTGTTACTCCCTTCATGTGTGCTTTTTTTGGGGTCATTATTCTCTTGCTATGTTTTCTATTCTCTTGCTGTGCTTGTTTTTCTTGAATTTGTTTGTTTCTATTGTGTCATTTGAGAATTAACTCTTCCTTCCCATAAACTTGTCATCTGTGAGCTCTTAGTGATGTGAAATCTGTCTCTTGCTATTCTTCCTTCCTTTTCCTCTTCAGTAATCATTGAATTGATGGTTCACTTCCAGTGAAACTCTTATTGTTTGCTGTCAAATATTTTTTTCTTGCTGCTACAGCTAAAGGAAGTGTCTTCAGTTGTTTGTGTGTTTAAAAATGTATGTTCCTTGAGCCATTCCCAGTAGATGCCTAGATTCTTATTATCTCTTTGTAACTATTATGGGTTTTTCTTTCCCCTTTCAGAAAGCATATCTGTCTTTTTGCCTTTTTTGATGGTCTGTGGTAAGCTTGCAGCTTGGTAACATTCATGTGCTTTCCTCTTTTTATTATTTGCAGACTTGCAGGATACCTCTCTCTGCATTTGTGATGCTTGTATCCTTTGAGGATGGGGCATAACATTCCTCAGCATTTGTTTGGTTTGGGTTTTTGTTTGCATGTTTAGGTATTTGTTGTGTTTTTTGGTGAACTGACTGGATCCTTTTTTTGTTAGTATTCCAGTGGGAAAGGGACTCTTATGGAGTAGATCATAGTGTTAGTCCTATTCAGAGAATTCTAATTCCATTCTTGTGCTTTATACATTAGCATGCATTTGTCTAAGACTGATGGATTGGTTACTTGGATTTATGAACTTTTGTGAATAATTACTTGTACTTAATTTTAGGCTCTTGCCCTGGTAAATCATCTTTGAACTCTTGATGTTTTGCTCATCATCCTAGTGAAAAACAGTTCAAGCTGACAACCAAGGGAAGGCTTTTTTGTGTGTGAATTCCTTGTAATGTACATTGTCACCTACCAGCACACAGACCCTCATCACATGGTCAGAGAAGCCAAAGCTGTCCTTTGATAGCATTTCCAAATTCGTGGGGTTGTCTGCAAGGAGAGTTTGTTCCTGACAGTGTTGGGATGTGGAGAGCTGATTGGGAGCTTCCTGTTTGTTCTCAGTTGTTGTCAGTAGTATCCATGAAGAGTGGTCGGTGTGGTGAATGACACTTAAGCAGCTTTTATTTTCTTGGGTTTTAAAGAGGTAAAGAACATCTGGAGCAGTATGCACCCAAGTAGGGCCAGGATACAGCTTGCTCTTTATGGTGTTTTTTCTGATACAGCTGTTTACTTGGTTTTGTCTTTTGCAGTCTCCCATTGAATTGCCTTAAAGACTTTCCAGTCACAGATGTCTTGGTTCAGCTGCCTCCTGCTTCTCCTTAATGCCTCACAAAAACAAACCACACAATCCAAATCTCAAAACCTCTTTCTAAGAATCTGTAATGTAGAACTATGGGCCCTGTATGTTTTCCTTGTAATCTTCCTCAGTATAGGAAATACAGGCATATGTTTCTACAAATCCAGTCCAAGACATAAATTTGTCTCACTGTGTCATTAAAACCTTTTCATCCTTGGGTCAGGGAACATTCCAGATGAAAGTTTTGGAGATGCCACTTTCTTTTTTAGTTCCTTCTATGTGTGTTGGAATCATTATCTTCCTGCCATTTACACCTCTGCATTTTGGTGAGGGGTAGCTGAATAGACTCCTTGGACTCTCTGATCTCTGCTTCTTGAGTTGCAGCAGTAAATTTGGGTCAAAAGATATCAAGTTTTTCATGTTTCCTCATTTAATTCTGTAAATGTCTGCTCCCTCCCATGGTGGTGCTTGAAGCAAACCATGTGTTGTGTTTCAGCAGTGTATTTCACATGGCCATGAGAAACTACTAAGTGATATGATATGTCTGTGTATGGTGAGCATTGAGAGCTTGGCAGTTTGAGGATAATGAAGTACGAGGACTAATCTTGTGTGCCTATTAGCTTAACTTTGGGGTTTATTAACTTTGTAATGATTTATTAGAAACACAGCCTTTGAATGCAGTTCTGATGTTAAGGTTAACTTGCTGCATTTTCTGTAATTTCGCTGATTGCTCTTAGCTATTAAAACTAGGACTTTGCTTCTTACTGGTGCTGATTTTTGCAGAATTGAAATGGCTTAGAAATAGAGAATTATTTCTCTGGCTTGTACTGTCAGTGTCATATCCTAGTACAGCATATGTAATTTGCCTGACATTTATTTTTTTCTGTTGAGGGAAAAACATGGCTAGTTTTAGAAATTGTGTTTGGTGGATCATTTGGAAAATGACCTCTCTCATGTCCAGAATGTGGCTTTACTTAATGCTTTATGAGGTTTTTCTGTCAGGAGGATGTATGTTTAACCCTTTAACAGTTAACAAGTGAGGTCATTTTCTTGTAACATAATTCCTGGAGTAGGGCATCTGCAGTTGTAGCATGGAAGTTACATATTCAGGTAGTTAATTCCTAGATGTTGTCTTACACATCTTGAACTTGCCTTTGGATGAGTGCTTTCTACTGTTCAAAAGGCACATCTTGAGGTTGGGTTGGTTTTGTGTAATCCTATTAATTTTACATGTTTCTGTTCATTATTGAAGTTGAAACAACAGATTAAAGCTCTAATTCTGGCTAGGAAAAGAATTTATATGCATGGTTGTTAACCTGTCAGGGCTAGTTGAGAGAATTTTGGGGTGTTTTAACTACCTGCTCAGAACACTTTGCTCATTGTACTTGGGAAAATGAATGCTTGAATCGTGTTCATTATTAGCTTTTGGTACCTTTTTTTAGCATGTGGCTGCAAAATCACTGGGAAAATGTTGAACATATTCCTAGAACAGAAAAGACAGAATCCTGGTAGGAGGTGGATTGGCTGTGTTCTGCTGTGTCATATTTAGCTACAAAGAAGAGAAGTATTGCATGTGGGAAGGGGTATGTGCTTCTAAAGAATTTGTAATGTGTGTAATTAAAACAAAATTTCCTTCCCTCCCTTTTTTCACTGAAAAGCCTGCGTTCTTGGTAGCTGTGCATGCAAGTATTACAAGTGTGTTTTCTCTCAAGTCCAAGCTTGTCTGCACTTAAGTTAATTCTGTTATTTTGTATACTTGCTGCCATTTCACTTTCAGCTAGGGGATAGCATTTAATGCTGTGCTGAAACTCATGAAATACAATTAATTCCTGCACGTCCACCAGTGAAAGACCTGATTTCCTTCCCCTATGATTTTATTTTGGTTTCAGGTTTTCAAGTTTGCTTTACCTTGCAAATTGTCCGTACCTTTACACAAAATACTATTATTTTTATTTCTTTTTATTTGATTTTAAATGCAGTTTTAAAAGATATGTAAGAGCTTTGTAAAAACTCTTGTAGACAGATTTCCCTTCCTCTCCCCTGCTGCTGAAAAAACCACCCAGAAGACAAAGGCAGCTCTTATATTACAATTGAGTTGCAGATGTATTTGGGAGGCTGCAAAGCTTTTTCATGTGAATGGTGATAAAAATGTGAAGGGATTTGGGCAGCTGTTTTGATTCTGTCTATCTGTAGAAATATGTAAAATGCCTTTCACTAGCTGATGCAACCTCATTTGAAATAGATCTTCGCTTTCCATATCTTCAATTCTGCTCATATCCTTCGTGCTGTGGCTGATAGTCTTGTCCTTCAGTTTGAGTGTATTCCAGGACACTTGACTCTGCTTCCCTGTCCTTGGTTTAATTGTTGTTTTCTGCCCATCCCCAGTACCCTTGCAGAGACCTGAATTGCTTTGCTAAGCTAAACAAGGCAGGGCTCTTGCTGACAACCCAGTTTGGCTGTCACCATGTCTGTTCCAGTTAGGCTTCTCTCGAGGGTGGTTGACCAAATGAGGTCTCCTCCAGAGGGCTGTGAAGCAGCACTAATACCTCCTCCCTCTTGAAAACAGTGTGATGTGTCTTGGAATCACGTTTCCTTTTCACAGTTATAGTGATGAGCATTGGTGATCAGCCATTGGTATAACAAAATCCCCTTTTACTTCCCAATCCTGATAGAGAATTAATCTGAGAAAGCTTCCTTGGCTGCAAATACAGAATGAAGCACTTGTCAGTGTCAATGCACCTTTAAGATGTGCCATTTTTTGATTTGGAGATGGGAATTGAAAAATTCTGACAGTTGGAAATGTAAACTATGAATAATGAGCGGAATATAATGAAAGACAAGAAATTACAGAATCATCAATACTAATAATCAAGTATGCATGTGCATGATTATACTTCTTGAAAAGTAACCAATTTCTAGTAATGTATTCTTAATTTACATGCAGTACCTCAGATCAGTGCAAAGCAAAATACAAAGAAGATAAGGATATTAATTCTACTGGCTTTAATTTGAATAAATGGTCTTATTTAGTCAAGTAGTTGGTTGCACAAGTATAGGCATTGTCTTAGTTTAAGAGGTGATAGCCTCATGGGTTTGTAGCTGGTTGAATTTTGTTCTGTTTAAAAACATTTTCTTGGAGAAAAATGAAGACATAAGATGAACACAAGCTTATGTTATGGTTTGCAGCTTTCTGACTGGTATTTAAATTTTACTTGAAAATGTGGGGCTTTGTGATTCTCACCATCTTTACCACTTCTTTGCTGAAGTGTCATTATTTATTACCCTAAGTAGGCTATAATATTTCTATGCTAAGTTATGTTTTAATTTACTCCCTTAAACTTAAATGTAGATTTTTAAAAAAATATTTTTAATGACCAAAATAATTTTTTTTTACTGTGGAATTTTTGCTCTTTGATGCTGTGAGGAAATGGCTCATCAGTTGCAGCTGCCATTTGTACAAACAGTGGTGCTGCAGTTTGCAAAGGAAAGCTTGACAGTTGGGCACAAGTGTAAGTTTAGGTTTCTCTTCCCCCTCCTGCTCCCCAAGGACAAAATCTTTCTTTTCTTGCAGTATAGTGTGTATTTCTGTATGGTAGGTGTTATGTATTTTTCTAGTATATGTTTATAAATGTAAGCATGGTAGAAATTGTGATTCTAATACATCTCAAATTTTTCTAAGATTAGACAGATGGTTTTAGGTTCAAAGGAAGATAAAATGACAAGCTGGGATTTGCAAGCATAGGTACTTCTTATGGCATCAGTGAATCTGTTGCTTTCTGCTGTAGTGATCCTTCTCTGCTGGAAGCAATTAACCATTATCCAGCAGAGACTGCAGTCAGATTCACTATGGTGTTATTAACCCTTGCTTGGACACGTACTTCTTCCTGAGAAGGGACATGGGCAGGGCCATGGAGAGAGCTCGGCACTTCTGTCCTCAGGGTGGGACAGCACTGCACCTACTGTTCACTGCTTTTGAAAAAATAAGGGAGACTTCAGCTTGTTAGATTTCAAATGCAATAGGAGTATTCTTGTTCCCATGTGACATGGATCTTCCAGCTTTTTGTCATGGAAAACCTTTAGTAATGGGTTTGCTAGTGGGCTATAGGGAATTGTGATAATGCTGGTTTTCTTTTTATGTTGCATTGGAAGAAAACATGAAATTATATTGATAAAAGTTCTAAGGGATATAGCAATTTAGAGAGGGATAATCAGAACTCTGAGCGTGACAAAATCCAGTACTTGTTCATATGAGGTCAACAGTATTCATGGAAGCCTTGCTAAATTTCATATGACTTAGGTAAAGTGACCTCTAGGATGGCTGTGCTGATGGCCTCAGTCTGAGTGAACAATATTCTGTGAATTAAAAAGAAAAAAAGATTGTCCTGGTCCTTTAATCTCTTCACAGTGGTGTCAAGTGGGAGGTTATTGGGTGTCTGGCAGGGATTTCTTCCAGAATTACCAGTTCTTGGGAGTATTATGTAGAAATGATGATGTAATTGTCTGTGTCCCTGTCTTCCAAGGACCTGTTCTCTAACCCTTTCCAGTTTCTTGGAATATCAGGAGAAAATGGCTCATCAGATAAAAGCATCTGAATACGTAACAAAAGAAGAGTGATGATGAAGAGCACTACTTGATGTTTGATTCTGAGCCTAGATGAATTCTGTTAGAGATGATTTGCTACTTGCAGTTTTTAAATAGGGGTTATGCCAGATCATATGGAAAAAACACCCAACAGTAGTTAGTTCAGGAACGTCTTTGGCCTTTGTCAAGACAAATTTCATGAGATCATGTGCCAGGCAGCGCTTAGATACATTTCTTAACTTATGTGGGTTTGGTTTTAGCAGTGGAATTCAACTCAAGAGTATCTACAGAACACAGCAGGGACTTCTGGTAGGGTCTACACACTCCATTCTATGAAACAACTGGTTTTTTCTTAATTTTTTTTCTTTAGGGTATTTTTTGATAGTCATCAGTTGTCACATGAGACTTTTTAAAATAAAGAAGCAGGGGAGCTGAATTCTATGGCAGTGGTTGAGGTAGGGATGAATATACCCATCTGTGAGTTTCAAGGAATAAGTAGTTAAGGTTGGCATCCTTCAAATTCATGGCCAAGGAAGTCGTTTGACTTTGTTCAATAAAGTGGAATAGATAAGAACTTACTGACTACAACCTTGCTTTAACTTCCATTTAAAAAATTAAGTGAATGTAGATTGTTTTGTCTTATAACAGGATACACAGCAAAGTTTCATCTTTTTAATTTTGGATTGTGAATTCTTCCCAATTCCTGTAGAGATCACAGCTTTTTTTTTGTGTGCTAACATTTTCATGTTGTGGCACTATAACCTGTGAACTCCTTATTTCCTAAGAGGTGCTCATTTCCTGGAGGATGTAGTTTAGGTTGATTCAGCTAAAAGAAAACTAAGTGTGCTATTGAAGAATGCGTGGAAGGAATGGCACAGAATATAGATGGTGCTTCCTTAAAACTCATTACAGAGTAACAGTATCTGTGTTCTTTCAAAGTACAACTTCAAAGTTGTCTCTTTAAGGTACTACTGAGGAAAAAAACTTTCACTGGGGAGTTTGGTGTAGTTTTCTTTGCAGTGTAGATAATGTAATTTCAGATGGCTGTGTTACTGAGTGTAGATTTTTGTCAGTCCAGGTTTGATGGGTTTGTGAATTTTAAATAGCTGTTTAGACTTCAGTCTCTTCTGATTACTGTGCTACAGTAGAATTGTTTTATTTGGCACTGAGGATCCAAAGGAAAAATTAATGAAGCCGGTAAATAATCAGTTCTCTGTAAATCTACCAGAGGTGGTGATTTTACTTAATTTTCAGAGGACTTCAGTGTTACAGAACTGAAGTAGAGGGAAAACTGATTTTCTTTCAATTCTCCATTGTCCAATGCTGTCTGATTTCCTTCCTCCCTGCTCTGTTTTTGAAGGTTTTGTGTATGTCTGGGAAACAAAAACAAAACAAAGACTTAATTATGTACCTTTTTTGCACATACTTTGACGACTCATCCATGCACTTGATCCGCCAGAAGATGACAATGCATGATGAACACTTTGCAAACTGTGGAGGAAAAGATGCCTTTAACTTTCTCAGACTGCTGATATGCCTCATTTTGAAATACAGCTCTGTGTACAAGTGATTGATTTTCCTTCCTCCCCCAGCCCTGTGATAAGCCTGTAAATACTTATATCTTACAAAAATCCTTTGGGAAAAAGTTTTGCTCGCCAAGTATCTTAGACTTGAGTTTTAGCAGATGTAGTAGGCACTTGTCATCTTGGGGATCTTGTCATCTTGTCATTTAGGATATCTCCCCAAATGGGTGAGATGGGGACAGCCTCCCCATGCACCCTGACCTCACTCTTAGCTCATAACTGTAGCTAAACCAGAAAGTATTGGTCCTTTTGAACAAGTACTGTGTATGCCTGCTACTTACACTTCTGTAATTGCTCTCCATGAATTGAACTTCTATGAAAACAAAGACTTCAACTGGGAAAAGTGTAATTTGAAATAATTTCAGTTCCTCTTGAAAACCCCATTGGTGTTTTGACTTAGTATCAAAGCTCTTAAAGGATATCTCTGTTGCAAATGAATCAATTCAGATTTGGGATCTTGGGGGTGTGGGGAGAGGAATAGTTTTGGGGATTTGAGCCTTTCATGGTTCACTTGCTTCATAACCTACATGCAAAGTAATGGAGCTTTCTAGATTAAGCCTCCCCACCCTCAGATTGTCGGCTTGCTTGACATCAACAATTTACTTTAGGACTAGTTTTTACTGAACTATGAAAATAGTGTTATGTTTACTTAAAGCCCAGTGATAAGTTTTAATAATATGACTTGCTGAAGAAGAAAAGCCTTGAGAGAACCTGTCTTGCAGGTTAGTCAGATTCTGTAATGGTGTGATTTTACTTAATAAGGAAAACACTGGAAGCCAGTGTTATTAGATAAAACAGAATTACAGTAGAAGTGCCACTAAAATTATTGAAATCTCATGTTGATTTTATTTGTATTTTTCCTCATTATTTGTGTAAGAAGACTGCTAATTATATTGGCTAATGAGGATTTAACCTGGGGTCTTAGAAAGTTTATTTTGGCAGTAGTACAGTTCAAAAGAGAGAGAAAAAGTTTTGCTCATAAGCACTTCCTGTGAAAATGCTTGGATAGGGAGTACCTAATTTTGTAGTATGATGAGTGTCTGTTGCCAAATATATCTTTATCCTAATATATTGTCCCTGATAGGAGGTAATATCACACTTCACCTTTTTGAGGGCTAAACTGAGGGACTTCAACAATGGCCTTATTAGCTCCTTGCAAGGGTTTGGCTTTGCAGTAGAGTGTAACTGCTCTGCACGTTTCTGTTTCTTGCTTGTCTTTACAAACAAAGCAAGTGTGAATTCTAGAGTTACGTGAACAATCTTTTCTTAGACCCAACATTGTTTCTCTTCCTCCTTCCATCTCCATAGGTCATTTCCTGTGTTTATCCCTTGACTGTGTAATTCTCTCTGGCTAAGCTTGATGGAGGGAGCATGGTGGAAAGGGCTGATGTGTTCTGCAGTCACGTGATTTCCAACCTGCCCCATCCTGATGCGTGTACACAAGATGGTACATGAACCACTCACGTGCTGGTTTTCACAGCTAGTTGATGTATCTCAAGTGGTGTTCTGCAGCAAATCTGCTCTTTAATGATTTGTTAAGTACTATAGCATGGATGTGCTGTGCACTAGATACCAGTATAAATAAGGGTTGAGACAGCATGCTGGCTGTATTCATGTGCAGAGCTTTTGCCCTCTGGAGCTCTGATAGGCTTCTCGTGAATGCCTTACTCTTGACTGTTGTTCAGCTTCTGCAACTTCTGTTTCTCCTGCTTCTAAATTATTTCATATCTAAAAGTTGGTTTATCTCTATTTGAGAGTAATATCACAATTAAAAAAAAAAATCTCAATAGCAGGAGTCACAGTAGTCTTGTAGCTCTTCTTGGGACCCTTGTTCTTTCTCAGCTTTCACTTTTTTATATCCTGATAATTGATGTGAAAATTTAAAGGTTCTCTGAAGTTATGTCTAGTACCTAGTAGCTTTTCAAAGGAGTACCAAGGGCTAACTTGTGATATCACTGACTTGTTTATTTGTGGTTTTTTTCTTCATTAAAGCATTTCCAATCTCGAGAGTGTGGAGTGCACTAGAACAATGCAGCCTAGTCTTGGAAAGGATAATTTAGGTGTTTGTGAATATTAATGCCAAGGACAGAATGCTTGGTAAAATGAATTGATAGTCTGCAAAGTTACTCAATTGGCCAGATCAGGTGTTGGCTGCCTTAATAGGGATATTTGAGCTTAAATTATCACCTTGTCTTTGCTTGTGCTGTTTTTTATTTGGTACTTTGGCACCCTTTGTAAAATTAAGGATTTTTTTTGCATAGGACGTCCTCACAACTTTCCCTGTTGGTGACTGTTGCAGATAATCAGTAATCAGTGTCTCTCATATAATCCTGAGACTCCCTGGCAGGCAAGTCTGTGTTAGGATGTACAACTGCATTCTCATGTTCAGTGTCACTAGAGATGTGTGATTATGGCGTGAAAAATTTAGGTATTTGTCCTTTTCTTAAGCAAAACACTCCACCTTCTAGATCAGGAAGGGATACTATTTAGTTTGTTCATCCTTTAAATTTATAGTTAATAAAACTAACTGGTGGTCTTTATTCATTCCTCCCCTACAAAGACATGTTTCACTGCTGCTTCATGTTAAACCATAGCTATGTTTGGAGTAGGAACCTCCAAACTTTTTCCTTTTGCCCATCAAACATTTACCTATTTTCAAGCTGCTGAATCAAAAGTCTTTGAAATTAAATTTTATATAACTGATGCCAAAAGACTTTTTTTTCTCCTCAAAACCAGTAATAATAGACTCTGATATGTGCTTGAATGTTGCCATGCTAATGAACCTGGAAATGTGTTGTATATTACTGATTATTTTCTGGCCCACCGTTGGGCATGCTGATTTTGCATTCTCCTTGCTCCAGTGCTATGAAGAAAACTCTTACCTTTAATCTATTAAAAAATACCATTTTAGTATGCTTTTCTTAGAGATCATGCTCTCCTACTACAAAAGCTCTTGTACTTTTGAGGCTTATTTAAAAATGAAAATAAGGATGTCCCTTCTATTAGAAGAGCTTCCTGTTCACCTCCACTTGGGTGTCAGACTTTGATGACTGTGGACCGGGACCATCAGTGACCTTGGGCCAGCCCAGCTGGAGCACAGCAGGCCCAGGCATGCTGTGATAGAGGACACTTCTGCATTTCTTGGCTGTGTTGATATCAACCATAAGTATTTGGATGTGCTCATCATCTCCAAGAGGATTCTTGGATGTAGTTTTGGGTAATCATTCATCTCATTCCAAGATCTTACTGGACTTTTTCTTTCAGTGTTAGACCATCCTTAACAACAAGTGCTTTGTAAAAATGATGAATGCACTATTTTTTTCTAGAGTATGTTCTGCTTTATTGGACATATGCTTTGGTTTCCTTCAGTTTTGCAGTAGTTGATATCTTGCAGGGCTTATGGAATTTTGGTGCATTTTGGGTCTGTACACTCCATTTTACAAAATTACTTTATTTCTTAATTTCTGGACGCTAGTGTGTCCAGAGAATGGAACAACCTTTTCTGTGAGAAACCAGGCAGTAGTCTCTTGGTAGTGTATTTTCTATGCCTTTAAGAATGCTCATGGGTTTCTTCAAGCAGATGAAAAATTATCAGTATGTTGAAATAAATGAAATCTCATTGGCAAGAGTGATTACACTGCCAAGTAGGACTGTTCCATTTTGCTGTTACTCTAAAAAACTGCGTTGTACCAGATGTTAACTGGGTATAATGTGGACTTAAAGAGGCTTAAGGAAGGGATAAGTGTTGATAGTTCACTTGCTGTGTTTTACATCATAATATCTCTTCAGTGCTGTAATACATGTTTTGCGGAGGCTGCACTCTCTCCTGCCTGTGTTCAGGAGAGGTGTTTGAAGCAAACCTCAAAGCCTTGCTGTGTGCTACAGGTCTGGCCAGCGTGGTGTCCCGTCTGACAGTGCTTGCTGCTAGAGAATGGAGAGAATTACAGTGCATGTGTAGAGAATGGAGAGAATTACAGTGCATGTGCAGAATAATCCTCGTGTGCAACTTCACTGGTCTTACCATTCCTGGGGTGTCCTGCTTCAGATTTTGTTTGTTATCTGCTGTTGAACGTCTCTGTGATACATTTGTCATCATTCTTTCCCCTCATCCACCAGGCTTTTGACTTTTACAATGGCTTATCAGTTTCAGTGGGGGGAAGGATCCTAAATTTTCACTTACTGAAATCAGATCATTTGCTATCTGTTGAACTAAAGGCATAAATAAATCATTCTTCATATCTGCAGTCACTTAGGATTTTGTGTCACTCAGCTGCCAGCAGCAGTTCTGTCACCAATTCAGCTGTGGCTGGGAGAGGAGAGAAACAGCTCAGGTTGCAACTGGAGCGTGCCCAAGTCAGAGCTTCACTGGGGCTGTGGGGTGGCAGGTCTTGAGCAGAGAGTGGGACTGGAGAGTGTTGCCACCAAAGGGTGGTGGGTGATGGCAGTGGGAGGTGAGCAGAGCTGCTCCAGGTGTCTGAGGCAAGGCTGAGCACAGGAAAGCCATGGCAAATGGGATTTGGCTTTAAAATGCAGGCAGGAGAGCAAGTGGCTTGGACAACACATCTGGATGGGTTTTGGAAAGGGTAGCAGGCTGGTTTCTTTAGTGTTAGTCAGATACTGACAGATGTTTCAGCAAACTTGATTCTTCACCTCCCTATTAAAAAAAAAAGTAATTTATTTAAGTGGTATGGAATACAATTATTCTATTAGGACCTTGTACAATTAAGTGTAGCTGTAATTGTCTCTTGGTAACATTGGTTTTTTTTCTGATCTGTCTTTTGTAATGCACCTGAGAAAATCAGTGCAATTTATCCTTGCTGTTTTTCTCTGAGAGAAATTTGATTCAGTCTTGCTTTTTTTTTTAAATTTTCGAGCATCACATTTCTTTTGGACAGTTTAGGATTCAGTGATGGTGAATTGAATCTAAATTTCCTTCCTGTGCCTTTCTTTTCCTGAGCTCTCATGAGATCTTGCATCACTCTCACTTTTATGATGTTTGTGTGTCTTCACCAGGCTTCAGTTGTGAGACAGATGGGGGTGTGTTGTCTAGTAATGTGTCACTCAGCCTCCTGGAGGTCTGATTTCAGTAGTGACAGGCTATTAGAGCAAATTGTGGCAGTCTCTGAGTGCTTATTTTCTAATTGCTCAACTGGTTCTTCAAGGTCATTCTGGTGTAATCAGGCTATATTTTAAACTGGGATTCCCTCTCTCTTCATGCTTTTCTGATATGAACTATACTGTGCCAAGATGTTGCATGTATTATTCTCCAGGAAAATCAGTGTTTTGGAGAAGGTGAGTTAGTGTGACAGTAACTTCCAAGAAACACAAGATATCTTTCCTTATATTTTTTCCATTGTAAATAAAATTCATAGTAAGAATAGAAATACTTCACACACACACAGACACTTTTCATTATGGTGAAGAGTGTTTGTGGAGATTCAGATGTTCCTCATCATCCATACCACTCTTCCTTATGGAATTTACCTTCACAAAATAGCTTTATAAAACACAAAACATTAAGATCATTAAAAACTCAGGAATGAAAAAATAAGTCTTTTTTAAAATAAATAAAAAAGTTAGGGTAATCCAGAAGTGACAGCGTCTAGCTTGTCACTTCCACTTGAATTCTCTGCACAGAGAGTTACATCTGTCAACATATGGCACAGTAACTGGATCTTGGATGGTCCTTCTGCCATTCTCCAGTCTCTTTAGGTGCATGTAGAATTTAGTGCTATTAGCTGACTTTGTCATCTCAGGCACTTTCTTATTACAGACTTTGGGTAACTGCAGTTTATCTTTTAAAAGCTTAATAAATAAATAATAAAAGCTATAGTTTGCTCCTCTAGTACCAGTGAAGCACAAGGCAAGCATTAACATACTGAAATTATTAGTGCAATTCTGAGGTCCTTGAATTTCCTTAGGACTCTTGGCTGAATGTCATCCTCTCTTGGTGGTTTGCTAATTTTTCACTTGTCCATTTTCTCTGTACTGTTTTTGTCTTTTTTTTCTAGTAGTGCTTTGCTTTGAAACAGATCCTCTAATGCATATTCCATGTAAGTGCCATAAAGGTCTTTCACTGGGAGAATATCTTTTAAGTTCCTCCCTAATATCTTTAAGTTCCTCCTGCTGGTTTTGCCCTGACTTTAGGTTATTTAAGCTTTTTTTCCTTAATGCTTCTATTTGTTTACTTGCTGTACCCTTACCAATCCTGACAGGCCCCTTGCTTCTTAAGTGCCTCAAGAAAGGATTTAGTTGTAGTTTTAATACTTTTTTTTCTTCCCTAAATTATTTGTGAGATTGTCTTGTATTTTTGTCTGTTTTTAGCTTGCTATTGTTTTAGCCTCATTTGGACAACTTTTACAAGATTCTTCTAATATTTTCTCTAATATGTTATTTAGCCATCTCCTTCCTTGCCTGTCATGTCATTATTCATCCCCACTTAAGTCTTTCTTTTTTTGTGATTTTTATGTTTCCTCTGGGCCTCACATACAATGTCTTATATCTCATTGTCTACAGACAAGTTTTTGCTGATTCTCTTTGTTGCCTCCTCTTTGTCTAATTCCTCTCTTTAAATTCCTTGGTGTTTGTTCCTCCTGCAGATATTTAGGTCACTATTAAATTATGGGGGAGGGTTACACTAATATTTTTAAGCAAATTCTGCACAGTGCTTAGGATCAAGAGATGTCTTTTCTGACAGCCCTTTCCATGAAATATTCCTGATAGTCATTATTTTGTCTTGGCTTCCTGTGACATTAGTGGACAACAAAAACCTCCTCCTGTTTTTGTCTTTACTTTTGAAGCATTTCGAGTACCTTAGCTTGGTCACTTAATGCCTGTGTGTTTCAGTGTGAAGGCTCATGTATTTCCTATTCTCACTGTCTTGAATATAAAGAAAGTAAATGTGCTCCTTTAATGAATAAGCAATGTCTTTGGATGAATTTCTCTTTTTATTAATTTTCCTCAAAAAACTGGTTTTAGCTGCAGGTGACTGTTTCATTCTAAACTTTCGTACTGGTTTCTTTATTTTTCAATTTGTATGAATGCCAATAACCAGTGGACCTCCAGACTGGAGGATATCTTTTCTTGAAGAAGACTTCTTTTTTATCAAACAACCCTTATTTTTTTCCACTTTTTGCAAAGTGCCTGAATAAAAACAGGGAACTTGTTCCACATCAGCATTTTTGTTCCTATAATTTTAGTCCTGAGATGTTTGACTTGTGTATGAGGGTTTTTTCCTTAAATATCTACTCTGGAAAGATGGCATAGGGTATGGAAGTGAAGTTGTGTGATTTCTTAGTGGTATTTTCTCTAGCAGTGATTTGACAATCCCCCACTTTGCCTTTGGAAAAATTCAGCTGAAGGCAGTGGCTTTGCAATAATCTCCCTATCTCTGAACTTAGCAGTTGAGAGTGTTGTGAGATGTATAAAACTGAAGGATGCTCCCTTGCAGTGAGGACAGCTCCAGTTAGAGTTTATGGCTTGGGCACAGGGCAGAAATGTTTTCTGAATTCTGTCAGTACAACACACAAGATCTGGGGGGTCTTGGTCAGACAGGCTGGTTTTTATTGTGGTCTTTAGAGCAGTCTTAGAAACACCAATATCCAACAGCAATAGGTGGGAAACTGGAGGGCAAAAAAGAATTTAGAAAAAGTATGTGAAAGATGGAGCAGAAGTGTGAGATAACTGATATCTGAAATTCAAAAGCACAACCAGTGCTCAAGGAGAGACTAGAATAATTGACTCACTTTATTTTTCCTTTCCCATTTTTTAAAAATGAAATGCCTTTTCTTGAAGTTGGTGTAATCTAGAGCTCTTCATTGTCACTGACTTGAATTCATACATTGTCTTGACTTTACTCTTGATTCAGTGTCCTCAAGTAGTGCTGTGAGAGAGCACTTGGGGCTTGTAAAAGGCATTTCATTGTTGTCTGGTGTAGTCTCTGTAGCAGTTGTCTAGAAGAGATCTCAGAGGCTTCTGTATGAGTTATAACCTGGGGCAGAGGGAGGCTGCTGCAGTGGAGTAGCTGAATGCCACTGGGAGCCTTGCTGTGGAAAACTCTTCTGGTTAACACTGCAAATATTTCTAAGCAGTATGGTATTCAACTTTCAAAAGGCAAGAATCTTTGTTAATTGTTTTGATTTACAGTTGAAGTTCAAAAGCTAAATGCAGGCAATCAAATGCTGAAGGAAAAATGTAGTTTTCCTTATGACTTTTCTGTTTTCCTCTATCAGTTCTTTCAGCTCAGAGTTGCTACTGAAACACCTGTAGTGCAAAAGTTGAAAACCCAAACTTTTGCACCTGTAGAACTTTTTTACAAAAGAAAAGGAGATTTCTGTCTCTGCAGTTGAACAATGATTCAAATTTCAAAAGCTGTTGTATCAGTCTTCAGATATTGAGGAAGATTTTATTGAATTTTTATAAAGCTCTTTTAGCAATAAACTCAACTATTGTAACTGATCTGTTTTTGTTTTCCAGGTTTCACTAAATGGTACACAGTTTACAGACAGTTCTGTTGGATCAGAATTCACGGGTGTTTCACAGGTATGTGCAGTCAAATTTTTTGGATATATATAAAAGCAGAAATATTTACTAATGGGAGAAGATATTAAGCAGTATTAAAGGTACTAAATCAAAGTCTTCAAAAAGAATGCTGTGTGAGATTGGGATGTTGCTAATTGAAGTCAGTTTCTGATTATCTCCTATTTAAGCTTTAAAAAGCAATGTTTTTTTTGAAGTAAAATTTTATTGTTATAGTATGCTTGAAGTTGGACCTGGATGTTAAAAAAACCTATGCAGTTTTATGGTAATAAAGTTATTCTTGGAAATAAATCTAAATACATAGCAGAGATGCAGTTATTTCTGTTCCAGCTTGTCCTACTTCCAGCTTTCATTTATGAATGTTATATCTGAACATGTTTCAGAGATAAAGTGAGCCTGGGTGTTTTCTTGCAGAGATGCATCACACATTTTTTGAAGCTTGACTAGTGGAAAAATATCGTGCTTTTCACAAAATGTGCACTTTGCTCTGATGGCACTGAAGAGACATACAAATGTGACCTAATTGCAAGCTCTTCTAATCCAGCAAGAGTTTGCTGCTCACGTTGAAATGGTCACATGAACAGTTACTGCATTCATCACGCTTTAAATAAATAAGAAACTGCAATTTATAGCTTCATTGTAGTAGGTTGGAGTCATAACAGGTATCAGAGATGCTTGTGGTCTAGATTTTGTTAAAGTTTCAGTTTTGATTCTTGATTTGCATTGTGCTCTAGGAACCAAGGCTTTAATTTGAGATTCACATCTGTCTTAAATATGGGCCCAGTGGGGAGATAGTGGAACCCTAACAGAGTGTGGCCATAACAAAGATTATTATTGTTCCTGCTGTGTTTGCCATGGCTTTTTAGTGATTGTGGTGCAGCTTTAAGGAAGTTACACACACATACCTTAACTTCTAGAAGTCCCTGCAGAGTGGCTGAGGTGTGTTTGCCATGACCTTTACCTTTGCAAAGGAGTAAGTGTCAGGTTGTTTTAGCTTCTGAACTTTTACATTTTTGCACTCTTCTTTTCCTGCTTGTTGGAAGATGTCCTGCATTAGATGTTCGTAAGGATTTGCCTGCAAAATAGTTATGAAGATGTCATCATTCTGACATTAGGGACTCACCTAATTTAGCTTCAAAAAAAGTTGATTTAAGAAGGAAACTTTCAGGGCTAAGGGATAAGCAGCCATGGCCTTCTTCATGCAGGGGTTTTAGGTATGAATGAGGTCTTCAGCTGAGTGCAGGTCAGCCAAGAGGAATGTCCAACTTGGGAAATCTGTTGGTGCTTGTAGAGCCTATAAAGGAGTTGGTCAGTCCGGCCTTTCAGCTGGCAGAGGGAGTCTTCCTGCATGAGAAGGTTTTCTAAAAGCTTGCAGTAGGCTCCTGGAGAGATTGTGTTCTTTTTCCTGCCTTAGTGCTTAGGTGCTAATTCTAGAAGTGGCAGCAGTGAGGAAAGGTTAGCTGTTCTTAATAAATCTGTTAAATTTCTCATGAGCTTTTTAAAGATAGGAAGATATTTGTGGAGGTGAAATCAGTCTGTCTTTTGGGCTTTTATGTCTAGAATTCTTAGTTTTCCTTTCCATATTGCTGAGTCTGCCAATTTTACAAATGGGAAGAACACAAAAATCAGTGTTTGTAATGCTCTGCTGTTTTTCTTTAGATGTCAGCACTAGAGAATTGATTTGTTGTTGCTGTGAAGACAAGAAGAGAGTGAATTATGGTTTAGCTTGAACTGGTCCTTTGCCCTAAAGAACTGTTCACCTGTGTCTGTGCAGTTCAGCCTTACAAGATCTTTAAAGCTATATTTTTTGTTAGTATTGAGATTAGAGCAGTGTCAAGAGCAGTGCTTGAATTACTTAAAATTTGCTTTTTCTTTGAGAAAGAATTTAACTATTTTGATGCTTACATAGAGGGTGTTGTTAATTAAGGCAGAGTTAGCAGTTGTAATAAAACTGGGCAAATCTGTGATTCTGCCATTATATGATATTTTGTTCCAATCATCTCTTATATCTCATAAAATCGGGTTCTCTTTGTCTCATGCTGCTTGAGTTGTTTTTGACTATCAGCCTTGGTGAAGAATCAGCATTGCATGGCTGAACCATAGTTTCATGCACTGTAGCATCTTGGAAAAGAATTCAGGTTTTGAAGTACCTCTGTCCTTGTAAGTTGTGGAGTCTGCTTGATTCAATAGCTGATAGTGGATTTGAGGACCCTACCGACTTGTTTTGTTGAAACTGATTTAAACTTTTATTTTGTAATAGGCTTAGCTGAAAGTGACTTTGTTCCAGCTGGTATCTTTAAAGGAAGTGTCACAGAGCATCAAAGAGGAGATTTTTTTTTTTATCTGTAAATGCTGACAGTAAAAGTAAATATCCCTTTTTAATTTTACTAGCTAGATTATTACATCTAGGCCAAAATATTTTAGAGGGAAAGACTGTAGACCATGCTCCTAAATGGGAGTATATTAATAGTCCCAGTTGTTTGCCTCATGGATATTGAGACTGCTGTGTTTGTTGGGACACTCCAAGTATTCACTTTTATAATGACTAGTAAAATACGTGTGTTGGTTTTGGGGGGTTTTGTTGTTAGTTTCAAATATCAGAATGTCTTTTCTGCTATGTATTCTGTGAATAACCAGTTATCTATCAAAACATTTGTTTGTAGACACCATTTACCTTTGGCTTGGGCCAAAGGGCACCATATACAACTGGCGAGCATTGTCTTCTTTGTAGAAGTGAACGAAAAGATACTTCGCTTTCAGAGAGCGGAATCAAGAATTCCAGCAAAACAGCACTTTCCACATCTCCAAAAGCAAACAACATGCTGCACCTCCCACTGTGGGTGTGTCCAGACTGTCGAAGAACAGTCGAAAAGGAGGAGAGGCATGCTACAATAGAGCAGTCTCTCGTGGTAAGTTCAAGTCAGCTCAGTAGACTGAGGAGATGCTTAATTACGGGCTGCATGTCACTTTGTGCTTTGGAACCACTGGAGCTGTAAAAGCTTAAAAAGTTTTTTAGGTGATTTTGAGTTGGCTTTATTTAAACTGAAGAGGGAAATTGTTCCAAAAGTGAGGAGTTCTGGTTCTGAGTTGTGGTGTTTTAAGGAGAGCAAGGTTTAGATCTGTTTTTTACTGAGGTTTTGGCTTTTAATTCATTGGATCTTAAGCTTTGTCCTTATCCCCTGTACTTAAAATTTCTTCTACTTTTACCAACATGACCTCACTCATTACACGTTTTTCTGTTCTGTCTGCTGATGGTGCGTTTTCCTCTCTTTGTGAAGTAAACTGTCTGAATTTTCCTTCTTCTTTCGGTGGACTTCTTGAGTCACTGCACTTGCACTAACAGCTTCCTGAGTTTTCAGATTTCTGAGTTTTGCTGTATTTTCTTTGCTGTATTTTTCAATAAAGGTGCAGAACTTTGCATTGCATGAATGTAACAGTTTCCTAGTCTTGGTAGTACAGCAAGGACCAATTTAATACGTGGCGCTAATATTTCGAGTTGTGAATTCGACCTCATGTAAGAGCTGTGCTTAGTGTTGCAGGAAGATACTAAAAGTTCATTGATAGGTCCAGCAAAACTTCATTGGAAACAAACTATGTTATACTGCAGAACCAAGTCTTCATGACTGACCTGGAACTCACACACTTGGGGTAATTGGAAGTATTGTAGATTCCAGCTGACACCTCCTTGCAGAGAACCAACAGGCTGTGCACACACCCATAGGAACATGCAGGTTTTTATTTCAGTAAATCACTGTGAAGAAAGATTGTATGGAGGGTGTTGTTAAGCTTATGTTAAAAAGTATAGATGAGGATGTTTTTTGTGAGAAAAATTTAAGAGTATATCACTTATATACAACTTGTGTTTATAGATAATGTTGCTATTAACAAGAGACATAAACTAATCAAAAGAGGTTGCATCCAAGGGAATTACAGTGGTGGTGTGGTGGTAAACACATCATTTTTTGACCCGTTAAAGCTCTGTTTAAGGAACTAGTAAAGAAAATTATTGTCCTAGATGTGCAAGGTAGACAGGACTTGCTTCCTACATATTTTGTTAAGTTACAAATACTCCAGGGATAAGTAAAAATTCAGAATGTTTTTTTAATTTGGCAACAATTTTCTTTTTGAACAGGAATTTTTAAAAGCAGATAGCAAATAGATTTTCCAGTGTTGGAAGCTTGACTTAAAAAGGCGACTATATGAATTAGGTGGCCAAATTAGAGAAGCCAGCTGGGAAAAAAAGCCAAAATTAGCTAAAAAAAAAATTTAATGTTACCATTGACTGCAAGTCAGAATACAAGTGGTTTGCTGTAGATGTTCCTGTGTTCAGATTGCTGCTGCTCTCATTACCTTGCTTGGTAGCAACTGCACGCAGGTTTGTTCTTACCTATGTCTGCATCCTGATCTAGGATTTGGGGCACAAAGTAGCCACTTTTTGTCATGGTACTGATGTGAGAGAGGTCTCTGCCTGGTGCCAGGGCAATCTGGTGGCAGACTTGGTAGGGTGCAGGAGAGAAGCATGGCATGTGCTGGGGCTGGAGCACAGAGAAGGGAGAGAAACTGCAGACAAAAATAGCAGCAGTTTGGGTGAGTGGTCTGTGTCATCTGCTGGAATTGAACAGCACTGTGCACAGGAGATTGCATCCATCTCCAGTGGCAGCAGCAGCTTTCTGACATCCATTGCTATGAAATACTATGTCTGGCTGTTACAAACAGGGAGATTTTATCATTTTTACTAGAAGGGATTGTTAAACTCCGGAAGCCAAACATACTGTTTCATGGAGACTGAAGAGATAATGCTGGTTTATGCTTAAATGTGTATGATGCAAGCCTTCCTCTAGCTTAGTTCATTGTTTATGCTGAAGTACATAAAGGTGATAATTATAGGCAGTGTACTTTGGTCATTAGAAATGAAGCTTTGTTTGTATCATTGGTCTTCTCTGTTCATCTCTTGCATTTATTAGGCTTTCGAAAGACTAATTCTTTGTGCCTGGTTGAGTGTCCTCCCAAAATACATGCAGCACTAACAATTGCCACTTTAATATTTGTCTACCTAATTGCATTTCAGACCTTACAAACTGTTTGGGTTATTTTTATTTTTTTTCAGAGCCAAGATTTCCTTTTGCACATGCCTCTTGGAAACAGTGGATCACAGCAGGAATCTGTAGGAGGAGGAAGAATAACTGTTGGTGCACAGACAGTGCCTGCTGCAGATCTTAGCAATTCCTCTCCTTCAGACATAGCGTGCAACTGTGAGGCCTGTAATGAACGCAGGTAAGAGCTGAACTCAACCTCAGCAGCACAGAGGTTGTAGTCAGACTCTGGCAGTGCTGTAGCTTGTTTGTAGGTGTGTGCTTAAACTCTTGAAACAGATTGTCTGACAGTAACAGTAATTTCTGAATGGCAGTATTTATCCAGTTTCATACTTTATTCTAGGCGTTTTCAGATGTACTTTTTTTTTTTTGTGGAATAGTAGGAAGCAATACACATATGTGATGCATACAAACAGAGGGTAATTATTTTTGTCTTCAAATGCAGAGAAAATTCAGCAGAGCCTGAACGTGAACCTCAGCAGCTACAGAATTACTGGTCTGAAGTCAGGTACATGGTCCGGTGTATTTATCGTCAAGCTGGGACCCCTCTGGCAGATGACCAAGACCAATCGTTGGTACCAGATAAAGAAGGCATGAAAGAGCTGGTGGATAGGTATACTACTTCAAAGAAGATTCATTCTGTTTTATTCAGGATTTTTCAATACTAGTTTGAATACATGGGAAGCTGTTAAATTCATATGCTGTTTGCAATAGGAATATAAATGCGTAATTATGAAAGGGTCCCAGAATATTATTCTTCAAAAGGCCTTATTCATAAGACAGTGTTAAGTTTGAATTACCCCATGTGAAAATCTTAACTTGTGGAACTAGCCTGAGTTAGTAGTAGTAGTTAGTCTTTGCGCCTTACTGTGATTGTAATACCTGGAAGAAATTTTATAAAAATAAAGAAAAGTTATATTGAACACTGATCACTAGATGAGGCGGATTCTAATTTCATTCTCATTTTAGAAGTCATAATTGTAACTTTTTAAGGTGTTGAAGTGAAAATGAGATCCTCAGTGGAGAGTTTTCTGCTTTTAAGACTAGTGTGGCAAACCCTGAAGGGCTCCAGTAGGATCATCTCAGTTTCTCTCTAACTCCATTTGTGGTCAAGGAGTTTTTTTTCCTTCTTGGTTCCATATGTGCTTAATATACCGAGATCTGAGCAGTCTGACCTGAGCTGTAGTTCTCATGTGCAATTTGTAGTTGAACCTAAATTCTGGTGAGGTAAAGACTCATTTGAAAGAGAAATTCATCTAGCACTGCTCTTAATATGACTGTACACCTGAACTGGCTTTAGTAGATAATTAAATAAGCATATTGCACTTTGTTTATATAAAATCTGTTTGGTTTCATACGTGAGTTGTGTACAAGCAGAGCAATATAATGTCCCTCCCTATTAGTCACACTTTGTTTATTCAAGTGATCAAAACATGCAATATAGGCTTGGAAATCAAAGATGTTTAAATGTTGCGTAGTGTGTTGGTAATTAAAACCGAATCACAGCTAAAGTGGTTATTGATGTTATGCATCTCCTTAATGGAAAAATTTTGGAAATCAGAACATAATACTGTGTAACTTTCTTACGTACTTGGTAGCTTTCATTACTCAGAACTGTTTTTCGCTTTTGAGAGAGATTATTACAAGACAAAGACAAAAACAGGATTTCACAGAAGGAAATCGTAAATGCCAGTTGGATTATTTTTCACTAGAGTTTCTAGTGAAAAATAGTTTATTATCCACACATTGGTAGCCTGCCCAAACCATATCCTTTTTTTATTTTTCACTTTTTTTATTTATAAAGTGAAAAATAAAAAAAGGATATGGTTTGGGCAGGCCACCAATGTGTCCAATCTGTAGTACTATTATCATGCAGAATTTTTTTACAAAGCTAGTCAGTGTCGGTATTGAATGCATTTTAAAAAAATCTTCTGTTTAGGTAGCATGCCGAAGTCCATGCTGTGACTGAGCAACTCAGTTTAAAAGGCAGAAATTCCCACTTCCATGCTTGGCTCTTGTCAGACACAGCTGGCAAAGAATGGAGTGTCTGGTCGTCTTTGTTGGAATAAGTAGTGATGCCAAGTAATGTTCCTATTGTATGTTGGAATACTTGATGGCAGTATGATAGAACTGTTTTGTGAGTGGTGGGGGAGAAGCATGGATTAGATAGCTGCAGACTTCTATTCATCTAACTCTTAAGTACTTACCCCATTCATTTATTCTTCCCCACCTCCCTGTGCTTTAGAAAACCCAAAGCGTTCTGTGCATGCTTAAATTCCATGTACAGAAATTTAGAGTGAAATTGAATTATTTAAAGTGGTTCAAAGCAGCCATCATGTTCACTTTTTTTCTGTAGGCACTAATTTGTCACATGTTAAGAACAACGTGGAGAAATGGTGAAGAAGCTTATCTGAAGAGTCTGGGTGCCTGCAGGGTTGGATGCAAATGGAGTTAAGATTTTGAGCTCACAAGTTGAAGTGAAATTTTAAATACTAAATAATTTTACTCCTCAGGTGTGCAGGCATCCTACTCCTTAAGGTACACAGGAGCTCAGTCCCATGTGTATAGAAGTAGGGGACTGAACTGTGTTCTCTGAGATTTAAGGTAGTTCTCTAAACTTGAGCCACTGAGGTTATTTTTGATGAGGATAATGGTAACTGGTAATAGTAACTAAATACTCCTAGGAAAATGAAAACTGTTGATTACATGCTCTCCTTTTTCTCTTTTCTGTCCCAAATATTGTAAAAATAAAGGCTTTGTGAAAGAGATCCATACCAGCTTTACCAACGGTTGGAGCAGCAAGCGAGGGAATACGTGCTGGAGATGAAGGTTCGCCTGCTCAGACACCTGTCCCTGGGATCCAAGGTTGCATCGACGTTAGCGACAGAAGGGCCACCCCAGGCCCAGCAGTTCATCTCACTCCTGCTTGAAGAGTACAGTGCACTCTGTCAGGCAGCCTGTACAATCAGCGCCTTCCTAGTTACTCTGGTAAGACTGAAAAAACAGCTTTGTGCTCCTGCTTGCCAGGACTGATGCTGGCAGAGTTATTTCTGGGCTCTTTCAGGTGTCTTCTGTGGTTGTAAATTGCAAGGTTCTTTTTGTGTTCGTCATTAGAGACAGGGAGATTCTGAAAAGGCAGTTAAATTTTTGGGAGTGTGGAGTAAGCATCTCTTACAGTGGCTTGATGAAAATTTTTTTGTTCAGAAAGAAAAAGGTGAGATATTGTTTGTGGCACATGCTCTGAAACAAATCTTTAAGCAGATTTACAAAATATTAGATATCCTAATGTGGAGAATACTTCTCTGGTAATCTTTAATGATATCTTCACAACCAGGATTAAGTGACACCAGCGTCTTTGTGTAGCATTGACTTAAATTGTTTCCAGGTTCAACTTTTTCGTTCACAATCTAGGATGGCTACTTCAAGAGACACTGTGTTGCCTCGGACTTAATCCACTATGTAATTCATTATTTCTAAGGTTCTACCTTTAATGCTTTTTTTGCCAACTTTTTTTGATTGTGATGTTACTCTTAGGATTACATTTTTGGATATAAAATAGGCAGTAGCCTTAAAAATTTCTTCTTGAGTAACTGTCCATCGGGTGAGTAATACCATAAACAAATTCTGTTTGTTTAAGGTCTTAGAAGGTTATTAATCCTGTTTTGTTATTAATCCTTTCTTGTGCATCCTTTGTTGATGTCATCATCCTGCCCATCCCTTTTCTTGTGTAAGCTTTGTGCAAGGAGAAAAAAAAAGGTGGCAAAAATGGGGAATTCGGATTTTATTGCCAGTTAGGTGCAAGTGACTGTCTGAAAGGTAAAGAGAGGAAAAAACAGATGGAGCATACACTGTGATGGCTACAAGTGAGGATATTAAGTGGAGAGGAAGCAGAGTTTCATTACTGAGGTAGGGCTGTCAATAAAATTAAATTGCCAAAGCAGGAAGATGGTTCTTCTAAGAAGCTTGAGCACATCTGATGGGTTTTTTTTTGTTGTCAATGCTCTGTATTTGCTGTTGTCTCTATTATCTTTCTCAGGCTTATCACTTAGCAGTGACCTCATGTCTGTATCTATCTCCTGTTTATTGACTGCTTTTAACAGTCACTAACAGGGTGCTTGAGAGAAGGTTGCTCTTGAGATTGGTTTGCATTGCAGCTTGTTCAGCTGTAAAGCAAATGGTTTGCAGTGCACCTCAGCTTTCTCAAAGAGGATCTGCCAATAATGAACCCTTAAATGTCAGAAGTTCATAGCTGATCAGAAAATAACCATTGTATACCTTGTTTCTGGCAATTACTGTGAAATGTAGTTATGAAAACTAGTAGGTGTGGGAGATTGCAATTATAGCCATGAGAAAACAGAAGATGCTTGAACTCCCTAGTCAACCCGTTTCCTGACAAAATTAAAAGTAAAATAAAATTCTTCTCCTCTTTTAAAGAATGAAGCATAAGGAAACACAAAATATGGCAGATTTTTCTTGTCTTTTTCCTTCTTCAGCCCAGTCAGTACCAAAAACATCTTTCTACTAAGCTGTGACCTTGAGAAACTGAAATGTGAGAATGTGGGATACTGTCTCTTGTCATGCATTTCTTAGATTTATTAAATAACCTTTTTGTTAAATTGAGTAGTATGGCACAGCTTGCAGTACAGGTAGTAGGGTCACTAGTTTTTTCAGTGTGCATGGGTGTTTCCTCTCAAGATTCCAGTACACTGTAGAAGAAGGAATCTTTTCAGCTAAAATACAGAACAGGCAGCCAAGATCTCTAGACTTGTTGCTGCCTTCCTTTTAAGGATGAAAGCTTTGCATGTAGTGTACTGTATAAGGCATATAATGCCTTGGACCTCCACCTGTGAGAAACTAATTTCTCAATGAAATTATGAATAGTTGTCCTGCCTTTGAAAGGAATCCATCTGACTTCAATAGCAGGAACTAAAGCTTTGTGCCCCACCAATGCGGGGAAGGACAGATTATACTGACAGCAATTTGGAAAGACTCTGGTCAGTACAGAAGGGCCCTCAAGTACACAGCATACAGACTAGAGAAAAACTTGCCTGATGTTTCTTTGTGAGAAATACCATAATCTGCACAAACTGGTACACAAGAGTTTGTAGATAAGTGTTGCTTGTTTTATTCACAGCATAATATGGAAATTCCTTAAGAAGTCAGCCTCAGTGAACCTTGAGAGATTATTACCATTTTATAGAAATTTAAAATATTTTGAAGACATAATACTCAAAATGAAAAAGTACATGTCTTGTGCACCTTATAAAACCTCACCACCCAACCTTCTTAATAATAATACTTTGAACTTAATTGTTGGGGTTTTTTTTAATGCTGGTAGTCTTGTCTTCAGGTCTGATATAAATGTGTTTGGTTGGTTTTTTTTTTTGACCCACTGTTATTAACAAAACTTTAAAATTCCAGAGTATAATGGTGTTTCTGGGTGCTTGGGGTTGTAGCACTTAAGGCCCACTTGCTGATCCAAGAGCCAGAATGTTTGCATTTAATTCTGCTGTGTGGTTGAGTCCTGGTATAGAAAACCTGCATACTGCTGGCTATATGCAGGAAAACTTGCTGCCTTGAAAAGTATATTATACATGTTTTAAATTCTTCTGTTTTAATGATAGTAGTTTTAAGGTTTGCCTCTTGAAATGACGTACAATTATGTGTTAAATAACCTCAAATACAAAATGTTCTACTTACCAGAGAAGTAAACTGTTGGTCTCATCTGTTTAGAGAACTTCATTCTTTAAGCTGTAGTTGAGGAGAACTGTTTATTTGATTTTGTCAGTTTTGAATAAAGATTATAGGTTGACATTGTATATGTGTCTTACACTAGATAAGTTAAAAAACCTGAAAAATAATCATAAGTAGATAATTGTTTGACAAGAAAACCTGAGAAATACAGGTTCAGATCATAAAATGCATCTTTTGGTGCAGAAATAAAAGGGAACTTCAAATAATGTAGACTGATTTTTTAAAATTTTTTTTTTTCTTAAATTCATGACTATTTAGAAGGAATGATGCTATGGTTATTTAAGTCATTAAAAACTGCTTCAATTTCTGAGGATTTGTGTTTTAAAATTACTTAAGATCTGAGCTGGTTCATACAGCCTGTAGGTTGGAAATTAGACTTCTTAAAAAATTCTTGCCTTATACAGAATTTTGATTTTTTTTTTCCTTAACCCTGGTTTATTTCTGGTTGTTTTATCATTATAGGAAAATGAACATTTGAAGAAATTTCAGGTGACGTGGGAATTGCACAACAAGCATCTGTTTGAAAATTTGGTGTTTTCTGAGCCACTTCTGCAGAATAGCTTGCCAACGCTGGTGTCACAGCTAAGGTAGAGTTTGTTTTGTGGTTTCAAGCAGAAATGAAAACCCATGTTTGCAACAACTGCATTAAAAACAAGATGCTGCTACAATTGAATTAGTAAAAATCTTTATAGATCTCTTTTGAAAAGAGTGTTGTTGATTGAGTAGGCTACTGTCATAACTTGCTTGTCAGAAGAATTACAGCCCTAATTTGCTTAGTTGTAGATTACTCAGTAAAATGACAGCATCCTGTGTAAATAGTGATGGTATGACTGAGTAGTTCTGTTTTCAGTTATCAGGCATTGCTGCTGTTTCCACAAGCAAATTAAAGCCTCATTACCTTCTGCTTCCCATAGTGCACAGAACTAAATTTGGAGTTTTAAGCATCTTTTCACTGGAGAAACCCCCTTGCTGTATGCTTGTAGGTCTCATGCTTTAAAGCTCCTGAGGCATTAAATTGTATATTTTATTAGTAGGGTTGCTCTGCTTGTAATTTGTGTACTGCCAAAGTGTTTGGGTTTTCTAGGGAAGAGGTGTTAATAGAAATTTACCCCAGGTCCAAACATTTTTAACATACAGTCGTGGGTGGTTCATGTTGACCTCTCAGTCTTGTTTGTGATGAAGATACATTTTTGATCTGTGTACATGTGGTTTAAAGGTATTGTCTTGGGAAATTTTCCATGGTGCAAGAGCAGTTTTGACTGATTCTGCTACAAGAGATGTTGCATACAGTGAATCAAAAAAATTCTTTGGAGTCCTCCTTTTACTAGTAGATACCAGAAAGGAAAAAAGGAGACAAAAAAGTTTAATTGTTGCCAGGCTCAGCAAGAAGTCTAAGGTCCCTCATAAGTTACCTGATTTGTTTAGATGAAACTGGGTTGATATTGAAAGCCTTTCTCCCCCTGCCCCAACAGCTGATTTTGTTGCTGTGTTCCACAGCATGTTAATTGGGTATTTTTGCAGTGATCTGTGGCTTCTTTTTCTGTGACTGTCCTTCATCATGTCCGTGCTTTTTGACAAGGCCTCTCTGTATCTCTTTACTCCAGCAATCCTAACTATATAAAAGTGTTTATATTGCCTTTATCTGCAGAGCTGAGAATGGTCTTGGTGAGCTTTATGGTTATTTCTTACCAAAAGCATTTTTGTTTCCTGTGCTTGTTCTGTGCTACTGCGATTAAGTCAGAGCAACTGACTTTGAGTCAGAAGTTGTGTTTCTGCTGACACTGTGGTGACAGCCATCTTCAAAGCTTACAAATAAGATGAAATCAGAATCTCTTCCTGCAGGACTTTCTTTTCCAGTGCATTTGTGTTTTCTAGGTAGTTTTTGTGAAACACCCTTGAACTTATGGTTTTGCCTAGTTTGGTTGACATGAATCCTTTTTTGACAGGAAAGGTTCAGCACAAACTTCCCATTTCTAGGTTATTTAGTGTATATCTTGTTGTTCTTTGATAAACATAGATTCTGTTTGTGTTCATGGTCTCTCAGGATTTTATTGTTGAGTTCTCTGTGTCTTGAAGTGACAGAATTAGATTTCTCTGGGAAGGAGATGTTTCTGCCTTCCATTGGAAATTAGTGGAGAAATGTTCCCTCACAGAAGCCTCACATGGAAAAGCAGGGATCAGCCTAGTCCTCTGGACATTTGGTGAACAGAGAATCACTTATGTGCAGTAGAGAAAGTATTGCCAGAGTTCCTTTACAAAGAGCATTTGCCTCATTATTTTCTCTTCCTGAAGAGAAATGTGAAATGGCATTTTGACATCTCAGCTTCGCTTAGATTTTGGCTGTTCATCCTTTCTTTCATCCTTTGCTTGAATCACTAAATCTTTTTGTATATCTCTGGCATTTTCAAAAAGGTGTTCTGTGGGTAGTTCCAAGGATGCTTATCAGATGTCAGACTAGAAAAGGTGTTCCCATAGGGAGGTTTAAACAGCAGCCTTGTGGGGATGGCGTTTGCTTAGCTGATACAAGATCAGCTGTGTCATTATTCCACAGCTGACAGGGGACATCTGCTGGGGCAAACTACCAGGGTCTTCATGTGTTGTGTCTTGTTTGGCTACATGGTCAGCATCTGTGGCTTGTTTAGGAGGCAGCTCAGCTGCACAGTCTGCAGACCAGCTGTAAGGGCTGTCCATGGCTTAGCAAGAGTTAATTAGTCAGCAGGGCTTCTAGGTCAGACACAGCATCTCATAAGGATGTATTTTCATGAGTGTTTGAGGAAATGCAGTTCTTTTAAAGGTCAGTGGGTAGTACTTCGTGATGAGGTTGTCAATATGAGGAGTTTCTTAGAGGTTAAATAATATTGATTGGGTTAAGATGCTTCTGATTACACACAGCCTCTGACATGCCCTCTGAATTCACCACACTGCTTTGTTGGGATGTGACCAATGAAGTGACCAGTATCTGGTGCTTCTCTGTCCCCTGTGCTTTTCCAGCATGGGATGGGATAGTGGTGAGGATATTTGCAGAGCTTTGGTTAAATGCCATTGTCCAAAAAAATTGTGTTCCTGATCAAAATATTTAGGCCTACAGTTTGTCAACAGCTATGGCTTGGAAGTCTCAGTTACTTTAAAGTGAGAGATTCTTGTTAAATTTTATGTATGTGTTATCCTTTTTATTACCTTTGTTTTTTACTGCAGTTGAGGAACATACTCCACCTCTGTTTAGAGGACTGAAATGTTAACTAAATTGTTACTTTATACTTGCCTTGGGGGGTGAAAGTGTATTTACTAGGATCACATTACCTTTACTCAGAGTCACAATAAAAAATTAAAGTGTAAATGCTGTTGCGTTGCTAGTACAAATTTTTTTAAATTGAGTTCTTCTAACTTGAGCATATTTTAAAAATTATTTAATGTACAACTACTGTGTGAAAGAATAGTAGTAGTCAGGAGCAGTTATGATAAAAAATTACTGAATTTTATATAGTAGGGATCTGATTTTCACATAATTACGTAATACTAGAAACAGAGGTTCCAAAAAAGTAGTAAATTGTGGTCTAGGAACAGGATTTAACAGTGTTTGCACTAATAGTAAGGAAGTGCTGTATCATAAAGGCACTGTATCCATTGAAGCTTCTTTTTGTACTCTTCAACCCATAGGCATCCCAGGTTTTAATGTGCAGAGTTGCTTGTGCACCCTTCTTAAGTGGTTGTGTTGCAGGTTCTGGGCAAAAACAACAACACAAATTTGAATTTATTGGCAAATTCACACTATTAGCTGTAACTTAGTGCTTACTGAGTTGTCTGTTTGCTCAGCTCTTCATTATGCTTAATTGCCAAGTTAAGGGGTTAGTTCTTTGCCAGGTGACAGGCAGGACTATGTTGTTCTGAGGTTGGGTTGACATCCTATTGCAATGAAAATCTATAACCTCCCTGAAATGCTGGAACTGGGCTTAAATATCACATTTTTTGATGCTTCAGTTTTGTTTTTTTGGTACTGGCTTTGATTGCTACGCAACCTCTGTGGCAAATTAATTATCACACAGCTTTTCCTTAATTACTGAGTAGAAAAATGTTGTAAAGCTTCAGTTTATTTATGTCACTTGACAGTTCATTACAATTCAGTGTGGCTTAAGCACATGTTATTGAGTAGAATTTTGTCTTTTAGTATTTGTCAACAAAATGTATTGGGAGTTAGCGTATTTGCTTAAGAAACATTATGCTGTGCTAAGATGCAGCAGTAGGAAGGGAGGTAAGTCTGTCTCCTATTTCTGGGGCTCCTCACAGACACAGTCAGCAGTGAGTGGCATACCCATGCTGTGAATTCCATGCTGCTCAAGTGATAGTAGATAACTGCTTTTAGCTCACTTGCCTCATTCTACAGCACATTTCCCACCTGGAACTCCAAGTCATCTAGTGTTCTTTTTAGCACTGGTCATGAGAGTTCTGCCTAACAAGTTTCTGGCTTTATTTTTATTATGTAGCTCTGCAGTGGATAGTCAACATGTATATTTAGCCCATAGAATATGGAAGGATAAATATATAAAGCAACCACATTTGAACAAATAGGTTTGTCATCTGGTTGCTCATGGGAAAGAGGCTCTAGCAATGTGGCACTTCCCACATTCTTGCTATTGTTGGTTACAGAAGATTGGAATAAGCAGAGTTTGGATATTTTTTTAAAAACTACTAAAAATACTGAATTTTTGGGATACAAGCAGCTCCGTGGGCCTAGGTGTGTCAACAATCACATTTTCACAACATTCTTTTTGGCTGACAGATCTTAGAAGTGTGATTCTTCAGTGAAATGTCTCCTCTGTAACAAGTGCTGTTTGAACTTTTAGGCTTGGAACAACCCACGATTCCTGTAGTGAAGATATGTACAGTACCTTGCTACAAAGGTATCATCAGCTGGAACAGGAAATGGGCCAAGTTGCTGAAGCATGGCTTGAATGCCAGAAAAGAATAGATGATTATGTTGATGAACAGGTAAGATGCAAACATGCAAACAGTCTCAAGACTGATTATGTAGAGAGCAGCCCATGCAGGACTTGTCTTCAGTGAAGAATAATTTCTTGGGTATTTTTGTCCAGGACTTTGAAGCAAAAAAATGTAACTTTTTTCATTCATGTCAGTCATTCACAATAGAAAAGCATGAACTCAAAATACTTAGTGGTGATTGTACAATGACATATTAAAGTTGTTGAAGCAATTGTTTAGTGGTGGTCTTTGAACATTTTATAAGTATGTTAGCCAATGAATGAGCCACAGGAAATAAAAATAACCTGTTCCACAAAACCCTCTAAGCTTTCAAAATAAGAAGTGCACTAAATGGAATCCAGAGCAAGAGGTAGATTTTAAAAATTACTGCATGTTTCATAGTGTCATGATGATCATTGTACAGTTTTCAAAATGGAAACTGCAGTTTCTCTCAATGCATAAACATTTGAGACCTCTGAAGCAATCCTTTAATCAAGTATATGATCTGATAGCTTATTCTTCTGAATTTGTGCTGTGTTTCAGAGAATAATCATGTTATTGTGCTGACTCCTACATTGCTGAGAGCTTAATTTTCAGAAAAATAGCTGTTTATTTTGCAAGTGGTTGTTTATACTCTTCAAAAATTTCTTCTGTGGCTTTTGCCTCATGCTCAAAAAAAAAATTTTTTTAAATCACCTCAGGAAAAGAGTGAATATCTGCTTAGTTCAATCCTAAGTGTTCTAGAAGAAAAAAGGTCCTGGAAATGCAACTGAAGATAGAGAATTCTACAGAAATTGCCTTCTATTTTGAAGTTTTATGAGCAGTAGAAATATGGAGAACTAATTTAAGATTCAGTAATACTGTGTTGCTTCCAGAGATGACAAACATACTTTTTAGTCTTATGATACACCGTAAATGTCCTTCAGAAGTTGTTCCCTGTGTTGAAGATTTAAGTGAACTTTTACCATTAATTCCAGTGCCTTAATGATGGAGACAGGATATAACTAATTTTATTTTTAGAGTTCACTCTATATTTGGGGACTGCATCTGTGAGCTTTGAGTTAAAAAGTTTTCTCTTGGGCTGGCTGCTTTTGCTTTTTTCTCTTTTTCCAAGAGAAATTTTGACCAAATCAAATATTTGATTGCAGCTCAGTAAAATGTCATCACCTTGCATTTTATGCTATTAGAAGTCATCTTTCCCATGGTGTCAGGGTGTCATGGCTGTCTGATATTGCCTCTCTAGTAAGAAAGGAGCCCACTTCATTGCCATCATTCAGCTATTTTTTTTAATGGCATTTCTGTAGAGTCACATTCATGTTTGGTTTCTGACTAGTTGTTCTGCACCACTTGATCAGCTCTTAACTGACTTTTCTGTATTTCTTTTTATCAAGTGACCATACAGCTGCCACAAGTCCTGTCTTGGAGCATTTTTTAAATTTGCTCAGTGAAGCCTGTATCCTCTGCAGACAGGCACTCTTCTCCCAGTTGGAAAATTTAATGTAATAACTTATTTCCTAATGACCAATAGTACCTTCAGTGATGTGTGGGGGGCTGTAGGAGAAACAATTGTAAAACTTAAACCCTCAAATTTTAAAAAAGACAGTCATATTTATATTGGTATTTATTTGTAGGAAAAAGCATTTTCAGTCATGCCTTAAACGCTGTGTTGGTGATAACCTGTGGTTGTACTCTCTTGATCAAAAATACGTTATTTGGTATAACTGTCATACCTGAATTTGCAGTGATATTTTTGTCAACAAAGTAGAAATCAGAAAGCCCAGCTGCTATAGAAACTGTGGATCATTCACTTAATAGTGAATGCACGTTCATTAGTTGCTTGCTTCTTGGCTCAACAAAATTGTGAGGTTTTTTTGTGAGGTGGTGTTTGAAAAGTTAAAAAAGAAAGGAGATTTAAGAATGGTTCTCACTTATATATTGTGGAACTATAGCCAAAGCAGCCCATAAGCAAAGATAATTGATGGACCCTCCACTATAGTATGTTATACTACTTGTTGGTAAAAAAAGAGAATAGCTCTTGCAAGCAATACAAATATTAATTTAAGTTTAAGACTGTGTAAGATAGCTGTGTCATGCACAGACATAACTTAATACACTGGTGGGCCATGTGAGTATGCTGTGATAAAGTTTAGAATAAGGAAATCATCTGTATTGGTGCCTGTATTCATCATATGCTAAATTTGAGGAAAATCTTTGGAGTATTTTGAGTACAGGGGAGTTTTAGGTATATGCAGCCTCTACATCCAGATTCTGATTTCCTTACCAAACTTAGACTGCATTTACCTAGGAGGTCCTGGGTTATTTCAACAAGTTAATGGCTACACAGTCATATGTGCTTCGTGCCAAAGGATTTCCTTTTTTAATTATTTTACTTTTTTAACTGAAATGCTTTTGCCCTGGTAGAGCTTCTTGTTTGTCTCTCCATATTAATGTGTGATTTTTATTTTTTTTTAAAGTCCTGGTCAACTTACTATTCAAAATAATATGGACATAAATTGGATTTTTGTTTTTGGTGGCTGTGATTGAAGCAGTCATTATTTTGTGTCCTGAGAGTTTGTGATAGGAGGAATTATTTTTGTATTTCTAGTGAAATAGTCTAGGAAAATAGATTCACACATGAAATTTGGGAAGATCAAATGTGCGATTTACATTTGGTGCAGACTTTAAAATTTGGAAGAAACAAGCATCCTGTGATATATATATGGACATCAGAATTTTCACAGATGATTTAATGTTATGCTTCTGTTCTGACCAGGCTGCTGGCTTCATTTCTTGATTAAATCCATTTCAGAATGGAAGAATACTTATTCACCTGTCTGTCTTGCTTGTCTCATGGAACTCAAATACTTTTTAGCCTCAAATAAGTAGGGAGGAAGGAAGAGGGTGGTAATGACCCTTTCTTCTCCATTGGACAATGTTAATAACATATTCAGTCCTGATGTACAAGACTGAAGTGTAAATTTTTTCTTCTGATGGCATTTGAATTTATCTCTCACTCCCTAGCAGAGTTCTTGGGCATGATTCATGTGGTTTGTATTGCAGCTGCTTTGCTCTGGTGGAATAAATATTCACTGGGGAAAAGAAAGGAGGGAGAGAAATGGGTTTTGATTATTTATGGAATCAATAACTTAAGATACTTGTAGACATGGAATATTGGCAAGGCTGCAAAGGTGAAGGTAGGAAAACTTGAGTGTCAGCTCCTGTTCCCATTAATGCTCAGGTACCAGGCCTTACCCTGTGCTGTTTGCTGTGACAGTTTCTTGGCAGGCTTGAGGAGGCAGCTCCCAGTTAATGCACTGGCTGTTTTAAATATCGTTCTCTGGCATTAAAAGTCTTCTCTTACAAAGTGTAGTGAATGCAGGTGGCTGACTTTGATGCTGAGGGTTCAGGTGTCAGGGCACCCAAACCAGTGAGAGTCGCTGGCCTTAAATATTGCTCAAGGGTTCTCAGGAGCTGATAGTTCATCCAGGATGAAATTTCTGATATTGCTTGCCACACGCTCTGCAGTACCTTTTAGTGTGTCTGAGAAATTGTATGAGTGATTTAAGAATATTTCATGGGTGTCTTTTTTCTTATTTTTTATAAACACATGTGGACATGGTAAACTCATTTTTTGGTGTTAGCATTATCTCACTGGAGTAAAGGAAATCCAAATCCACTGTAGTAATTAAAATATGATGCTGATAGTTTCAGAAATTAATTAGGCAGATTTTTTCCACTTAATACTGCTTCAGATCCCCAGCTTAAATTTCATCTTCCTAAGTAAATAATGATAATAGCAATAATATACTAGCTTAGTAGTGGGACTTTAAACTTTTATCAAGTATGAATTTCTGGAGGCATGCTTTTGAAGATAAAAATGTTGCTAATGGTGTAACCTAATGGTCTTTGGCTCACTAATCTATTTTATAAAGCAATCTCTTATATTCTATAAGGTGATAGAATATAATTATTATTATTATTATTTAGGTAAATTAAAAAAAAATCTGTAAAAGATAATCCAGGTGGTTGTTTTTCCTCACTGATGAAGTAATGCTGTTAGAATTTTGTAAGGTACGACAGGAGGAGTTTTTTTTCTTGCATTTTGTTGTGTTAGAGTTCATGAAAGCTTTTATGTTCCCTCAGAGTCAATTTATTTACTAAATCAGAAAAATAGCATTTGTGTACAAAAAGTTAAGGACTCTTATGTTCATTTATGTTGATATGATTTGAGAGACAAGCAATTATAAAGTATTTTTCCAGCCTTAGATAAATCAAGGGACATGAAAAGCTTTGAATAAATAGTCTTAGTCTAGGTCACTACTTTTGATTCTTTTGGCTGATTAGTTCTACATGTCTACTTTTGATTCTTTTGTCTACATTAGTTCTTACACTTGAGCCTGCACTGTGGCCTTGCTGTAAATCAAGTATCTCTAGATTTTAATGGATTGCATTGAATCTGAGATGTTGAGTTTTTAATAGCAATCACTGTTTATTAAAAATATTGTGAAACTATTTAATGAAAAGAGATGTTAACATAAGGAGTAAGAGTGGAAAAATCTGAGTGGAAAGTACAAGGGAAAAATCATGTAAATAAATATAAAATTTTTTGAGTGACTCAAATTATTAGCAAATAAAACACATTTCATATTGACTAAGTGTAAGTACTTGCAGAGTAGTATAGATAAGCTAGGTTTAATGAAACAGGCCAATTGACAACAAAGTAGGTTTTCTATTGTTAAATCAATGAGTTTTCCTCAAATTCTGTTTTAGATGGCAATGAAAACAAAACAACGCATGCTAAAGGAAGACTGGGAATTTTTTAAACAGAGGCGTTTTATTGAAGAGCAGGTAGGATTTTTTTTTCCATACCCTTCTAAGTTATACTAATCCTGCACATATATTTGTAAGATGCAAACGTGAGTGTAGTATGTTGTACTAGTTCTGTGCAATCTAAATCTGCAACTATGCCAGGCATGAAATTTGCTCAGTTAAAATACAGAGAAGTGAGATCCAAGACCAGCAGGTAAAAGTCTGTAATCTCAGTTACTACCAGGTAAAACATAAACACTATAGTCTTAGGACTGAAAGCCAGGTGTTTAAAATCTTTGTACGAAAAAAAGTGGAATTTTTGTTGCCCTAGAGTGGGATCCAAAACAGCCAATACATTGAGTGTGGAGCTGTCTTGATGTACATGGTAGGGAATATTGTGCTCAAGAGTTTAACAAATGCCTGTGTGTGTGCAGGAGTATGAGCCTCAGTGTCAGGGCAGGTGATTCCACCTGTTGGGACTCTGCAGATAACTCCTGCAGTTGTTTTTTGGGGAAAGGGCTGAGCTGAACTCTGTTCCCTTTTTTAAGCTGTAACCAGAGAGGGGCCAGTAGAAGTTTCTACCTTATTATAAAACTGCTGTTTAAGACTCAGTACTCTCTTCTGCAGCCTAGAAGTGTTCAAGTGTGCATCATGCTTTCCATAAGAGTACAGTGGGCTTCGGATAGAGTCACCTCTGGATGGAGAACCTCTCCGTTCCTGTACCAGTATGCAGAAAGAAACGCTAGGCATGAGCCAGAGAGAGTATGATAGTACATTTTAATAAACTTAAACTTAAGCTTAAATTGGCAATGTCTCAAAGCAGTCATCAGTAAGTACTTTTTCCTGTAAGGAACATAAGCCTGTGTTAACCATGTATTCAGAACATCTGGTATGCAGGTCTCCTCAGAGGAAGAATCCTCTTTTTCCTTGATCCTAATTGGCCTTAAGTGAGCTGTAAGACCATGGCTGCTTAGGTAAGGATCAGGTCTGGGCATCTGTAGATGTGGGAGCTTAGGCACATCCTTGTTTAACCTAAGGCTTGTAGGTATCTAATGAAATTAGATGCTTTCAGGATTAGGCCTCTGCCAGGTGGAGATTATTTGGATTGTATTTTATTACTAATGCAGTCAAGTCCTGTTTTGGGCAGCTACTCTTGACTCCATACCATTGTAGCTAACAAATTAATCCTAAATTTTTTTGGTTTGCAAGTTAAGGGTCAGTTTGCTTTTCCCATTCTTCAGCAGTGTCCTTTTGTGCATATCATGAAGCAAGACAAAAACTGCTCAAGTTCAGAATGCATCAGCAGAAATACAGTGCAAGATGTACGTATGAATGAGTCAAGGAGACAGACTTGTCCACTTTCCTATTTCATAGTAGAGACAGGCTTTATTTGAAGAGCACTGATGCCAAATGTTTGTCATTTGTAACTTTGAACTTCCTTTTTGTGATCAAAATGCCACCTTCCTGGAATTATTCTGAATTATTCTGCTTTTAAATAATTTTGCCCAAAGAACCCTTTTTGGTTATGTAACTTGTCATTATGTGCCATTGAGTTTTTAACGGGAAGACTTGCACTACTAAAACACTGCTTTTACCATTTACTTCAGCTTAATAACAAGAAAGCACTATCTGGGGAGAACAACTTCACAGACACAATGAGACACATGCTGTCATCACGTTTGAGCATGCCTGACTGTCCCAACTGTAATTATAGAAGAAGGTGAGCTGATGTTTTTAGTATGAAATCTTAATAAATCCTTACTTTCCTGTTCAAGGAAAAAAACAATACATTATTGGAACAAAGAATGTGGTTACTTTAAATAAATGCTCGTTAAACAAGATCATAAAAATCTGTAATTTAATTTTTGAGCAGATGTACTTGTGATGACTGCAGCCTTTCACACATTTTAACGTGTGGCATCATGGATTCTCCCATAACGGATGATATCCACATTAACCAGTTACCACTACAAATTGATTCTGCTCCGGATTATTTATCTGAGATCCGCCCACCCAGTATGTCTTCAGCAAGTTCAGGATCTGGTTCCAGCTCACCTATCACAATTCAGCAACATCCCAGACTCATCCTCGCAGATAATGGCTCTGCACCAACTTTGTAAGTTGCTTTTTCTGTTTTAAATTTTTATAGTGAGTTGAACTTAAGCAGGCAAATGACATTGGCAGGCTGTCATTATGTAATGCTAGTTTTGCCTCAGAAAATTATTAAATAATGTTACTGTATTCAGCTGGCCACAACTCCAGCTGCGTGTTGTGCAAGAATATATATATTTAAAAAAGATGCTGTCAGATTTCTGAAAATTTCTGAAGATACTGACTATCAGTATTGCTATAAGTTTTTGTAGTCTGTACTTTCCTGCTTTGCAATTACAGGGACATCAGATTCTGATCTACTTTAGAGCATTGTCTTAAAATGTCAGATTTTCCTAAACTAAGTGAGGAACTGGTATTCCTTTCTTCGAAGGATCATCATTTCACTTGGATCACTTTAGTTCCAAAAAAAGCCTTTTTTATATGGCTTTTTGGATTGTTGAACCTGTGTTAATATGGCTTGCATCAAAAATTTTTGTCCCTATCAAAAGTATCTGTCACCAATTTCTTACACTACATTCAAAGCCTTTATCAGATTTGAGACATTAGTCTAATGGTGGACTTCCACCCCTTCGTGATTCCAAAGAGTTAAAGCTGCTTGGTGGGCTGGCAAAATGGGTACAGCTAACCAGGAGTCTCCTCTGTTATATGCCATTCTAAAGAAATACTTTAAAACCCCAACTTGAGTTACTTGCATGGTGGGAACACTGAAACAGTGAAATATCTGCTGTAGGTACAGTCAGGGAACTTGCCGTAGTGTTCCGTGCTCACACGCCGTGACGAACGAGGACAGTGCAGACGTGTAGGGTGTTCCTGGTGCCTGTCAGTCACTAAGTTCCATTTCCTCTGAGCATTTATCTACTGCCACCAATGGTTTAGTATTTCATTCCAGAGCTGTAGTTTCTGAACCCATTTGGGGAGCACTTGAAAACAGCTACATGTTCTTAGATGTGTACTTTGCCATTTCTATAAACTCTCACTAATTTTGGTGCTGAAATGTCAAAAATTGTTCACTTTGTCTCTTCAGAAGCTAGTTCAGTTGAATCCAAGTATTATTTACTGTAAGAAGCCTATTTTTAGGGAAATACCACTGCTCCTTGGGGAAGTGCCATTTTATGTCTCATGCTATCTGCTGTGTTTTGTTTCTTCATTGCACATTTGAAATATGCCTAATGGTGCCATCATGTAATTAAATTTTGGCTGAGTATTTCATGGCATGCAACAAGATAAAAGTGCACAGTTTAAGAGCTCTTTTAAGAGCTCTGGATTATTGTAGCAACATGAACTAACTGATCTTTGCAACACTTCCCTGGAGTGAGTAATTAAATGTGCATGTCCTTTTACTATCTATCTGTTAGGCAGAAAAATTCCACAAAGTATTTTAGAGCAGATTTTGAAACGCATGCAGATGTGGGGTTGTCTACAAACTAATGGCTGTTGAGAAACTTAAGAGCTACTGTGATGTGTTCAGTGTTCCCTTTTTACTGATGTGGCATTTAACGTGTGGAAAAACTCAAATTTTATGTTGTGTTTTTTTCCACTTAGCAATTTCTATGAAGGAAGACATTGGCTTAAGGCTTTTTTCATCAAATTCAAGGTCATCAGTATCCTGGAATTATTAATTCTATAGATTCTTGGTCAGAAAACAGTGTTGGAAAAATATTTTACCCAAGAGCAGTAGAGAATCTTATTTTCAATTAAGTCATTCAGGCATGTGACTGTTCCATTGAGTAGGATTATGTGGCAGATTGTTTGTTTTACTTGCTTGAAAAAGTAAATTCAGTTGAAAAACTTGAAAGACCATCCGTTGACTCCTAATTGGAACATCTATACAAGGGAAGCCCTCAACTTTATTTCATCTTGGTTTTCTAGCTGCTTTCACTAAAACTGAGCACTGGGATTTATCTAAGCCTCTTTTCCCCTCAGTGGTAGTGATGATGATGATGTTGCACCATTATCAGCAAAATTTGCTGATATCTACCCACTGAACAATTACGACGATGCAGAGGTTGTAGCCAACATGAACGGAATCCACAGCGAGCTAAACGGCGGCGGCGAAAACATGGCCCTGAAAGATGAGGTACAGCATTTACAGTGTCCTAGCTTGTTCTGCTTCTTGGATGTCATCACTGGGGAAATGCTTGTCCTTGTCCATGTCCCCACGTTAATGAGTTAATGTTGTCCAGTCTCCTCAGGTGAGCAGTACTAGCAGCAGTTCCTCAGAAGCAGATGATGAAGAAGCAGATGGGGAGAGCAGTGGTGAACCACCAGGGACTCAAAAGGAGGAAATGAATCTAGGGAAAAGGGCATTAAGGAAAGATGAAACAAAAATGGATAGTCCACCACCTTCTTACCCCAGTCAGCAGGTACAGTCATCTAAAAGCATCTTGTAGTAGATTAATTTCTGAAATGTGGATGTTGAATGAGAAGCCATTTACATCATTGATTAATTTTTTAACTTAAAATATTAAGTTGTCCATAGGTAAGTATGACAACTAAAATAACTAATTGTTACATTGTCATGTCAAATAATCTTTTAGTCAAAACCTGAAATATGTTAGTTATATTAAAAGTTGCTTCAGGAAGAGAGGAAAAAGCTTATTCCTACCTGCATGAATGAGGAGCATAAACTAATACGCTTTTCTGTTTGGAAGATCAACCTGGTCTTTGCTAAGTGTTAGTGTTACATTATTTGAAGTTAATTAGGGTGGGGAGTTAATGTTATGAGTACTTAGTTAACACATATTTCTTTCATATTCTATTTGAGGACTGCCTTTCCCTGTGTAAAGCCTGTGTATTTAAATCAGTTGCATGACTTAACATCATGGGTCTTGGGATGTTTAGTTTGTTTGTTTTTCATGGTTTGAGATTATGAAGCTCTTACCTGTAAGGTCATCAGACCACCTAGAGAATCATGCCTGGAGTATCTGCTCTGCAAGTAGCAGTGTTTGGTTTAAGACCTGAGCACCAAAGCAAAGGATCCAATGGATTTGTCTCTGCAACCACAAGGATTTCAATCTAAGTTACCCTGCAGCTCCAGCACAGACTCACTGCTTTGAGAGAGGCTGTCACTTTTATTTCTTCTTATTGCATGAGAAAGTCCATACTGGTGCACCTGTGAGAGCTTAGACAATAATCATCTCCCAGCAGATGTTATCCTCTGGTTAGGATGTTTTAAGACCTTCCACTGGAAGTATTAAGAGTAATAAACTCATTTTCTTTCAGCAAGTACATTAAGGGTTTATTCTATGTATTGCTGACCTATGCCATAAAAATTACATGGGGTGAGACCTCTGTCAGACTAGTTTGAAACTGGTGAAGAGATTCAGTATTTGTTGTGGAAAATCAAATTAGGTTATATAAGTCTGCTTGCCTTAGGGAAGCAAACTAAAATGCAAGATAAAAAGATGGATTTAGCCTTTTTCTTTTCTTTGATGAAAAAGAGTATTTTCAGAATGATTCTGAGGAAGTCTTAATGACTTTCTTTTTTTAATCTGATCTTCTTCTGGTCAGAGCTGAGTAGTGTAGTGTTGTATTTAGGTGATCAATTTTACTTGTACAAGTCATGTGAATTTGAGATTTTTTGGCTTTATCTCTTGGTTTTGCTGATTTATTCAGTACCTCTGTTTCTCTTGGATTCCTTTTCAATACCAAATTCATCAGAATTGGGTTTGAGTCTCTTCAGTTTGTTTGAAGTATTTTTTCCATTTTCATTTGTTAGTAGATTAGTGTTGATTTCTGGGTAGTACTGATTTTCTTATTAGAAAGGTGAGGGTTTTTTTTTTTTTCTTTATACATGAAATTAATTCAGTTGTTATATTTGGTTTATGACATCTCTGTTACTTGTTAAAATATACCTTGTGTTAAAGGCTGTAATGCCTTTAAATTATAATGATGAGTTACTTGTTTCTGAGAGGAAGGGATATTTAAGAAGAGCATCACCTGTCAATTCTTTTTAGAAAGCTAGACTTCATGTTATAGTTTTGGAAAAATGTGAACTGCCACATTGGTGGGAAAAGGAGAAATTGGGAAGTATTTTTGGTATTGCTTCTGGTAAAATTATTTACCAGTGAAGTGTCAGGTGACAGTGGCTGGAAGAAGTAATGAGCTGAAAGGGAAATGGAGGTGCTCTTTGCCAGGCTGCTTTTCTTATAAAGTCTTGAGTTCTTTTGAGACAGCAGAGGATGATCATACCTTGAGATCAGTACAAGTTTCTGAAGTGTGGATTTTTCATGGTTGGTGCAATTGTGAAATTTTTATGAGAAATGTCAGCCTCGCACTTTTGCAGAGTAGTTGAGTTTGGAAGGGCCTTGTGCAGATAATCCAGATCATTCTTCTGGTCAAAGCAAGATCATCTAGAGAGAGTTGGTCAGCACAGTGTCCAGTTGGGTTTTGAGGACCACTATGAGTGGAGGCTCTAGAACTGCTGTAGGTGTTATGTTCCAGTGTTCAGTCTCTTTCACAAATGACTGGTTTGACTGGAATTTCCTGCATTTCAGTCTGTGTCCATTTCCTCTGATCCTTTCATAGGATGCCACTGAGAGGAGCCTGGTGCTGTCCTCTCTGACTTTCCCTTCCCCACCCAGGTAGGGAACACACACTGGTGAGATCCCACAGAGTCTCCTCTGAGGCTGAACAGTGCTAGTGCTCTCATTCACTCCTTGACAGATGCTCCCATGTTTGTGGTCCTTCCCTGGTCTGACAGCAGGGTGTCCCTGTCTCTCATACTGGGGAGCCTAGAACTGAGCCTGGCACTGGAGTCACCAGTGCTGAGCAGAGTGGAGAGTTTGCCTCCCTTGTCATGCTGTTTGTGCTCTGCCTAGTGCAGCTGAGGACTGCTTCCAATTTCATCAGCTAATCAACTCTTACCAGTCCTTCCTACACCTATTTTTTACATATGCTTGGAAAATTATGAAAAATATTAATCCAGTTAGTTTTTTTCTTTTTATACTGGGTGTTTGCCTTGTAATGATTGAATGCTGTCAAGGTTTGTAGCAGTATTTTGCTTGTTGTATCAGTATCAGTTTTGCTCATTTGTATCAGTATTTTGCTTGTTGATAGTGGACATTAAATCTTTGTATGGTATGAAATCTCTCAGTTTTTAGGATATTCTTTTTAAGTAAGAAAAAGATTCTTCACTAGTGCTTTTGCTTCACTATGAGATTTTTCTATTGGTACTAGAAAAAAATTCTGTGAATGCTCTGAAAATATTAATTGATGTATGCAAAATGAAATAATACTACTGATTACTAAGATTTTTTGTCTGTTGAGTAGATTGAATTTTTAATGGGTTTTGTTGGGGTTTTTTATAGGCTGACCAAGGTCCAAATGCTTGTGAATGTCACGTTTGCAAACAAGAAGCCTCAGGACTAACAGTCTCTGCACTTGCAACTGGACGCCTGCCTGCTGGGCACCAGTTTATGAATCCTGAAAAACCTGCACATCCTGCACTTCATCTTTATCCTCACATCCATGGACATATACCATTGCATACAATTCCTCATCTGCCTCGTCCGCTTATCCATCCCACCTTGTACACTGCTTCTCCCTTCACACACAATAAGGTAAGCCTGACCCAGGAGATGGATGCATCCCCATCCCAGGAAAAATTCTGTACAACTATGTAAACCAGCATGAATGAGTATCAGTGGAGCAATGAAAAGTTGCTCCAAATTGTGGTTTGGTTTTGCAAGGAATGCTGAGGGACAGGGAGTGAGATTCAGAACTGCTGGAAGGTTTGTACAGAATGGCTGAGGGTATTTTTTCATCAGGAAGAGTGATAATGTCTGCAGTGTGATTAGAAAGCATATTGAGTCAAATGAGGATTGCAAGGTGGAAGCAGTGATAGATCTTCAGTCAGTGTAAGAGAACTAATTTAGTCTTCATTTTATATGTATCAGAAAAATTTAATATTCCGTTTTGGCAATAATAATCTGAGATTTGTAGTTAAAATGTTTGTGAATTATTCTCTTTTTTTTTTCTTTTCTTTTCTTTTTTTTTTTAATTTGTTTGTTGGGATTTGTTGGGTTTTTTGAGCAAACAGAAACATAGGAGTCTTATTTCATATTGGTGAGGGGTTTTTTGTCCTTCAAGAGAACTTGTGTTTTGGCAGGTTCTGCAAAATTCTTTTGACCTTAAACTCATAAATAATAAACAAGAGAGAGGTGTGGAACAAGAATTGGGACCAAGTGACAGCTTTTCAGAAGTATGAGTTAAATCCAAGCATTCCTGTTAATGGGGATGTTGTTTCACATGTGTTTAAAGCAGCTGAACTGTGGGTGCTGCGGAGAGGGGCAAAAAAGCCTTTGTCATCTTTGTCTTCTCCTGGTCTGACCCAGTGATCAAGGTTGCAAGGAAAGTAGAATAATCCATCAAGATGACTCTTACTTGCTCTTTTTGTCCTTCTTAACATCCACTTTAGGTTTTCCTGTCTTGGGTGTCCCTTCCTTACCTCTGCTCCATAGCTGCAATGTGCCAGCAGCAGCCCATTGCTGTTCTTTTGAAACCATGTTAAGTATTTATTTGCACCCATGTATTCGAATTTTCTTCAATGCAGGTTATTCCAGCCCCTCCCACCTTCACCATTAGGCAGATAATGAAAATCCTTCTTTCTAAAAAAGGGAGACTAGGTATTTAAGTAGTTTGTTGGGCCATGAGTCTCATGTCTGAAATGTCTTTGGACTCAGCTGGTATTTTTAATATCTTTATCTATAATATCTATATCTACTTCTGCATAGCTTTTAATTTGCATCAAATCTAGTATAAAAAGAGAAAAAAACATCTTTTCCTTTTTAAAGGTGGCAGTATTTGAATATGATGTTTATGTTGAATGAGGTCTCTGGGAGAAAGGTCATTTTAGAATATGTATAAACAATTTTAGCCAGAAGAAATGGGGTGAGCCCAAACAACTTGTCTCTATAAAACAAGAAAAAAAAAATAATGTGTGCTTCCTTTTTTTTTCCCTCCAGTTGGTTCTTAAAATGAATGGGTGTATTCCTTGCTTGTTAATTTTAAGTTAGGAACCACTTGATACTTGAAAATTAAAAGAAAGGAAGAAAATAATTAACTTTTGTTTTATGTGTTTTATTTCTTTTTCTCTTGCTCTTATTTTATTTTCAATGCTAAAGTGTTTGTAATCCCTTTTTCACAATTGTCTTCTGTGGTAATGATTGTCATGTCAGAGAAGATGAGTTTGTTTAGGCAGCTCATGCTTTGAAAGGTAGTAATTCCTAGCAAGTTCTAAATTCATACAAATACTGGTTTTAATTATATATTGAACCCAACTGTTTTGAGATTTGGGTATTTTGTGTTCATCAGTTAGTTGGTTCCAAAAGCAGTGCTTTATGAGTGTAAAATATATACATGTACATTCAATCTGTGTAACATATGCATTATAATTATCAACAAATTAGCCTTTTTATCTTTCTGGGAAATGGTGTCTATTATGCTTTTGATAATGCTTTTCCCAGTTAAAACACTATAATTTGAATATTGGTGTTGGGGTGATTGTGCAAGCAAACAGAATATTAATGGAGAAAATCCTCTTTGTTTTTGTTGTAGGCATTACCACCAGCTCCAGTTCAGAATCATACAAACAAGCATCAAGTATTCAATGCATCTCTCCAAGATCATATTTATCCAAGCTGTTTTGGGAGCACTCCAGATTGGAATAGCTCTAAATTTATAAGTCTTTGGGGTTCAGAGGTGATGAATGACAAGAACTGGAATCCTGCTACATTTTTGCCTGACACAATTCCTGGTGAGGCTTTGTCACTGCTTCACACTGACTTGTTAAAAGCCTTATGTTTCTTTTCAGGAATGGTGGGTTTTATAGGATGGGATTCTGGCAGATTTGCTGCCGCTTCTATTCCAGTTGGGCAGAAAATTGGAAAATAAATTCTTATATACTGGAGAGAAGATGCTGAAGGCAAACAAATGTGCTGGTTTTCATTTATGGTCATTGTAGAGTTATGTTTGTCTTCAGAACTTTAGTGTTGTAAAGGAAAACTTAAATAACTTCTAGACTTCTCAAAAGCCTGCTTTATTTCTGCAGGGTAGTAAGAGCACTGGTAACAAGGCACTGTGTCCTACTTCTTATAATGTACCCAGACAACCTCGTTGTCATTGAGAAAGAGGCATAAATCAGGAAAAAGATTAATTTAAGCCAAAACGCATTTGGAAATCATAATGGTTAAAGTGAAAGAGAATAAAAGGAAAATTAGAGAGAGAGAGAAATCTTTCCATTCACATCCTAGCGAATACTAAAAAACATTTATTTTATTTGTTCTGTATAAAAAAGGAGGCTTGGGGGTTTTGTGTGCTGGCTTTCTTTTTCAGACTCATCTGCTGCTAAGTTGTTCAAGCTACTACAGTGATACTTAAAAAGAAAGACATTAAAAACATCCAGAAAACTTCCCCAGTAGAGCAGCTCATCCATTTACAAATGTAGTTGTGGGTAGCTGTTCCAACAGATGGTTGGTGGCAGACTCATCTGGAAGTTTTATCACAGAGGTGTTTCTGTTAACAAGAATTTCAAATAAATAAATAAATGGTTTATCATTTTGTATTGATAAATGGATGTGTTGTTTCATCTTAAAATTTTGTTGTGGCCTACCTGGATTTCAGATAGTGGATATTATATGTTTAGCATGTTAAAATGTTGCCAATTAAAATTTTTCAATTACAAATGCATGAAGATGTTTGTAGCACATTTGCTACTTGTTAACATATTTAGTAACATTCTTAGAATTCTATCTTCAGGGTTTGTGATTCTGCTCTGGTACTTCCCAGCACATTTTCTTACAGCTACATTGTCTGGGAGGATGGAGGGGGAAAGGAGGATTCCCTTCACTAATCCTACTAAGCCAACATTAACAATATATCCTATGTCTGCATCTGAATTATTGAATGTGTAATTTAAATCCTGTAAAGACACTTCAGTAATTATGTGATTCTTAATTACTCCTTGTGTTTCAATTGAAGGGAGTGATATATTAGCACCAGCACTCTCAGAAATAAGACCCGAAGCACTTCCTACTACATCTAGCAATGAGACAACAGCAGTTACTGACAGCAAAGAGAAAAAAAATGCTGCAAAGAAGAAATGTCTGTACAATTTCCAGGATGCCTTTATGGAAGCTAACAAAGTTGTCATGGCAACCTCTTCTGCCACTTCTTCTGTCTCCTGCACAGCAACTACAGTGCAGTCAAGCAGCAACCAGTTCAAAGTATCATCCAAGAGACCTTCATCAATAGGTAAGGATTTGTAAGTCACATACAGCTTCAGTAACTGGCTCAAGTACATGTAGCTGACTATAAGGATTTATATAAAAAGTATTTAATTTAGTAATATCATGCATCTTGATGATTTTTGTTAATTGCTGTTATTATTCTTGAGTTAGTCTCTACTTCTGGATTGAAGAACTTTGTGGGAGACCTTGATGTTAGGGCTGGAAATTGGTAATAGAAATTAGTTGAAATACTGCTGTTTTTTATAGAAACTAAGAATATACAGTACTTTATATGATTCTATGGGGACTTACTAATTATTTTTAACTGTAAGTGGTTTCATTTTTCCCCACCAATTTAGGTGAAGTGTTCCACAATATTAATAAAGAGGACCATAGGCATTCTGCACCAGTTGCACCACGAAATAGTCCTACCAGTTTAGCATCCCTTCCTTTACTGTCTCCTGCTGCACTGTCTCCAGCCTCCACACCACATCTTCCAAACCTTGCTGCTCCTTCTTTCCCCAAAACTGCTGCAACAGCCCCTGGATTTGTGGATCCTCATTCAGGTCTTTGTCCTACTACAGTTGCACCTCCTACTTCAACGACAGACAGCTCTGTAAGTGCCCCACCAAGTGTCTGCAGGTAAGTTTGTTGTTATTCTTACTCTTTTTTATTCAATAGAAAGTAAACAAAAATACAGATACCTCTTCTCCTTTGCCACTGGTTGTAGTGTGAAAGCTGAGTTTGTGTTCAGCAAATGAAACCAAGTGCAGACACTTAGTACGTAATTTGGTGTGAGACTTCACATACATGATGATTTCCATTCTGCAGTCCAGTTACTGAATTTAGAGGCTTGAAAACAAATGTTTGCTCACTTCTAGGAATATTGCCTTGGATATACAAATGAAACTGTTCTTTCTTACTCCAGTTACTGGTTAATGATTGCTGCTGCTGAGACACAAACCTCTTGTATAACATACCTGTTTTCTGTCATTTTGGCATTACATGGCAAGCAGGAGTGGAAAGCTGTAAAAACATACTCTTACTTTGTAATTTAGCTCAAAATATAAAGAGGTCATACCTGGTCTTGAAACCTGCCACGTAGTGACACATTTTCCTGACTGCCCTTAAGACTTCTTAGATATCAGTCCTACCATTTATACAGTGGTTTTAGTGTGAAAGGATGTTGTGATTTCTGTAGGTTTTCAAAGGTCTTGGAGGTGGGAAGGACTTTGGTGGAGCTGTCTTCTGATAATGTTATGTACTGTGGCAGGCTGACAATGGTGGCAGCCCTTTGATGTGTCTGAAGGATGGAGGCATAACAGAAAAGCAGTTGAGTTATTGCTCTAAGCTCCATGACCTGTGGAGCTGTGATCATGGATGCTATGAATGTAGTCTTCTGGCTGCTTTAAGTTTCTGGAAGATGATGTGAGATTTAGGTAGAGTTTTGTAAATGCTTCTAAAAATGTCCTTGTTTCTGTTATCAACTGGTTTTACTGATGATGACTTAAGATAAATAACTGTTCTTTCATACTTGAGAAATTATTGCATTTTTTAAAGAATTTTTCTTACCTAGTGCAGGGAGATAATTGAATATGGACAGAGTAGAAATCCAACTTTTTATCATTGTTTCCAGGTGCTAACATGATATTTTTTGCTTGAAAAAAAAATGAACTGAGGGAGACCCAGAAGCAGTGATTGTATTCTGGGGAGGGGGAGTGAAGTTAGAAAGAAGATTTATATGTATTTTGTAGATAAGGCAGAATATGGCCTGTTTTCACCTTTCTAACGTAAGAACAAAGAAATACTAATGATAAACAAGAGAGGTTTGTTTTTTTTTTTTTAATGCTACTTTCTTTTGAAGCAAAATCACCTTGGTTTTAGAAGACCTGGGCAGTAGAAATGTTGTGTGCAGTTACACAGAGCTCTGGGGGAATCAACTGCCATGTACCTGCTTATTGAAGAGATGTGCTAGTATTTCCCCTTCAAGTTGCAGACAGGGTAATGGAAACTTTTAGGTTTTAGATGACCTTGGGTTTTTATTTTAGTCAAGAGCTTGAAAATATATCTAAAACCTGGAGATTTGCAGCTGCATTTGAAACCTTCTTGATGTCACAAGTGGTGAAAGGGGAAGCAGTTTCAAAACTATTCCTTTAAAAAAAGCTAGAGTCACTACTTATACTTTACATGTTTAAAGCCAGGAAGAACTGTTCCAAAACTCACTCTCTAGGCTGCTTGTTCAGGACATCACTAAATTTGTTTTTTTTTATAGCTCACTTTCCTATGTATCATTTAATCCTAGTGCTTAGTTTTGAATTTCTCCATTTGTAAGTTGGTGGATGAAAGCTTTAGGATGGCTGAAATCCCAGTTTGAGAACCATTGTTCCTGTTAGAGACAGGAACATGTATATATTTCTTTTTTTTAAATAATGATAATAATAATGTTGGTGGTGCTATTATAATTATTATGGGCTTATTTATTATCATTAGGGTTTTATAAGCTTTTTTTTGAATTTGACACAGTGATCCTGACTGTGAGGGCCATCGCTGTGAGAACAGTAACACGTACGATCATCAGCAGTATGATGGAGAGGAGAGCCAGGATGAAGATAGCTGCTCAGAGCATAGCTCCAGTACCTCAACTTCCACAAATCAGAAGGAAGGAAAATACTGTGACTGCTGTTACTGTGAGTTCTTCGGCCATGGAGGAGTAAGTTTCTGTATTTTAAATTGCTTTTGTTTGCTTTTTTGCCACTAACTCATCATAAGGTTGCATGTGATTTATCAGACTGCATCTTAGGGGATGGGCATTGGAACTCACTCAAGAAGTTTAAAAGGAGTTGAAAAGTAATTTTCCTCTTTGAAATGAGGGATTGAAATAAACCTTTCCAGTTCAAAGCATTTAAGAGCAATAAAAATGACTAAAAGATTTAGGAAGCAACTGACTTGGATAATAGATGCCATATTTGACTGAAACTGCAAACAGGGGCATTGAGCCATTTTAATAACTTCACAAAATTCATTTGCTCCTCTGTAGTACTGTAGTTAGAATTAATGTGATGAGGTTGGGTAAAAGTACCCTTTATACAGGATATTAGTTTAAATCTTTATGGCAATTCATGAGCTAGTTGCTATCTGTAAAAATAGCAATCCTCAAAGTATTCACTTTATTCCAATTTTTAAATAAGGACAAAAAAAAAGAGAAAAAACCTCTAGATTCTTAGCTAAAATGTAGCACAATAATTTTTTCTTAACTTGGTATGGCCTATTTTAATAATCAATTTACTGATGCAATTAGAGTCACTGACATTTTTCCTGTTTGAAGTAAAAGCTCAGTTTATTTGCCATGTATTCGATCAGGTCAGTTTCATAGTTCTTCAAGTGAATTAAAAGCCCCTGCCCTGTGGCTTGAAAGGGCCAGGGAAGGCATCCCATTTCTCCTTGAATGCTCCCACCATGTCCATGCTTGATGGTTACTTGACTGCACAGTAAGTTATTCATTTTGCTGAAGTGACAGAATGGGACAGGATTTTTAAGTTAATAGGCTTTGTTTTGCTGGTTTAGTGAGTTGAACCGGTGTCGCTGTGAACAGATGGGCACCGGGTCTGGTACAGGAGCAGAGAGGGTGAGGCATCAGGAGGGGAGAGGCAGTGAGGAGTTGAGAGACAGGAACAGTGGTTGGAAATACAGATATGGAACATGATGCAAAGATTCCACTTGCAGCAGTGTTAAGTTATTGATGGGACTCTGCTGGAGGGTGAGCTGGCAGGCTTCAGTGCAAGATAACCAGCCCTTCACAGGCACAGTCCAGAGGCCTGTGTAGCCCAACCTCTGAAACAGATTTCACAGGAAATAAAGACAGAGCAAGCATCTGCTCCTTTGAAATTTTCAAATACAGCTTCTCATTCAAGAGAATATGGAAATAAAAGTCACAGTATTTTTTCCTGCTTTTAAAGGTTATTTCTTTGTCTTCTTACTCATGCCATCCTCCTCAGGATCAGCTGTTCTTTCAGTTGGAAATTGTAGTTCAGAAGCCAGCACCAAGTCTGGCAGGTCTGTTGCGTGTTAAATACAATGAGCTTGATAGTCAGGTTTGGACCTCCTGTGTTATTTGAAGGGAGAGTATTTTGGTATTTTAAAATCTCAAAAGCATTAAGTCAGTGAATTTTTTCCATTTAGTCACTGAATTTTTGTCCTGTGTCCTTCAGCCTCCAGCTGCACCAACCAGTAGAAATTATGCAGAGATGCGAGAAAAGCTTCGTTTGCGTTTAACTAAAAGGAAAGAGGAGCAGCCGAAGAAACCGGATCAGATCTCTGAAAGGGAAAGTGTTGTTGACCATCGAAAGGTGGAAGACTTGCTGCAGTTTATAAACAGCTCTGAAACCAAACCTGTAAGCAGTTCTCGTGCAGCCAAGCGAGCCAGGCATAAGCAAAGAAAGGTAAGATGTGAAAGTGTGTTCATCCTAGCCCTCACACTTTTGAATCTCTGCACTCCCCTCAAGTATGCCACTGTGTACTGATTTATCCTAATGCTGTAATTGTGGTTTGTGGTACACTGCCAGTTTGTTTTTACACAACTGGCTTCCCTGTTCAGGGGCTACCTGAGGAGTTATGTACCAGACTGGGAGGATTCCTGAAAATGCCCTTGTCATGTGTTTTGCTGCAAGTCAGCTTTGTATTGGAATTTCCCACACTTCAGAAGGTTATTTCTGAGTATCAGGAATGTTATAAATTTTATTGTTTTGTAGCATTGACATTTAAAAGTGAGGAAAATTAACAAGTCAGTGTTTCTGTACTGGGATAATGGTTTTGATAAAATATTTCTGTAGGAAGCCAGGAAACATAGGTCAGTGCTTTTGAGAGAGGAAGAGCTGCATTTGGTATTTTTAGAATAATTGCACTGAGCACCTTGCTGTCCTGATTGACAGAGGTTAAGTGCTGTGCCATGTGATGACACAAAGGGTTATCCTGAGCTGGAGTGGCAAGCTGCAGAGAGGGGGCAGGGAAGAAAAAAATACAGGTTGCTTTGAAATGAAAATTGGCAAAAAAGCTTTCTAAAAAACTCCAGTGTGTAATAGTGAAATTATTTTTTTGGAAACAGTGTTTGCTGAGGGTAATATAGAGGAAATATGAAAAAAGAATAACAGAGGAAATGCCCTTTTTTTTAAGTTGGAACAGGCAGGAAACCTTTTCTTAGAGCAATTCAAGTATCAGCCATAAGTATAAAGTTCAAGGCACAATGTAATTGGTTGCTGAATGCTTCTGATTTCTGATAAGCTTGTTACATGACCACACTGTAAATATCTTCTTGTTTGTGGATTTTCTTCTGGCACTACTTCTGCATTCTTTAAATGCTTCCATGGGTTTGAAATACCTAATTTAAATTCTTTATGTTCATGTTGTAGCACTATTCAGCATCTTGAGGGTTTAGTGGATTATTTATAAATAAAATAAACTTTGTAAAGTTTGCAATGCAAAATTCACTTTGCTCATACAGTGCAGTTTGAGCATAAGAAGTGGAAAATTCCCATAGGGTCATTCTCATGAGTAATTCCCATTTCTTGAATGACTTCTGTAACTGTGAAAAAGTAATGCCATAAAGATGCCTCTAACTGTGCAAGAAAATAAATGGTCATGGTTGCTTTCATTGTATGACTTTGTTTCATTTTGCTAATGATGCAAGATCAATGCTGCCCAGCAAAGTTTTAGGCATTGGCAGTAATGACTGGCAAAATCCCTTATGTCTTTGTTTTGGTTAATGAACTAATGGCTGACAATGGACATCTGCCATCCTTAGGATTTTTGACTACTTCTAATGTAACTGTTATTTGCTTAGTGTTTTGGTGCAGAATGTTTTTAATTTTTTTTTTCCTGACATTCCTGATCTCTGAAACAGAACAACTCTGCTACCATAGCAAGAGAACAGGTAAATGATACAACCTGATGTGAGCTTGAGTTACCTTAGAAACACACTCAGTCTTTGAGAAGGAATCTGAATATTTTGTGGCCGTAGAAAACTTTGATGTGAAGTTAGGCATAGCCACAGGGAAAAAAGGATCAACAGCTGGTATTAACAATGGTCAAATGAGTTACAGAAACATAGAAAATGGGAATAGAGAAAGGATTGTAATATATTTAAGAGGGCAGCCTTTGTATACTTATTTGCTTGCTCTGCAGAATTACAGATTTAAATATGTTCATATGTTCACATCTTAGGATTTATAACATTCGTAAAGAGAAGTAGTAATAATCCCTAAAACTCTTAATTTCCATAATATTTGTCACTTTCAATAAACCTATTGTTACTTTGCAGCTTGAAGAAAAAGCTCGACTTGAAGCTGAAGCCAGAGAGAGGGAGCATCACCAGCTGCTTGAGGAGCAGAGGCGGCGTGAGGAAGAGGAAGAAGAGAGACTGAAACAGGAATTACAGCGGCTCCAAGAGCTTCAGCAGTTGCGGGCTGTAAAGAAAAAGAAGAAAGAGAGAACAAGTAAGGACTGTGCAAAGGCAGAGCTGCTCACTAGGAACTACCAGGCAGTGAAGGAACCTGTCCCAAACAGCCCTGAAGACATTCAGAATGGTACCCTTGAGCAATCAGAAAAGATAGAAACCTCAGCTGGTTCACTGTCACGACATGTGAATCACACAGAACAGAGGCCAGTTCTAGAGACAGGCTGTGAACTGTCCAATCCTGTCAACACTAGAGACTCAAAGCTGCTTTATCAGAAGGAGGGCACTGTAAAGCAGCATGAGCCCCTCTCTTTTCTGCTTGATATTATGCATCAACATAAAGAAGGAAACAGCAAACAGAAACTAAAACAGATGAACAAACAGTGTGTTGAACAAGTGAAAAAGCCTGTTGAATCCCCCAAAGCAGCTGAGATTCAAACTAAAACCAGAAACCAAATAGAATCCAAAGCAAAAGCAGCAGAGCTCCCACCACTTGCAGAACCTAAAAAGGATGAGAAGAAATTAAACAATAACAACAAAAAACAGTTGAACCATGTAAAGGAAGAGAAGGCACCCGTAACAAGTGAATCCCCATCACCAAGTGAACAGCAGCAAAATAATAAGCTAATACTTGCAGATTCTCCTCAACCAAAAGGCAAGAACAAGAAAAATAAGAAGAAAAAAGGGGACAAAGTCAACAATTCCATTGGTAAGTGTGTAAGAATGTTGAAGAACTTGGCTTATGTTTTGTTCTTACCATTTAATTCCAGAAGTCTGACATATTTATCTTCAGGCATTCCTGCCAGTGTCAATCAGAGGAACTGAAAAACTGGTGTCAGGAAAAGTCAAGTCATTGGAATTGCAACAACTAAGAGATGGATAGTGTTTTAGTGAAGAAGTGTAGGATGCTTTAAAAAAAAATAAGCATATGCTCTAGGTTTTGTAGGGGGTTTTGTCAGTTAGGCTTTCCAGGAGACTGGCTTTCTTTTCTTGCTTAAAATAAATATATTGTTTAATTTGATAGTATGTTGAAATCCATTTTGAATTTCTTTAAAAGCAAGATTGTTTCTCATACAGCACTAAGAGAATAGTATGAAGTTGGTCTTACTCTTTAGGCAAGGGAAGTAAGGGGATTCTTCAGTCAAAGAATGGTCATTCATGTATGGTCATTCAAGTGTGCATTTTTTTCAGTGGAAATAATTCCTTTCTTATATTAATTACATCAACAGGTAAATAAATGAATACAGAAACTAATTTACTATTTTTTATTTGCCAGAGGGAAAAGCTGTAGTTGGGTTTTAATTAGTTGATAAAGTTGAGTGTGTTCTCCATATTAACTCATTCTAGTCAACAGAATTATTTTTATTTCTCAGAAATAATACAACTGTAGAAAATTGAGTTAAGTCAAGCAAGTTTCACTTGAATAATTTTATTTACAACTTATTTTTTGTTTGCCTGAACTCATCCAACAGCTAATACTAGAGCTGAGAAGCACACACAGTTCTGCCCCAATGGCTTTGTCAGCACCATAGTCAAACTGCTTTCTCAGGCACCTCTTTATTCCTGCACATCCTGGGTCCCTCCTGGGACTACGAGTTGGGATGGCATCTTTGTGGTGTGGACATCTGTCTGCTTGGAGCACCCAGTCATTCTCCTGGGATCACCTGGTAGCTGAGTGTTAACATTGCATGAATTCAATGTACACCAGTTCTTGCTGCTGTTCTGACTGGTGAGCACAGCAAGACAGGAGACCTTCATGCCTTGGCAGTCTCTGCCAGTGTTTCAGAATACTTTCTCTTGTTAAGCTTTGTTACAAAAATGTAAAGTTAATTCCTGGTTGCAGGAAGTGCTAGGGATTTTTTAGTGATTTCATGGTTGGATTGGATCAGCCCACTATCTCTGTTGTCAAATTTGATGCCTAATGTTTCCATTCTATGTCAGCCAAGCAGCAATGCAGGATGAAACTATTTTCTCTGACACCTTAGTTCTTCTGCATACTCTGTTGTGGTGTATTTGGGTTTTGGCTCTTTTAATTTACCAAAAAGAATTTACTCCAGTGATTGGAGCAAGACAGAGCTCTCCAGGACTGGGGTCAGAAAGAGAAGACTTAAGACATTTGAAAGAGAAAATATGGGAGAGGGTGTTTACTGTAGCAGAATGCAGGTACCTTCCTGCATCTTATCCTCTTCCCTGTCCCCACCGTTTTTTTTTTTCTCCTGCTTAAGTCAAAGTATACTTGCAGTTTCTAAAAGTTAATGTTTAAATGTGAAAAAATACATGGACGTGTTTCTGAACTTGTCAAGCAAAAATTGTGCTGTTCTCTATAGACTTGGGACTGGATTTTTACTTTAAGTTGTTCTGACTTGAGAGCTACAAGGAAAAAGAATTATAGCTACATGAAAAATCATGTGTTACAGAATCTAAGATATAGGGCTGATGTACCAAATTAGCAAAGACACAAAAATTGAACTGAGAAAAAACCAGTAGCTAGGGTTCTAATTGAGAGAATGTGAAAAGAGGGAAACAAAGCTAGGGGGCTTTAACTGAGTTTTCAAATGAAATGTTAAAGCAGTAACTATTACTGCTTTTGGTGAGATTTCTCTGTTTCTTAAAGAAATTTCTTCTGGCAGAGTATTTTTACCCCTTGTTACAAAAGGGCTGAAGAAAGCTAGGAGTGTTGGAGAAGCCCTGTGTTTGTAGGGCTTTCTGCTTCCTCAGAAGTAAGTTGAATAGCAAACACAGGAAACTTTTAAAAACTACCACGAGTGTCTTTGCCATGAGTTGTCTGTTCTCATCTCCTCAAGGATTCTGTAGTCAGGTGTGTACGTGGTGGTTTTGGTTACTTGCTTTGTCACACCTGGTTTTTGAAATGTGTTGTAAAGCTGCTTCAGAAATGAGACTGGAGTGTACATGCATGAGAAAGAAGCTTCAAGAGGAAAATGTTCAAATTGGTCTCTACAGAAATGTGTGGTTTCCAATGCATTTCTTTTAAAAGTCTAAGAGGAGAACCATATGCTGAGATAGTACAATATACCAACAGGCTCTGTGGTGACTTCTTTGCTCTAGTTATGGCCATACAATTCAAGTCATACATTATTGTGTTACATATTTGGGGTGTTTTTTTAATAAATATAATGGTTGCTAGCATGAGTTAAACTCTTGCAGACACAGCCTGATCATCATGTCCCAGAGGGAGTATAGCAACTCTACATCCCAGAGGTTTCCAAGTATTTTTCTTTATAAATACTGCTTTAAAAATGTTTCTAGAGCTACATTTTTAGTAGCTCTTTAGTAGCATTTTTAGTAGTAAGACCAAAAATTTCAGGCATTAAATAGATACGTGATTCATCAAGCCCTCTGTATGATTTGGTTACTCTTATGTGCATTCCAGGTTTATGGTACCTTTTGCAGCCAATGCAATCAGTGAATTTACTGTTAAATCATCTTTTTTACCAATCTAACTCCTTCAAGTCTGGGTAGAGATACTAGTATAGCGGTTTTAAGAAGTGTCTATTTAATTATGTGTATATTAATTCAGTGTAAATATGTATAATGAATAGTCTATGAGGTTCAGTCAGTTCTCCAAAGACATCTTTAATGCAGCTTCTTCCTCTTTCCTTCCCCCTTCCCCATGGAATCTAACACAGTGCCATTATTTTTTCTTTGTAGATGATGTGTTTCTACCCAAAGACATTGATCTAGACAGTGTGGAAATGGATGAAACAGAACGAGAAGTGGAGTATTTTAAAAGGTAAAGTGCTGTAATCCCTGTGCATAATGCTGATGTTGCTTCTTTCCATGTGTCATGGTTGTAAAGCAAGCAAAAACACCACCACAGCAGCCCCCAAGTTAATAACCAACTCCTGGCAGAAAAGCCTGTGTTGTAACACATCAAATTCTGTTACAGCTGACGTTCTGAATACTGTAACAATCACCAAAGCTGTGATCTGTGGGCACAGCTTATGGCTGAATAGCACAAATTCAGAAGCAAGTGCCAGAATTATCGATGTGACCCCCAGGTTCTCATGAGGGCCTTCAGAAAATTCTCAATTATTTATAAGCAAAGTTTGTGTGAATATATCTTCTATTGGCCACACAGGCCAAATACTGATCAGTGTTTTTATTTAAAGAAACAAAAGTGATTAGGTTTGAGTTTCCAAACAGATACTTCAGAAAGGTTTGCTTGTTTTGTTTTCTTCCTTGTTTACAGAAGCTGTTGGGAATTCTTTACTGTACATTAAGCAGAGATATATAACTGTGGGGTAGTGTCTTACACCAGACTTTAAGGGGAGATGCTTATCTGAGAATCATAGAATGGTTTGCATTGGATGGAACATTAAAGACCATCTTGTCCCAACCCCCCTGGCATGGGCAGGGACCCCTTCCACTAGAACAAGGCTCAAAGCCTCATTCATCTCACCTAGTATAGTGACAGTAAAAGAATTATATAAACCTGTGCTTGTGAATGTTTTTTCTTCTGTACTTTTTGGTTGATATTGGGATTTTTGCATCATATTGAGAGTTGGACCCAATGATCCTAGCCCTTCCAACTCATAATATTCTGTGACATAGTAACCTCTAAACTCCTCAAATATGAGGAGACAGCTCATGTTTAAATAGTGTAGCATGTGTTCTTCCATAATACTGAATCTGTTTGAATTTGTTCTCCAGTAGTGTTTGGTTGTGCTGGTTCCCCATGAATACATCCTAGTGAGCCTTTCATTGTGGTAGCCAAATCTGTAATGGCACAAATAACTTGGTTTCCTGCAACTGAATAATTTAGGACTCAACAGTAGTATTTCCCAAAGCAGCACAAGCCATTTGTTACAAGAAGGGACTTTCAGTATGGATTTCTTTTCTAAATTCATATAGTTTTCATGGCCTCCATGCCTGGGATGTAGGGTTTGTCTGGGTCTTGGAAGGAACTGAGTACAACTCCTGCTTGTTATTGCTACAAAATGCATATATCTAATTACTTATGGAGTTACAATGTGCAAGACAATGAAATTGTCAGAGGTACATGGTCTCTAGTCTTAAAAATTATTTTTCTAAGTGGTGCCAATTAAAGGATTTTTTTAAAATCAAAATGCAGGTTTTACAGGTGAAATATGGCATGTGTTAGATACTGCTACTGTTGATACAGTATAATGTTATGAAATATTCTTACCTTCCTTCAAGTTTGCAGTATCTGCAGTAAGCAGAGAAGTTCTGTTCATCAGTTATTTACTCTCAATAGAATGAATGAAACAGTGTATTACATTTGTAGAGGTGCAGTTGAATTTTAGGAGTAAATTTGTCAATGTTATCCAGCTGAAGAGTTAGCACTTTAAAGCATGCTTTTTGTAATCTGTTCACTAATTTGTGGACTCTGCTCCTTTACTGTCATCTGTTAGGAAGTGTGTGTAACTCTAGGTTTTTATGGATACCTGTTTAGAAAAAGTGGGAAAGCCCTGATGGGTGCTGCTTTTGGGGACAAAACCAGCTACTTAATGCCATTAAGGCACCTTTAATACCTAGGTTCTCTACCATTTGGTAATGCCCAGCATAATACTTGGAAGGCCAGTAGCATGGCTTGTTCTAGTAACCCTACATGGCAATGAGCTGCTCAGGCTGACTGAATTCATGTTTTTCACTTGTAGTTCATTCATCATCTTCTCTTCGTGTTGTGTAGTGGTATAATAGATGGATGCCTTAATTACACCCTGACATCATGATTAATATTGCACACTGCTTCTAACCAGCACAGAAAGAAAAAAATAAGTCTGATTGTAGTCTTCCAGTGGACCTGTTTTATTGTGCTCCTTCTGACTGCCCCCATTTTTTGGCTTTCAGTTGTTAGAGAAGCAGTGTAACCTTCCAGAGAGAGGTTTGCACTGCTTTGATGCAGTCATGCAGCCTTTAGCCTCACCAAGATGCCCCTTGCCTCAATAAAGTTCTTCAGATCAGATTAACAGTCCTTGAAAGGCCTGCATGTTGGCAACGTTTTCCAGAGTTATTCCATAAACTGTGGTCAGTGAAAGCAAATTAAGAGGATTTTTGTTCTGGGGGTGTTTTTTCCAGGCATGTGGGCTACTTATCTGCTGTATTATAAAGACCTCCTTTCCCTAGGTCTTTTGTCTCCAGTGTAGCTTTCCCATATTAAGAAGAGAAGCAGCAGTGTCCCATGCCATTGGTGATGCTGCTTTGCACACCATCTACCACTCATTCTTACCCTTTCAGAATTTTTGATGAATACAGCAATACCATTTCTGTTTCTAGTTGACATTTAACTTGCTTCTGTGCTGCTGAATGTGCAGCATTCTTTGCTACCTCCTTTGCTTAATTCTCATAATGCAGTGGTGTTGAAAGTAACTGTTTTGTTATGTATTTGAGTGATGGACAAGTGATTTTTTTTTTTAATGTATGGTTTTGTGTTTCTGAATGAGAGCATCTCTCCAAAAGAGGGATAACACGTGTGGATTGATTTTAAGTATACTGGTTTCACTTTATTGCTTTTTTTTCTTTTCAGATTCTGCTTGGATTCTGCCAGACAGACAAGGCAGAGACTTTCCATCAACTGGTCCAATTTTAGCTTAAAAAAAACCACCTTTGCTGCACATTGAAATGACACAATACAGGGAGGGAACCCTGCAGGAATCAATGAAAGACAACTCCACTTACCTGTCCTGCTGTGCTGAGAGCTTCTCTGGTCTTGAGCCAGTGCTGCCTTGCCTTGTCCCCAGTGCTGTGTGGATCTGCACTGAACCCTTTGGCCTGATAATTCTTGCGGACTGAAAAATTGCCACTTTCTACCTGAATTTGTTAGCTTGTGTGCTTGTAGTCTGTGAGTGAGACTTACTTGATTGTAGCTGTATGCTGTTGGAGTTGGAACAATAGCTCTTTTCCAGCTCCTTCTGAATGCCTTGGCCTCAGAGACTTTAAATTGCTTAGGCTTGGGTGGAGGCCAAAATACTAGGTTGCATCATCTGCAGTGGCTCCTGTCACTTCTGCATCTTGCTATGTTTTGTCATTCTGACTCCTGACAAAGGAATGGACCTAGTCAGTTGTGCTTTCATCTGCTCCAGAATTCTCCTGACATGACTTCATGAAAAAAAGGCTCTTACGGGACAAGTATTCCCTCAGTTCTTTCACAATCTACTGTTTAAGAGTGTACAAGTTACGCTATTTGTGTTTTGATTTTTTTCTTCCTGACTTGTAGCCAGCTTGTGTAAGAATACTTGCAGAATGAGAAAATTTAAAAAAGAACAGTACTCACACTATCAAATCTGTTATAGAGTGTATAATTGTATTAACACTGAAGCCTAACTGGCTACTTTTTTAACATATTGTTAAGTAATATTAAAATCATGTCTTTCTTTTTGAAAGATGGAATACATTAGTATGGCAGATGACTTGTGTCTTGCTTTTTTCTGCATGCGTGGGGAGAGGGAAGAAAGAAACATACCAGAAAGTTTTGTCAAATGAATTTCAGCTTGTGTTGAAATTGGGCAGTGAAGGCTTATCAACTTTAATATATTTTCTGTTTGCCAACTATCTGCTAGAGCAAGAAAGATGCCTCCTGATTGCTGAACTAAATTTTTGTGAATTACTGTAATATTTCTATTTCAGTGGATCATTTGTGAGCAACAAGGTAATACAGAAATTTCCAGTTTAATAGCAGTGCAATAGTGAAGTAGGCAGGTTCAGTGCTGCTGTCAGGTAAATGGTTAACAATATAGTAGTGGTTTGCAATTCCATAGTATGCCCAGTGAGAAAGAAGATGGGTGATTTAGGAGTTTGAACTGTGTAAAGATAGCACACTTGTAGAGGTTCTCTGAAACTCTGTTCTGAACGGAGACAGCAGAGGCATTTTACTTCTAGGTGACCATACCCAAATTGTAAGGCAGTTGTCTTCTTTTTTTATCTCTTTTTGTTTGTTTGTTTGTTGTTTTTGTTAAAAAAACATATCTTCCACTCAGCATATATTTAATGCCCTTTCCCAGAACTGTTGCACAGTTTTCTTTTTTCTACTTGTTAACAGATATTTTTCTGTGATCCACCCCCTGGGCTTGGGACTGAATTGCAAGACACAATGTCAGTACACTCAGCATGGGACTTGGGAAGGTTTGATAGGCAATTGCTTTCATGTCCCCTGTGAGGCATGGATGTAGCACCACTGAAACATCTAAGACTTCACATCCCTGGTTTTTGTTCTGGAACTCCTATCCCAGTGGGTGCTCCTGGGACAGAATGTAGTTGCTCAGCTTATACCCAGCCATTGTAGGTAAAGGAACCCTTAGTCTCCTCTTGGAGAAGAGATTTCAAGAACAATACCTGTCTTCAAAATACAGTTCAGGAACATAAAAGGGACATCTTTTATTGTTCTTCTTCAGAAAAAAGTTGAGGAAGGGATTAATATCTTAGACTCACATTTTTTTGTCAATGGATTTTTTTTGCTTGTGCTGGAGGAATAGCAGCTCAAACCTCAAAGGTAATATCCATGCCACCCAGCACCAGTTGTCCCAGCAAAACTAAAAAACTCTGTGCCCTTGAAAACACCTGCATCAGTGGAAAAGAATGAACTTTGTTTCTTGGGAATGTGGAGGCTTGCATCTGTTGCAGCCTGAGTTAGATCTTGGTTTTAAATCTATATATAAAATGTTACTGAAGAGACTCCTCATGTGGAGCAGTGGCTGGGGAAGAAATTGCTGTTAAAACAGCAGAAGCTGGAAGCATATGTGAAACCCAGCTTCTCAGACTTTTTCAGTTCTAAACCGTAACACAAGATGGCAGTGCATGTCATCACTTTGGCAAGGATCTCAACAAACTGGGACCTGGGTTGGGAAATCTGTTTCATGTCACATGGATGAATACTGTTGCAGATCAGACCTTCTCTAGAGTTGGAATGCTTTGAAAGTACTGAGATTTTTAATGGTGCTAGAAAACTCATAGCATTTCTTTTCACTAGGAATTAGATGAGAGAGTTGGCTTTATTCTCTACTAGCAAAGCAGTTTAAAGAGTGACACTTGAATGACTGCTTTTCTTTATTTTGAGATCCTGGGTGAAGGCAGCAGAAGTTGTACTTTCTGCATTTGAGGAATGTATGTATGTATTTGTAATATCCTTCAAAGATATTTGCCATGTGCTCCATCGTGGTGTATTGGTACATGTGATGTGCTTCCACACTCTAAACAGAAAGCACCAAGAATGAGTCTCCTTGGATTTGATGTGGTGCAGCCTGAGGAGAAGTTAAAGGCAAATCATTCTTTTTTATAATCATTTCATAATTAAATGAGGAAAAATCTCCCAGGCTAAACCATGTTTGAGGGGAGGTTGTAGCCAGGTGGGATTTGTCTCTTCTCTCAGGTAACCTGTGACATGGTAAGAGGTGATGGCCATGAGTTGTGCCAGGGGAGGTTTAGGTTCAGGGCTAGGAAATATTTATTTACTGAAAGGGTGTACTGGTCAGACACTGGAACAGGCTGTGAAGGAGATGGTGAATTTCCATTCCTGGAAGTATTCAAAAAATCTGTGGATGTGGCACTTGGGAACATGGTTTAGTTGTAATGTGGCAGTGATTGGATCAAGGTTGGACTTGATGATCTCTGAGGTCTTTTCCAACCAAAGTGACTCCATGAGTCTGTGGAAAGTACTGGCTTCAATTCTATCACTTTGTGGCCTTGGGCAAATGCATTAGTTACTGTTACTCCATTCATTAAATGGTTTTATTAAGGATTTGCTGAATTATAACCTCCTTTCTTAATGCCTAAATTAAGTAAGTAGCTATGTGAAGTCTGTTGAGGTACAACTTACTGGAAGCATAAATCATCCTCATTTCAAGTTAACTTTGAGTAGAGGAGACCTCTGTAAATGATACACCATGACAGCCAGTTAAGAGTTCTCATGAGAATTGAAGGGGAAAGTAGTTCCAAATTTGAGAGTGTCCTGCTTTGATAGGTGTAGTGTAACTAATGCTCCTATTCCTTACTGACTTGAAAGTGTATGAAAGATGGAATCTAAGTTCTGGAGGTGGCTGGTGACATATCTATTTTGTGCCTGTCTGCTGATTACCAGAGCTGCTGCTGGATCTGAGGGTGTGGTGCTGTCAGGCATTTCCTTAATGGAAGAGGGCATAACTGCACAAAATGTGTCTATCTTGAACTGTGTTGATTTTGGAGACTCTAAGACAACTCTTAAACAGGGATGTCTTATTTCTGCTTGTCATTCACTACTGCTGCTTCCTGAGGTAATGTAACTGAGAGTTCAAAAATCTTCAGAGTGTCTTTTTGGTGTGGCATCAGTGGTACCTAAAAATGTGCAGCTGAGGTTCTGCATGCTGGCAGCACAGATCTTACCACAGGCTGAAAAGAGGATTCATGTATTAAAAATTAATTCATATAAGTGTCTGTTGAGTGTGTAGGCATTTGTTGTGCTCAGTGCTGTTCAAAAAGGCTTTGCAAGTTGCCTTCAGTTTCAGAGAAAGATTAGCTTACCTTCACTTTAGCATGTTGTATCATAATGGAGAAATATAATGGTTACTGGAGTAAATGTTTACATTAAAATTCACAGTTTCACACATCTCCAGTACAAATGAAGGTGTGTGACCTGCAATTGCAGAAGCTATTCTAAAAAACAACAAAAAAAAATCTCTGCTTGCTCTGTTGTAACATACATCTGAGCAAGATTAGGTGTGTGGTATCTTTGTTGTCTTTGGCTCTTTCTGTTTAAATCTCCAGGAAATCTGAAGACTCAAGCCTTTGATAGGGGAATTCTGTGAAGCGAAGTCACAGAAGTGTTGATTTGAGATTCTCCTTTCTTGTTCCTGCCCACCAGAAAAGACCTCTAAGAAGAAATCCAGTTTTCCAGATTTTCAATGCCTTCCTAATGGCCAGCAGCATGTCTGTCAGCTGTTACCCTGTTTGTCACTTTGTTAATCATAAAAATACTGTATTTTGGACTGTTGCTACGAGTACCTGATGTAAGTGAACTAACATTGGAAGGAAGATGTTTTTCTCTTCTGCTTTCTCCACTGAACAAATAAGAAGCAATGCCAGCCCTTTTTGGGGGGTGGGTAGGGGACTCATTTCTGTTCTTCACAGGTCTGTGTCTTTAGTTTCAGCTTTTCTGCTGCCTTTAGGAGAGTTGGGCCCCTCCTAGTTCAGTGCTTAGAGATTTGAAAGAAACTCATTGATGTACTCTGGATCTACATACACCCATGCTGAAAAACATGCCAGGCAAACCTGTGTTTTCCTGCAACTACTTTTGAATTTTTACTGATTTGCTTATAGAAATCATAAGTATAAATGGGACTTTAAAATGGATGGTGTCAATTTCTATCTTTCTAAAAAACCAAAGGAGTTATATTTGATTGTGTCCTCTCTGATAGGTTCTTCTCAAGGATGTTTTAAAACCTAGTTTTAAAAAACTGGCTTGAATGTCTCATTTTAGAATGGCTTGAAGTGGGCTTTCATATTTGAATCAAGGTCCATAGCATTTAACATTGCTCTTTTATGAGAAATATGCCATCTTTTTTTTTGTGTTGTTAATGGCTCTTTAGGCAGAGTTTCCAGGAGAGCAGAGGGTGTGCAGTCTGGGTGTTTCTCTAACCTACCTTTTCCTTCCAGTATGTCTGTGTGGCAGAAGTACAGCAGTCCAGAAATCTGAATAGAAGGATCTACTGGACACTTTTTTTCTAGAAATTGCCCAAAGACAAGCCCTCTGTTAGTGAGGAGCATTTGGGAATCTCATACCAACTCCTAACCTCCTTTTCTTTGCACATTTTCTTCTGGAAGCTGAACAGAAAAGTAAAATTAAGATCTCATACAGTGCTGTAATACCCACAGACTGACAACTCCAGACTCATTAACTGGCAAGGAGATTGTGACAATGTAATGTAAGTAAATACTTACATCCACTTTGCTATCCATGAAGAGAAGAGGCAGTGGGCAGGTGCAATATCTGTGAAGAAAGAGACATGTAGTATTAAATGGAAGAATAAAGAAAAATCTATACTGATGTGCTCACAAATAATTATCACTGGTACTGCATAAACTAGCATGCATTCCACACAAAGTATGTCACTCAACCAGCTTAGACAAATTTGATTTTTCTGAGGGAAAGATGTCTGGGCTTATTTTCCCATTCTGGTTTCCCTTAAACAGCCTGTTCACCCAAATCAAGTTGCTACAATGGTTTGTGCTGGTTTAGGGGGAGTGGAGGAGTTGTATGCAGGCAACATGATGTTGTCCAAGGTTGTTTTGCTTGAGGCTGAAATACAAGACTTGAATCCAGGGGTTTGGAGTAGAAAAGCTGCAATGCCAAACTCATTAGACCAGATGAGTGTATTGCTGCCTGCTGTTGCTTCAACAGACTTCATGCTTCAATCCACTCATCTGTCAGCTCTTGGGAGATTGGTTCAGCTGGAAACCTATAAACAGCAAAGCCCTCTTCCAAAAGGAAAAAACATAGGAATCAAATCACTTGAAGTCAAATATTTGACCATACATACCTTGTCTCATACAGTCTGTCTTCAAGACCTGAAACAAGTTTTTGTCCAGCTATTGCTTGACCACTAAATAAATTTCACTGTATTGCTAAAGACTGTTAAATTAAGGTTTTCATGGTTTTTTGGATGGTTTATTTTGTATTAAGTTGAGGGCAAATTAGATATAACCAACTTGCAAAAGAGGTCCTCTCAGGACAGTCGTAACAGAACAGGGAGAGTGAAGCTTTAACATTGCATCAGCCTCTTCACTTATGTTGTTTGAATCAGGCTATGAGCTCTTTGCTCTTGTAAGTGAAATTTCAAGGCTGGAAGCAGAGCCAGAGTTGTGTGGACTTGCTGGCTGAAAGGTTTGATGAGTAGAAGTAGAGAAAATGGGAGGGGAAATGTGCCCTGGTAACCTAGTACCTAACATAGCAACTATACTGTCACCTGTATCCTTTAATGCAAGGTCACCTCTGAGATTTCTTAATTGTGTATATTCTTACTCTTTTTAATAGTTGCAGATAAAATCCTTGAGTTCTAGTTAGTAAATAAAATAACTTTTCCTTTTGAATAGAGTAAGAAAATGCAGTTTGCTGGCATTTATCTTGTATGAGCCTCTACCTTTTCCTTTTTCTGCCATCAGTCTGTCTTAAAAGCCTTAAAAGGTGATGTCTCTTTCCTCCTTAGACTGAGTTCTTGTTTGAAAAGTCCATTTGAAGAATTAATGAACTTTTTCAGTAATATAATTGTAGTGCATGTCACTTGCCCAAGCCATTTTGTGGTCTAAAGTGACATTCTTTCTTTTCTTCATTCTCCCCAGCTGCCTGTGACCCTTTTTATAATTTACATTGGTCATACTTGCATATTTCCCCAGGTGGGGAAGCTTTCTGAAGGCATTCTTGCAGAAAATCTTACCCTTTCTGAATCATGAGTTATGCTCCTTGAGTCAAAAGTCATGAAATTGTGTATTGACTGGGGGAGGGGGTGGGTTATTAAAATAATAATAGTAATAAAAAATTCGGGACTGCCTGCAGTATTGAAGTGTAATTCTGGGAGGAGATGGCTTCATAAACTAAACAGGTAAGAGTAGAATTGTGAGGTAAAGGGCTTAAGTCTGTTACTTGATGCTCCTTATTCTGAGAGCTTCTGTTTAACATGAAGCAAAGTAATTCATTGAATAACCTGTCAGAGAAAGCTCTGAGTACATCACTCAGCTTCTCCATAGTGGTTTTGGTGCTTTTTAAGTGGTACAGAAGCATAACAGGTAGTTGAAAACTGGTGGAAGAGTTATGTAAATGTATGTATAAAGTCATAAGAGGTTTCAGACATTCATTAGATTTTCTGCAGAGCCATAGCTGGGGATGTAATGCTAGATAAGGAGGTAAGTGGAAATGCAAGAGTTAAGCAGGTCAGTGTACTGATTGTGCAGTGTGAGAGTCAGTCATCTTGCCACATCAAGACTGTTAATCTCTTCCAAGGTATTTCTTCATTTCAGTTCACACAGAGATCATCAATTATGATCATTACTGTAATCACTCTTCTGAAATCCATTTTTAGCCCATCTTACCAATTGGTCAATCCAGACTGGTCACAGCTGAGTTACTGGCAAGAGTTGGTGTGTTCTCATGTGGTCTGAACTTTGTCTTTTTTTCTGTCACTGTTAACCAGTATAGCCTGATTTTTATTTTTTCTCTTTCCTCATGCAGATGCCTTTTTGAGCACTAATTACACTTGTGCAACAGGAGTGTCATCGCTGCGTGCCTTGGAACGTTTCAGGCGTAGGAGGCAAGGGCTTGAAAGGATTAGACACTGGCAATCAATTTTGGTAGTGCCTTGGACTAGGACCTGCTGAACTGTATGATGCATGCAGATAGAATAAACATGGAAGAGAAGGCTTAAAAAGTTGAAGTCATTTCCATACAAAGGTATGTTTGTCCTTGGAATCCTTTAAATGATGTGGTATGGGGAGAGAGGAGGTCTGGCATGACCTGCTGCCAGTTCCCTTTTCTCATAGCAGCAATATATAAGCATGACATGGTCTGATGTGGGTGAAGCATTTACTAAAACCATTTGCAACTCAAATACAGTTGCAGATTGCAGTCTCCAAGCTGGCTGACTGACTTTGTTTATTACACCGTTTCTTTGGGAAAAAAAAAAAAAACAGCACCCTGTATGTATTTAGATGGGGAGATTATCATCTCTTCTTTGGATTTGGTTTTGATGTCAATTGACACTTCATAATGTTTGGCTGTTGGTGACTTAGGCAATCTTGAATGTTGCTGTAATACAGAATCACCCAAACAAAAGTCACCCAGTAAAGAAACAATGCAGCTGGTTGAGAAATTGTGGAAGTGATAGTGTTTTGAAATGACTGTGAGGGGAAAAAAACACCACCACAAAACCTAATTTTTGGAGGGTATAGCCTGGAATGCATTCTGTGTGTTAGATTGCAGGAGATAATGCAGCCTAAGTATGAAAAACAAGCATGTTACTTCAGTTACATATGTAAATATTGATGCCCTGTTTTAATATGATGATGTAAAATGGTTTTGGTCTTGAAGGTACCCTTGTTCTAACTGTGTAAGTCTTAAACATTGCACAGAAATTACCTACTTCCTCTTCAATTTTTTTTTTTCTGTTGTGGTAGTGTTTCATAGGCTAAACTTCATAAGATGTGCTGTTTCATGGCTATGCTGAGCAAGTATTATGCTCTGCACAGCTTCAGATGCTGTATCTTGTATGATAACTGAAATTAGGTAGCTGAGAGTAAATGAAGAAGAAAAAAAATAGCTATTTTGAAGTAGTTTTTAAAAAAGATTTTGTTTTCTTCATTATAAGGTTTTTAGCAATTCCTTTTTTTATTTTAACTTGATTTGTAAAGCATGTAGAAAAGATTGTTGTAATTTGTATACAAGGTTTTGTGTCTTTGACTCTTTGGAAATGTGTTACTTACTTTTGGTGAAGGACTTTAATCACTTTCTTAAATGTTTTTTGCCCTAACCAGCTGACAGTATTTCTGGTTTATTGTGGTCTGTGCAATCAAGTAGCTCCATCACTGCACTGAGAATTTGTCTTTCCTAGGAGGATTATTGATGAGAATCTGAACTGTGGTAAAGATGTCTCCAGGCTGACACTGGTGTCCCACATTGATGTACAGCTGGAACAGGTGAGGCAGGAAAGATGTGGTGCAACTACAGCTTGACTCCATTTTACAGGAGAAGCATCAGCACAGAGATGAAACAGCTTTGCCTCAGAGCTACCTCAGCTCAATGCATCTCTGAAATGGTGTTGGAAACTGAACACTGACATTCAGAGACCTAAGTCTATGGCTGAGTTACTAGCCTGTCTTATGTCATGAGATTTAGACAAGAATTGTCACTGGATAGAGGAGAGGAGAAGCACTGTGAAGCATTGTATTCTTGCTCTGTGGTGATTTTTGCACTATGTGTTCTCTTCTCATCCATTTACTCTCACCATCTCCCAGATCATCACATTGATCCATCTTGCTCCTACAGACCTTGTGGCTGAGGTTACCTGGAAATATCTGAAGAGCAGTTGTGTTCTGTAAACAGTAATGTTCTCCTCAGACTTTTTGTCAGCAGAACTTCAGAATTAATCCTATGAAGCTTAGTTTATTCAGTTAAAATGTTATTTCACATGTGCTTCAAGTGCCAGCATCATGCTGTAGTGTTTCTTCCCATGTGTGAGCAGTGACATCACTGAAAAGGGATGGAGTGCCCTGTGCTGCAGTCAGACCATGTTGTCAGTAACCTTGGTGGGGTCAGAGTAAAAGCAAAACAAAGTCAAACTCCTCATTGTTCTCTAAACAGCATTTGGTGAGAGGAAAGAGGAGGGGCCTGGTGTTTCTCTCTTATCTCATTCATTCCCGCCACAATAACAGTGTGTCCTCTGCTGGAGGAGGCAGTCACTGGGATGGATAGGAGCTGTGGATTTCCTGGTCTGTACTCATCTTTTGGTAGATTCTCATAAATCAAGAAGCATGTATCTCACAGCTGTGGCCAGATTGCAATCCAAACCCTCAGTGCTCAGTTTTCTATGGATTGGTCTCACCTCTTGCTCCTGGCTTAAGTAAATCAGTCTTTTGTTTCACCATATCAAGGTATGGTGTTGATCTGCTTGCTGTTTTCCATCATACACAACCACATTTCTTTCTGGGAATGGGAGCTGTGAAGTAACCCTAAAACTGAGTATCACTTTTGTACTTCTGAAATTGTTATTAAATATTTCTTTTGTACCCCTGAAAGGTGTTTGGTCTTTAGATCATGGAACAGGCCAATGAGGGGAATTTTTGTCTGAAAGGTGTCATGGAGAAGTTTAGCAGAAACATTTAGTAAGTGAAGTGATGGGAACATTAAATGCTAATTAATGGTGTAGGTTGCATTTTGAGATCACTGTTGTGTGGACTGGCTACCTGGTGCAGTATCCCCATCTGATAGATGAGGAAGTGAGGAAGGAAGAGGCTTACATGTTTTATGCTTAAAAAACTCTAAATGTGAAAGACCTCAGATGTTCAGCTGTGGTATAAATGATCTGCAGCAGTGATTGTGGACTGTAGAATTGGAATGGTTTCTACCTGCTAGAAATGAATTTCCAGGAAAGCACATGACTTACTTGGTTCACTTTACTTTTGCTAATAGAAAGAAACTGAGAGCTTCCATCAGCAACAGCAAGTTTTGCATTAAATGAGGATCCTTGTCTCATAGCAGATGTACTTATTTGCATAGGAGTGAGCTAACTTCCCATTATCAGCTCAGAATGGGCTCAGCTAATTCAGCCAGTACCTGCCATTTCCTGCTGAGAAGTGTAGAGGGAGCTGAAATAATCTGTGCAAACACAGAGAAAGGATAACAGGTATATGTGAGGAGTTCGGCCAAATATGTTTAAGCATCTTGGTCTGGTGGGATAACTTCTGATAGATGGAGAAGTTGCCTCTTAAAGCTGTTTAATGAGAATTCACTATGGAATTTGACACTATCTGGAAAAAGAAATTACCAATTTTCTCATGTCTTGGTCTTCAGGTGAGAAAATAATTCTCCTTATAACCAACAAGAAAGAATATTGGATGCTGGCAACTGAGGAGTTGCCATTATCTATGCAGAAAATTATCAGTCATATCACTTGCTGTGTTTTCAGCTAAAAGTGGACTTTGCCAGGATTGTAAAAGATGTAACCATTTTTAGTAGTGATGAGACCCAAAGTTTAACTTGAAAGGTTAAATTGCCTTTTCAGGGTAATGTTCACCTAGGTGCAATTTGGTTTGCCCTTTTCTGAGTAACCAAGAGAGAAGCTTGGTTCCATTGGATACTGAGCTTTCAAAACATACTACATCTGAATTTCACTGCTTGGAAGCAAAAAGAATTTGGTGGTTCTTGTTCTTGTGGAGTGTGGAAGTTATGGCCTGCTTTTCCTCTAGGATGAGTCACTGAAACGCCCCTGCTCCCTTTTATGGTGGCATTCTGGCAGTCCCTTGTTGGAAAAACCACCCAGAAAAGGAAATATTGTGCCTGTAAGTGAGAGTGATGTGACCAGTACAGAGGCTTGTGCTTTGTGGCCAAGTGGGCTTCCTGTTTGATGTTCACTGTAGTCTTCCACTGCTGTTTTCCATTGCCAACACTAGGTATTTAGGGATCAGCATCAGGAATATCTTAAATATTGTCCAAAATTTAAATAATTTCCAGGTGTTTGTTCCTGGCATGTCACGAGAGGTGTTTCAGTGGACATACCTCAAAGCACAAATGAGGTTTTTGTGCAGAACTTTGCTGTGCTGTCCAGGGAGAGAAAAAAAAAGGTGATGAATTTTTATGTACCAATAAAAGTGCAAATGTATTTTAATACTCTTCTTGTCAAAGTAAATGTGACAATCAATGGATCCTCAAAGAGAGTTCTGACTCATAAAGGCAATTAGCCGGGGGTGCTGCTAGCCAGGAACGGATTAAAAAAAAAAAACAACAGATGACAGAGATTCATTTTACAAGCCTGGCTTAAATTTTGATTGCACTGCTCCCTGTGCTGGTTAAGAAAATGAATGTGTAGCAGAGTAAAGACTGATAGCTCTAGAGAAAGGTCCTGGAGCAGCATCCTGCTCCTGCTGGCAGTGCTTTCAGAAGACATGAGATGGCAGTCAGGGAAGGTGGCACCCAGTGGAGGGCTGGCCACCAGCAATCAGGAAACAGGCATTTTGCAGGGGGTTTGGGCTTCCCTTTAACATTTTGATTCTGTATGACTCGGTCTAGTCTGACACTTCCAGGAGACAGACTGAGGCCACACCAGTTGCAAGATGCCACCCACTGCCACCCTGCTTGCTGTGCTGGTACTTCAGCCTGACAGATGTGAAGAGTGGGCTGCAAACTTCACAGGGACTGTGGTTTCTAGTGAGCCCTGAAAATCTGGCAGGGTAGTGAAGTCTAGCACTCATGTTACAGCCTGGCCACCCTAGATACCCTCTAGCACCTTTGCAATGCTGTTTCAAGGGCCCAGCTTGCTGGTGCACTCTCAAAGCTGCTGCACCATCTGGCAGTAGGTGATCATGGAGTTGATGGTTCAGTTTTACTGGGCTACAGGGTTGATGATTTTCTCACTTGAAAGGCTGGAGAGCCTGCAAGGGGAGTTTTGGTTCTGAAGAGTGCATGTGAGCATGTCTGTGTTGCCAGACTTGAAGAGATTCAGTCTCTTTAGTCAGAGGCTGAACCCAGGAAAGCTGTGTAGCAGGAGTACAAAACAATGATTCAGGGCAAAAGGTACTTGGGAAGTTCACCAGTCCAGCCTTCTGCTCTAAGCAGGATCAGCTTTGAGATGGGATGAGGTTGCTCTGGTCTTTATCTGGTTTGACTTTGAAAACTTTTTAGAACAGAGAATGAAACATCTCTGGGCAATCTGTTCATTGATTTATTTGTTTTAGTAAATTGGCATTCTATTTGTTATTATTGTTCATTTACTTTCTAGCCTTTAGACTCATCTTTCATGTCTCTGTTTAACCAATGGAGACACAAAGCTTCTAAGCAAGTTCTGGGGAGACAGTGGGAATTAAGCCATGCATTTCAAGGGTTTCAAAGTGAAACAAAACATCATTGCCATTGTGAAGCACCTGGCTTACATCTGCCTAGAGATCATGTTCCTGTGGCAGATTTTCCACTATGTGACGATAGTGGTGTAGGCATTGCAACTATTGTGTTTGTTTATGGTGGAATATTGTATTAACCTGGCATGTGATGTGATGTTTATTGATACTGTTTCAGGCTGGTTTGTTGATGGGGAGCCTTGTTTCATTTTGGCTGCATCATAGTTGTGTCAGGTCTTTCCCTTTATAACCTATTCACTCCGTGTAAGTTACATTAAGGAAATAATAAATAAATGGCAGTGGGCTTTCCCTAGCTGAAATTAGCTGTTGACCTTAGAGTACCATAAACTACATTTGCAAAAAGCCCCTGCCGGTTTTCCAGGTGGGCTTGAGGAAGCCTCTGAGTGGCTTTTTGTGAGTTAATGTCCGGAGGAGGAGTGCTGGAGATGGTGTGAATATTGTGTGTTTTGCTGCAGGAGCCGGTGATTGCTTGAATGAGTGGACTTCCTGATTCAGAGGTAAAGAATGAATAGTCTCTTCTCACAGTTTCAAATTTATTATAAAAGGTACTTTAGCAGCTCGTTGGTGTCTGCAGCCCCACACAAGGGCTGCCTTGACAATTGTTTCCACTGCTTGAGAAAAAGTCCATCTGACGCACCGATGGGAAGTTGACACTTTCAGTTCATTAACGTGAACATCTCTGAGTGTATGCACTCAGCTGAGAATGGTTCAGCTTCTAAGAAGGGTCTGAAAAAAGGTCGAACTTCAAAAGCTTTATTGTCCAAAGGCACAGACTGTTACTGCTCAGCTCCCTCCTGCTGGAGCACTGGGACTGATTGGATAGCTGGTATTTGATTGTTGCAGCAGTCTTGCCTTAGTGCTTGATCTTGCTTTATTTTAAAATCATAATTAAACCGGTGGCTTTCTGTGTTTGTAAAGGTAACAATGAATTTGGAGCATGTAAAAGAACATGCCTGGCTGATAGCTGAGTGAAGGGACCTTTACAAAGACCTGATGTTTTACTTAAATTCATGATAGTTTCCTGGTTTGTTCCCTTCACAGAGCTAATATACCTGTCTGTATTTTTCCTTCAAATTGGCTATTACTGTGCTCCACTGGAAGGTGCCCTTGTAGGGGCTTTTCCCCCTCTATTTTGTTCTAATGGTTGCTCTGACGTACTCTAAGCACTTGGGGACCTTTTAATATTAAAGTATAATAGGATCAAATTTCAGCCACCAAATCTCTGATGTCAACCCTTTGGTAATGAGGGATGCAATGATGTTATCAGCTTTTCTGATATGGTTTAGAGGGCAGCACTGTGTTTGGCCCCATCTTGTTCTCACAGGAGATATTGCTGACTGAAAACTTCACTCTAGAGTTGTCAGCATCTGACAGAGTAGTGTATAAGAACACTTATACACAGTATAAGTGTTCTTATACAAAATCAACACTTATACACAGTAGTGTATAACGGTTGATTTTCATTTAGTGAAATGAAAATCAACACTTTGGGTATGCATTGTTATGTCTTCTGTCTTGAAATAGAGCAGCTTTTTAGCTTTGGCATAGTTGTGGTTAAGATGACAGACTGAAATGACATTTCTACCTTGTTTCTTCTTTGGGTAGCAAAAGGGTTAATGGTGATCCCTGGGAATTTGAATCACAGCTGATTCAGGTTAGAAGGGACATCCCCAGGTCATCTAGTCCAGCCTCCTGCTACCTTTTATGATGCTTCATTTGCTGAAGTGGCCCCTAATGGACTTGCATAGACTCTGCCCCTCCCTTCAGGGCGATCTGAGAGCAGACTTTCCCAGCCAAGTAGATGTTTTATTTGTGTTCTTTTCCCTTGGGGATCAGTGTTTTCCTTACTGCTGAAATACTTCTGTTGCATTCTGCACACCTTCCATGTTTCAACTCCAGATAAACTTTTATTGTCCTGCCTTCCTATGTGCTCAGGCATTGTCTCAATACTCCAAGTAGCCTGTCCCCAGTTCCACCTCCTGTACACTTCCTATTAGAGTTTGAGCTCAGTCAGGAATTCCCCCTTGGGCGGAGCTGGCTGCCTGCCACGTTTGCTTGATTTCCTGCACATCAGAACGGTCTGTTCTGCTTTAAGTGCTTGTTCTTGGAGATCAGCTGGCCTCCTGGGTCCCTTTGCCTTGGCTCCAGTGGGATCCTGCATGCCAGTTCCCTGCACAAGCATAGATCTACTGTTCTAAAGTGCAAGATTTCTATTTTGCTACCCACCCACCTGGCTTCTTTCAGGATCTTTAACTCACCCTCAGGACTGCTTGCAGCCAAGGCTGTAATCAACTTTCACAGCTTCAGCTAGTTTATCTACCTTAATGAGTAGCAGATTGAGCAGGGGGTGCTTGTCCTAGTTGACTTGTCTGACTTGTCTTTTTTATGAAGAAGGTGCCCTTCTGGATAGCTCTCTGGGATTGCTTACACCCTTCCTTGTTGCCCTCCAAGACAGATACTGGCATGGTGAAACCCCCCAGAGAGAATCATAGAATCATTCAAGGAGGAAAAGACTGCCAAAATCATGGAGGCCAACCTCTGACTGAGCACCACCATTAACTAAGCCCCAGCACTGAGTGCCACATCCAGTCCTTTCTTGAACCCTTGCACAAATGGTGACTCCACCACCTCCCTGAGCAGCCTGTTCCAATGCTGAACCACCCTTCCAGTGAAGAAATTCTTCCTGGTGCCCAGTCTGAGCCTCCCTGGCACCTCTTGAGGTTCTGTCCCCTTATCCTGTCTCTGAGAGAAACAGAGCCTGCAGTCAAAAGGCTTTTCCTCCCAGCTGATGACAGCTGATTTCATCAACTATCTCCTGGTTTTGGTGACCTGTAGCAGACTGATTGTGCTATTCTGCTTGTTGGTCTCCTCTCTTGTCCTGACCCTTAAGCTTTTGATCAGACTGTGACCTATTGCTATGCAGAGCTCTGCACATTATCACTTCTTTGCAAAGAACATGGCCCCAAGGTCTCTCTTCTCTTTTTACCTTCCTGGAGATCCATCCATCCATGCAATGCAATCATGCAAGCTGTCCCACCATATCTCAGCTCCTAAAAATATCACTGCTTCGTGCCCTGCACACAGACTTTACATTTCTTCTGTTTCACAGTATTTTTTGTGTACAGGCCCTCCAGAGATAGCCCACACTTGGTGGGTGGGGTGTCTTGGGAAGAGAGTAGGCTACTGGCTACTATTTATTCCTTAATTTTCCTTTTCTGTGGAACAGGTTCTCGTGTCACAATGTTAATCTTTTTGTGAAGCAAAGAAGCTGCTCCACTTGTGTAGGAAATGTCAGGAATGTAATTCCTGGGTACTGTGAATCCTGAGAAATCCTTTCTGGGACGAGTGAGTGAGGCACACAGTAAAAGTTACAAGCATTTCTAATCTGGCTCTTTCATACTCAGCTTCTGTGACATAGCTTTGTGTACCTGGAGAATTCTTTATGATGATTTTCAAATATTCTGAATTTCAGATGATTTACTGTAATATGTTCTTTCACCTACTTCATGCACTTGCACAAACACATGTTCTGTCTCTGTAATAACTTCTGTTCAGCCTTCTTCGAGCAGTTTGCTTTTCTTCATCGTTTTTCCGTACAGTGGAGTATGAATGTCCCACAGTGGATTTGAGATTTAGTCCCCAGTGAAGAAGAATGGAAGGAAGCTCTTTCTTCCTCTCTCCATTGTAAGGGAGCAGAATCAGCTGGCATTGGCCCTGTACTTCCTCCTTCTCTTCTCAGAAGCTGGAAGATTGCAGTTTCCTCCTCCCACATCCTCATCTCTACTGAGATGTGTGCAGCTATTGATGATTAGAAGTAATTTTTTTTTCATGTCCAGGGTTCTTCAGGTGAATTCCACCCAGGCTGTGATAGCTCCAAAACTGACTATCTGAAGAGGAACTATCCTAGAACAATTGCTTGGAGCTCAGTGCACACTTCCCCTGAGCACTTCTCCATAGCTGTGGAAGTTACAATGTGCTCATTGGCTGAGGTGTCTCAGTGACTTCTCTTTGAGGGGATTTTACTGTACATAGTTTGGGAGACTCCTTCTTGGAGCTGTGCTGTGTCCTGGGCTGTGCAGCTGCTATGAGCAAACTGCTCAGCTTTATTCTCTCCTTTACTGTACCTGCCTATATCCAACACGCTGTGTCTTGCAAGGCCTGATGGTGGTGAAAACATTGCAGTAAAAGGGATCAGAGTCTGGTGGCAGCTATAAAAGCTTGGGAAGGAGTGCCATGCTGTGTCATATTATTGCATGCAGCCTGTCACTAGGCACACATGAAGATGGAAACAGCCTGTTATTAGTGGAATCTTTTTCAAAAAGGACTAGAGCTTTTCACATGCTTTGACAGGACAAGAACATCTTATTGCAATTTCCTCAGTTTACCACTTATCTAAGAGCATGTATGTTCTGATGAAATCATAATTATGGGGTTTTTTCTTGTTTCTGTTGTTAAAGATTTCCAGAGCAGTGTTTTTGGGTCATTTTCTGATCTCTGGTGTAAAGAATGCTCTGTCCTTATCTGTTTGTCCCATGTTCTGTACGGGCACTGAGGCTTTACATGCAAACCATTCCTTTCCTCTTCTTTGAGTAATGTCTTTCATCTATTTTATTAAACTTCTGACTCCTTAAAACATGACCTTAGAAGTCACAGTGTGCATTAATGGTGACAGTATTGTGGTAACAGGGTATTCAGTCCAAAGTTACTTTAAAATACCCAGGTCTAATAAAGCAAGCTGTGGCTCCATTCATTCTTGTGCACACATACCCTTCCACACCCACTGCTAAGTTAAGTTTTATCCCCTCCACTGCCAAGCCAGCTTCACCCTCTGAACTACACTGCCAGTGTATGGCAAGGAGACCTGAGGCACAGTGAGAGGCCAAAGGAATAAAAAGAGGCAGCCTAAACCCAGATGGCTTCTCTGCTGCTGGCACAATTTATCTGTGCTTCAGCCTTGGTTCAGCTCTTCCTCAGCTGAGGCAAAACCAGAGCTTCTGTATTTCAGGGGATGAAAGATAGAATGTACCAGCAAAGAGGAAGGATTTTTCCTAGGATTTCAATGCCTCCATGTGGAGAATATCTGATGTACCAATGTCTCCTTCACTGCAGCAGTCTTGCTCCCAGCTAAGTCCAATGAAACAAGAATCTCCTGCTTTGGACATGGTTATAAAAATGCAGCCATAGCATGGGTGTGAAAGAGCTGAACTGATGCTTGGCTGAAGAGTCATTTCTTAACTTAGAAAGTGCTTGTACTTGGAACCCTAATAACCTTTCAGTGTAGTTCATGCTAGTAAACAAGCACCAAAAAAGAAGTGGTCCGATAAGATTGTTTTGTTCTTAGATTGCACTTTTCATATACACATTGATGCTGAGGGCATGCATGACTATTTGTAAGGTCAACAGGAGAGTAAAGAGAGTTAAATGACTGGCTGAAAGCAGTATTCAGTCAGTATCAGAGCATGGAGCATCTATCTTATCAATGGATTCCTCTTTGTGTTCCAACCAGAGACCCATTTGAACATGGACTAAATAATTTTGAAGCAATAGTGAAACACAGAGGTTGCTTATGTATCAAGTTAGTGGTGTCTGTGTTAATATGAGCTAATCATTATTCCTAGGAAGGATTTTCCTGTTATGAGAAGAAAAGGTACTTTTCCTTCTCTCCCCGCTATAGCTTTATTGTTTCACTTGGAACAAAAGATTTTTTTAAAAGCAGAGGTTACCTTGCTACCATTAATACAGTTCTGAACATAATTTTGAAAGAAAACTTCATCCGATTCAAATGCAAAACATGAATCTATTTGGAACTGCAGTCACTTAACTGACAGACTATAATGTTCAAAACAGATGTTTTAGAAATGTGTTAGTTATGCTGAAAACTGCTCTGTGCTTCATTTCTTACAGCATACAGCTGGCACCTGCTACTGAGGACTTTCTGACTTAATATTTTGACTTCATTATTTAGGCGCGCTTTTCTTGTTTAATATTTTCAAAATTATCGAGGAAAAGCTTTCTCATCATTTCCAGCAAGGCACTGTTTTGTCTTGGTCAGATGGTCTTTAAAACCGGTATCTCTCAATTTTTAAGGTTGGATTCTGCTCTGATGCTTAGTAGTACAAACATAATTTGAAGATTGTTAGGTGCCTGTGATTTCCAGAAACTCAGGTATCATTTAAAGCTGGAGTTCAGCCTAATGAATGCAGTATTCTGTGTTTTTCACTGCTAGATAATGAATTTGAGCTATGAGGCACAGCAGAGGCAAAGGTCAGATCATTGTCATTTAAGAGCCATTAGTCTCATTTAAATGATTTAAATGCTTTCCCTCTTCTAGCTGATCTTTTTTTTTGAAATGCTGCCCAGTTTTAAGTGTTAAGACCAAATGAAGCAGATGAGCCATACTCCCATTATAACTCCCATGTTATATTTTCAATGTATGTGTCTCTCAGAGGCAGCTTTTGAGCTGGGGCAGATACAGAACATCTCTGCTACATCCAGGGCTGAGGCCAATCTCTGCTCTTGACCATTTGGCTTCCAAACCCTTGTGGTGATGGCTCATATAGCTAATGCACAAATAGTATCCCACTGATAATTTCCACACTCCATTTGTCTTCCCTTCTGTGCAGAAGACCTGCTTAAAATAACAGCATCCCTCAACCACAGTCTGGTTGTGGTGGCCTAACCCTGCAGTCACTCAAACCACCTTGGTAATTCCAGCACCCCGTTCATGCCCTGCTTGCTCATCTCAACAGGGGCATTCCCATGCATGGCTCTGAAGCTGACAGGCAGTGTCTGTCTTTGTTCCTGTCTAGGAGGATTTTCATCCTTGTGTGTGACCCCAGCTCCATGAAGCTGCTGCTGAAGTTCCCATTGGCTTCAGTAGGGTTTGGCATTCCCCGGTCATTCTTTCCTTTGTGCCTGTGTTCACTCAGCATGTGTTCAGCTCTGGTTTCATGCTCAGCTCTCCTCTCTAGCTGTTCCTCCTCCATTCTTGTCTCCTTAAAAGATGTAAAGACACAGAAATAGCACTTCATGCAGTCTTCAGAGGGGTTATTTTGTGGTTTCCTGGAGAGTCCAAGCTTGCGTCTTGCTTGCTCGTCAGTTTTTTGGGTTTTTTTGGTTTTCTTTTTCTTCTCCTCTCTTTTGAAACTTGTATGCTGAAGGTTCAGCCTCACAGGAAACCATCTTTAACCAAACCACAGCAGCAGAATTATCACACACCCCCTCCCCAAAACCATCTCAAAGATCACATAGGTGGCACAGTTTGACAGCCCTAAGAATTTCAGTGCTTTGCAGTGGGAATGCACACAGTGAGTAGGAAATCCCAAAATGTTCCACTGTCTCTGTCTCAAAAAGGGCCAGTGCTCTTTAGGCTCATATCAAGTCCTCCTTAGAGTATTGAGGTAGGTGTTTTTTCTGGGGTGAGAAGAGGCATTGCTTCTACCTTCATCAGAGTGAACTCCAAAAGGGCAGGAGTTCTTGTTCAGGGTGTGTGTGTGCTGAGGAGGTCATGTGTTGATCATGCTGGGATTTGATTAGAGTGAAAAAAAATCATCTGCCATCTGGAACCTTTTTGAAGTTGCCATTTGTTGTCTATTGTCATCATCTTTTTCTTTCCTGTGCCTAGTGGCTCTTTATTTTTATTAGGATGTCAGCTCATCAGTGCAGAGCTGGGGCTTCCTTCCACTTTGACTAGTGGTGCCCTGCTTTGGGAATGTGCCAGGTATCCATAGTTATGTTCTCCATTCATCTTTGTCCTCCACAAGCCTTTATGGTTGGATGGGGTTTGTTTTCTGCTGAAAGGTAATGCTACCTGTCAGGCATCCTTTTAACATTCTGCTTCTGATTTTAGGTAATGCTGCTATATTGCCTAGTAATATTGCCTAGTACTGAGCACAAACAAAAGATCACTGAAAATATCCTTCTCAGTAATGGTGATTTTCATATTTGATCAAACTATTTAATTTTAAATACTATTTTTTTAACAAAAAGACATGCATCATCTATATTAATTGTAACTCTCCATAGGACCAGGATTAACAAAATTTTAGCTTTTCCCTGTCCCACAAGTTGTAGAAAACACAAGTTGTGTTGTATTCACTCTTCAGGCTACTAAAGGATGATAACCACTCATGAGTTCCCTTTCATGGTATAAGGAACCATTTGAGCAAAACCCATAAGAGGTAACATAGTAAGTTAGCACCAAGGCAGAACTGGAACTAGGAGTTATGTAAAACATGTCTACTCTGACTTGTCCAGAAGTTAACAAGCATCTTTGTTATTTCCCCCTCTCTGGCATTCAGGAATATTTGCACAGAAATGCAGCATCCTCATGGAACAGTAAGATAATTCTTTATGATAAAACAATGAGGTTTTAAGAAGCTGGCTATGCATGACACTCCAGATTATCCATTGAAAGTCCTTCTTCCTGTGCTGTCACATTTGATTAACTTGGTTTTCTCAGAATTTTCAACTTTTTCTGAATTTTCCAACTTTCCTCTGGTTTATGCAACATTCACAGTTCATTTTCTGGACTGATGACACTCTTTCCTTTATTCTCAAGATTTGTAGAGAGTTAGTGGAAAGCCAAATTCTGCTTCTTATGTTGCCCACATAACAAATCACTTTTTCTACCCGTTTTTAATTAGTATTTATTTCCTATCATAAATGATACCTCTTCTGTAATCTCTTCAGGCCTGATCACTATGACACTGCATTTTTTCTTGTATGCTGAATAAATTATGTTTCCATGAAGGGGTTTATTTCCTCTTCTCTAGTGTCTATTCTGTTGTTTCTCTCTCTTTTTGGAAGCATAACTTTTCACCCCTCATTCCAGGAGATGGGAAATAAGCTGTGTGGGTGTTGCAGAGCTGCCTTTCCTGCTGGTGCTTGTCACAGGCAGAATCTCAGGTGGAGAAGTGGTTTGGTTTGCCTTCCCAGGGCAGTAATGAGCAGTGATAAGCTGTGGGTACGTGGACAAACCTTGCTGACCTGGAGGACACCTTTCAGCCCTCGCTGTTTCAGGGCTGGAGCACGTTTGGGGATCAGTGTTCTCCACACACAGTGACTGCAACCTCCCCTCTCTCTTGTGTCACCATGGCAGCTGGTGGGAGCTCATGTCTGTGTCATGTTTGCTCTGGGGTCTCCACCAGAGTTATCAGTGTCTTCCATAAGCTCCAAAGTCTCATTTTCTCTTCTGCTAGTAAGGAAAAGGACCTAAACAATTTGATTTAACACTCATAGAGCAAAGAAGCTTAAGAGCTGTGATGCATGTAAGGAGAGAAAACACATTCTTTCTATTTTTCTCATTCATTCATTCATTCTATTTTTTTCTCATTCACTCATTCATTTTATTTTTTTCTCCCTAATCCTTCTCCTTGACTTTTTGCAGAGTTAAAGGTTGTTACCATGTACATTTCTGTCTTGGACTGGTGGCTCATGCCAGAGTGAAAAAGGAAACCATGTGAAAGTGTGAGAATCCCAAGGCAGGAGAGAGATTTGTGTGTGAGAAGTGTGATTTGATGTAGTCAATATAGCAGCCATGGTCTGTCATTTGTTCATACTTCAGCACTGTCCTACATCTCTAAAGCCTCTGTCTCTGGGGCTCAGAAAGATGGTCTGAATATGATCTCAGATGATCTGAAGCCCATTCATGGTTTGTACTTCTGATGTATGTTATCCTGCATTTTTCAACAAGCAGTCCCTGGTCACAGAGAGTGGACAAGCAGCCCCAGAAATCTGTTCAGGAGAGGTGACAAAACCCACGTGGCCGTGTGATGGGGCAGACTGGCCACATGACTGCAAGACAATGTCTGGCACATGGCAGCTCTGACTGCAGGTACATAATTCAGTTTCTGGATGGGGAGACTGGGGGAAAAACCCAGAAGAATTTTATTATGTGCTTAAAGGGAAAAAAAACCCTCTTGGCCCTCTGGCTGCACACTGAACCAGAAAAAAACTGTACGTGTAAGAGTTCAAGTAACAAGCCATAAAAGAGGCTCTGAGATGAAAGATTTTTCTTTTTCTGGCGTGAGGTATCAGTGATGAAAACTGCCAGAGGATGTCGCAGTCAGTGACCTAAGGACGGAATTTCCACATTGCTTGTGAGTCCCCTTGGTTATACAGAGTGACGCCAGCCCTTTGGGGTTACACCAATGCTGATGGTTTTGTAACAGCCTTTAACACGCAGGGATTTTATTTTGGACACCAGGACTCCTACCTTGGGAACAGATTTGAGTGACGTTCCTTTGCAGGAAATGTGGGAAATCCTCTCCTGTTCCTGTATAACCAGAGGAGGCTGGTGAGAGCAGGAGGCTTGGTTAATTCTCTGGATGAATTAAACTGCCCCTGCAATGTTATGTTGCCTTGGTGTGTTTAGATATGCCCTTTGGAACACTTCCAGAGGTGCACTTTATCTTCCAGGAATGAAGAGCTGTATATGGCCCTCTGTCTTCCCAGTAATGTTGCTGCGATTTTGTTCCTGGTTTCCTTGAGCAGAGTTGCTCAGCAGCAGATAGCAAAGTTATAACATGAGCAGATGGTATATCTGCATGAAGTTCCTGTGCTGGTAGTTTACTTTTTAAAGGTGAAGACCTCAAGACTCCCTCCTGCTCTTCTGACTTGCTGTGCAGATTTGTTTAAAGTTGTTTAAGTGGGACCCCCCCAAATAACAAAAAATCCCACCCACCCCAAGTCTTAGGTTTCCTCGGCCCCAATTTCATTATTTCAGTTCCTGGTGTTATTGGTGGTTTCTCCAGGTCAGTACTGAAATACATCACTTGAGGCAATTCTTCTAATCTCTAGAAGGATTTTTTAACCTATTTATTAGAGATATATAATATGTCAATATAAGTGTCATGGAGGCATTATGGTATTGAAGTGGTTACTGGGATTCTAGTGCTGAACTTTCATTCCTTGGATGGTTTGGAAACCCATGGTCAGATAAAAGTTAAGCTGGATGGGGTGAAAGCTCCCTATTTCAGCAAGTTTTTGTGACATGGAAAGTTTTAAAACACAATGTTCTAGGACAAACTTGTAGCTGTGGCAGTAAACACTTCTTCTATCCATCCCACCAAGTTTCATGATAAATATGTGGGTTCTATGCGCATGCACGTGCATGGCTGCTTGCAAATCTTGTTTGAATAAATTAGAGTGTTTGTTGTGATTTCCCAGGCAGCTGGTTGTCCTCAGGCTGTCGTTAACAAGGGACCTTCTTGGCTTCCTGTGCAGTGTCCTGGCTGTCACAGCGGGCTGTGATGAAATCAGGGAATTTCAGCGAGCCAGAGAAGGAAGTGAACGTTCTGTGCGCCTGCGTGTCATGGTCAAAAGCACCAGGCTATTACTGCTGGGGTGAAGTGAGGGCATGTTTAGAGAACTGCAGGAGGCAGTTCCTTTTCTCAAGCAAATAGATGCAAAATCCCTGGATTTTCAACAGTAAAAATCTCCAGTGGTGGAGTTTTGTGAACGCAACACAGCTGTGGTGTCTGCATGCCTTTTGGTTAAGATTCACTGTGAAGCAAATGCCATGTTATACAGCCTAGCAGGTGGTTAACCAAAGGGAATTTCACTTTGCTGAAGAGATGGGAAACCACAATACGTGTGTCTTCCTCCAGGTTATTCAGTGGGCATTCACAGAAAAAATCCTGGGGGTGGAGGATGTGAGGAGCATACTAAAAATTTCAAGTTTAGGTTCCTCTAGTCCATTCAGAGACTCAGTATAGCTCTGTAAAATGGGTGGAGAGGGATGTGTTGTGCCACAGATATCTTTGAACTCTCCTGTCGTTTTTTAGAGATATCAAGATATGTAATTGGCCAGAGAAGTTATGAGTGCCCTGTCCCTGAGAGTGTTCAAGGCTGGATGGGGCTTTGAGCAGCCTGATCTAGTAGAAGCTGTGCCTGCCTGTGGCAAGGGATTGGAACTGAATGGTCTTTAAGATCTCTTGCAATGCAAACCACTCCATGATAATCAGACTATAGTCAAAGTATACTTGATGTAAAGGGCACTACTTTCAAGCACCTTCACCAAAGGATGGGTTTATAGTAAAGCTATTACAATTCCTCCAAAAAGTCCCTTTTAAAAGCAGTGGTACAAAACTGGAGGTTTTTGGACTCCTTGCTTTGAGTTAATAGTGCCAGGAACCACTCTGTTGAATGGCAGACACTAACCAAAATGTTTCTTCTGCTGGACAAACTATCTGAAGGTGGCTTGCAGTAAAGAAAATCTAACTGGTAATTTTTCTGGTCTTGGGTTGCTTCTAATAAATGTTAGAATTTTTTGAGGGATTTTGAAGGAAGAAGGAAAGGTCAATGAATGGCCTGAAACCAACTATTTCTCCTTGCTTTATGCCATAGGGATGTCTATCCTTTCAGTTGGATTGGACCTTTTGGTGCATTTTACAGAAATAAGTTGGGTAAAGTGACCTCTGTATCCAGGAGAGCATTACACTATGTTGGACAACTTTTAATTTCAGTGTCCCTCAGGTAGTTGTGCTGTAGTGGTGTTACATAAGTACCAGCAGATGATTTACAGTCATCAAAATGAATTGTGTTATCTATGAATCTGGGTTCTTATCTCTTGTGTCTCGGTTTCCCAGATACAGCTGGAGTGAACAGGACTAAAATAAATTATACAAACCCCCAGGCCAAGATGGAATTTCTGTAGGAATCTCCCAGAACAAGAAGGGGTACAGAGCTTTGTTCCCTTTCTTTGTGTGCCAGAATATGAAAACTTATAAAGAATTTAAGAGCATCCTCTGACAGGGCAGTAATGAATAATACTGTGATGAGCATGTATTTGTTCTGTTTCTAATTTTATTTCCCTGAATCCCTGTTGGCTTTTGTCAGTTAGCAGTTTAAGGACTTCCTGAGCCAGATCCTGTCATCCACATTGTGCTTAAAAGCAAATTGGCCTTTCTTCCTTCAATTAATCATTTTTTAATCCGTTTATCCTTTTGCCATCCAAAACATCCCATGGCAGTGAGTTCCCAAGTCTGATTATACATTTGTTATGAAATGACCTTTTGGGTTGGGTTTGTTTGTGGATTTATTTTCACTTGATACTGAATCCCTGCATTATGGAAAGCAGTATGTACTAATCTTCCATTCACCACATTGCTCACTCCTGATTTGATAAACATCACCCATCAGTCATTTTTCTTCCTATTTAAGAAATTTGAGCTTGTTTAATCTTCCCTTAGGTTAAAGCCTTTCTGTATCTATTTGGTTCCCTTCTGATTTATTTTGTCTGTTGTCTTTATGTAACTTATTAGAAGGCAACCCAAGTTGTTCAGTGGTGATGAGCTATGGATTTATAAGTTAGCACAATGTCTTTGCTTTCTCTCTCCAATTCCCAGCTGCTTTTTGTTTTTGTCAAGGCGCCTGATCCCTGCCCTGTTTTGTTTAGGAAGCTTAAAACTAATCTGGATACAGCCAAGGACTTCATGTTTCCTGAATGACTCACAAGAGCTACTCTGCCTATAAGCACCAGCTCAGTCTGTGTTTGGGTGGTGTGCCAGTCCATATCAGTTAAGGCAGGACCTGTGATTTTTACAAAAGCTGACCTGCCAGAGAGGGAGAGGATGGATTTATATTGTTGTTATTATACTGGTCCTCTCCAAGTTCCATGCCTGTTTTCCCTCTCTCCCCTCCCACATGACACAACTCTTAAGAAATGGAAAGGAAAATCTTCCCTAAAATTGTTCTTGTTTCTTTTTTGATTCCAAGGGAAAACACCTGAGCTCTGCTTCAGAATATCAATAATTCCCAGTATTACCAAAACAAATCACTTTCTTTTTCTGATTTTAAGAAGAGGAGCTGAAACAAAACAGGAAACTGATCCTGACAGTCCAATCTCTTTTGCATGCATGGAATTCACTTTCAAAAGCCTTCCCAAAATTACACTTAAGGGATGGAAAATGCTGTGACTTTTGCAGCAGCTGAGGAGATTCATCATTGGCTTTACTAGTTTGAACTACTTTTGGGTTTGGGGGAATATAGAAAGAAAAAGAAGCTTTAAAGGTCAATGATATGTGCTGGTATCATTGATCCTATGAAACCTTTGGGCACCAGGTCACTTTTCAAGTGTACTGCAAAGTCCACATATATGCTAAGAAATGTAGCTGTTGAGGAAAACTCTGGAAGGTGATATAAGAAAATTACTGCAGTACTATTGTTGAAGCTTTTAATGAACTTTTAAAAATAAACTTAAGATGGTCTGAAGCACTAATCTTATTCTGAGATAGTTGTTCTTTTTCTTTTTGGAAAAATTGGAAGGAAAATTTAAGGAATTTTTCAGCTTTACCACAAGTAAAGCCAATTCTCCTGTCTCAGGGAGATGGCAGAGGCTGTATTTATTATGTAGAAAAGAATAAAATGCTATTTCAGACCAAACTGAAGTGGAGGGATAGCTGCTTTCACAGAATCACAGAGTCAGGTAGGTAGGAAAAGACGTCTGAGATTGAGTCCAACCTGTGACCTAAGACCAGACCGTGGCACTGAGTGCAATGTCCAGTCTTTCCTTAAACATCTCCAGGGATGTGACTCCATCACCTCCCTGGGCAGCCCATTCCAATGTCTAATCACCCTTTCTGTGAAGAAATTCCTCCTAATGTCCAACCTAAAGCTCCCCTGGTGCAGCTTTAAGGCTGTGTCCTCATGTCCTGTTGTTGTTTACCTGGGAGAAGAGGCCAACACCCTGTCACCCCACCTGGCTACAGCCTCCTTTCTGGCAGAGAGTGATAAGGCCCCCCTGATCCTTCTTTTCTCCAGGCTGAAAGCTCCCTCAGCTGCTCCTCATCAGACCTGTACTCCAGACCCTTCATCAGCTCCATTGCCCAGTTCTGGACTCAAGTCTGGGCTTCTGCCCAAGGTATTAGCTGGTCTAGTGAAAGATACCATCTTTCTATAACCCTTCTCCTGAAAGAATATCAAAGATGACATCAGACTTTGGTTGGGTGTTTAACTTAATTTCTGCTGGACTTTCTTACCTTCCAGCCCCTCTGCTGTGTCTCTGTGTGAAGTCATATTGTATTTGGGCTGCAAGACAAAGCCAGCATTACATATTCATTGTGTTTTCTTCTGTTTCACTTGATTTTTATTCTTTTCCTTGAAGATTTTTCCTGGCATTCATCTTATTGCTTTCAGACAAAATCCCCTTGGTTTTCTGCCTTTTGTTTTGACCTCCAGCCCTTTTTATTGACTTTTCTCAGCCCTTGCAAGTGTTCTCTTTCCTATCAGAAGAGACAGCTCTGTGGCAGATGTCTCCTGGTTTTGGTTATGTGACACCTCTGCTTTTGAAGCTGGAGTACCTGGCTGCAGGCAGAGGCACTCCCCTAAGCTGGGACATGGCTGTAGCAGTGTATCTGCAGCACCCAGGCTGTTCCCTGCTCCCACAGCCTGCACTTGCAGGGATCCATTGCAGGAAAGCAGGAGGTAAAGCCAGACCTGCTGTTCTCACCAGCCCTGCCAAAGACAGGATTGCTTTCTCAGCCTTTCTTCACATCAGCCCTTCCTCTCATCTTTTTGCCCATAAATTCACTGCCTTTCTCTGCTGTCTTTTGTTTGCAGCAATGCTGGGCACTCTTTTAGCAGCACCAAACTGGACAGGCTGGGGTTACTGGGAAGCTCCAGAGCTGGCCCATATCCTGCTGCTGCAGACCTGCCTGCATCCTGCTGTGTGCTGACCCATTTCACCCCCACTGTGGGAGGTGAAACCCCCTTGCTGCTCTGCTGGAGTCCCTGGCAGTGGAGGCTTCTTGGATGTCACTCCAGTCTCAGCTGTGTTTTAAGGCAGCAGTAGGAGCTTTAAGCACTATGAGTTTCTTTTTAAAGGCTGCTGCTGTGAGGCTGACATTTAGAAAGTGGAGCCTGAGACATTGGATCCAGTCATTAAAGATCCAGGAACTTTGTTCATCAGGATCAGGGATTTTATTTTGTCACAAATAGAGGGGTGGCACAGGGAGTGTGCTTTTTGTTTCTTTTCTCTTTCTAGTTTCCAATTGTTGTACATTAGTCACTGGTGCTGATTAGAGCCCAGCCCAGATTAAATATATTGAGGTGATTTCATTACCACTGTGTCAAGGAGCAAGAAGGTATAAACTGATCAAATGACACAATTACTGAGTCCAACAATGGGGGCCCATAGTTCAGTCATCCCTAAGGTGGTGGTGCTTAGTGGAAAGGCTTGTGCAGGAGCCAAGAAAAAAAGGAACAAAAGGTTAAGCCTGGAAGGGTGGAGAAGGGAGGAGGTGGGCACGAAGAGGAACTGAGGAGCTGGCAAAGGCGTTGCAGCTTCTTCTAAACCTGCAGTTTCATGAGACCACAACTTGGATATGCGTAGCTGAAGGCTTTAGGAAGCTGAAAGAATCATGGCTTTTATAAAATCTCTGGTCCTGACTGGTGTAATGGGGATGCAAAATTTTTTGTCTCTCTTTTGTGTCCTTGGATTAGAGGATGCATGCAAGTGATGCAGCTCCCAGACATGCACTTCACAGAACATGGAACCAAATGAAATCCAAATAAAAATATTTGAGGAATCAATGAAATCAGGATGAGATATTTGAAAGAAGTGAAAGTACCTGGCCTGGAGATAGCTGGGAGTTTTGAAAAGCTGGTGGTTTTGGAGCAAACTAACTTAGCAGAACCAAAAAGCTTTTATTGAAACTCAACCTCAGTTGAACTGTTGATTCTACCAGGGGAGATAAGAGAGAGAAAGAAAGAGGCTGAGTGAACCAGAAGGTCAAAGTTAAGAGTGGGCCCATCTGTGGTCAGGTGAGTCAGTTTCTGGGCTCCTTCCAGACAGTCTGTCTGAGCCCCTGCCAGGTTTTCTGTATGTAGTGGAAAATCTTCACCAGGACAGAATGGAAGAGGCATCCCTGAACAGTCTGCCTCTTAGAGCATTGCCCTGCAGTGGGAAGGGGTCCTGCCCTGCCAGCAGATGTAGGTGCACACATGCTTATGATGTATATATACACTCTCCTGCTGCATATCTGTACGTGGATTTTGGAGATTGTTTGCAGGCAATGTAGTGAGCAGCCATGGCAGGGGCTGCACAGTGCCATTTCTCTTTGGTTTGTTGCAAAAGTTAGGATGCACATTGTGTCTGAGGAGGGGAGGATGGCAGGAGGCAGCTGCTTATGTGTGTTCCTCATGTTGTCCTCCCAGTGAAGGGAGGGATTGCTCCATCCCTGGGAATGCCTGTGCTTGGCCTGGAGATGCTCCCCCAGAGCAGGGCAGGGCTGCCAGCTGACCCAGAGCTGCAGCAGGCTCCACAGGCTGCAGAGGCTCTGTGCAGGAGGGAACTAACACAGCACAGTGGCAGAAAAATGGGGTAGAGTATTTTTCAGGGACCAACTGGACACTGCATGGAGTTTTCTAATCAGGGTAGTCAGGGAAACAAATGACATTTACTGTACTGAAAAGACTAGAGGTGGTGATTTCCTTGCCTCCTACAATGATGTAGCTAGACTTCCCTCAGTCTTCTGCTCTGCTGTCACAACTTACACTGTTTTGTTGAAGTCCTGTGGCTCTTAGTCCAATATTACTGTGATTATTATTATTATATTTTTTATTTTTGTCCCCAGATTTTTCTTGATGTACAATTTTCAAAGCACAGAGTGGTACTTCAGCTGTGCTTTGTTAACCCCAAGCAGAGCAGAGGGATTTCTTCACCTCCAGCTGACATCTTTTCTCTTGATTCTTTGAATTTTCATGTCTGGTTTATTCACAGCAGCCTATGGCTCAATTCAGCCTCTGATCCTTTTTGAGGAATTAGCCCATTAGTGATTCCTTGTTACATATTTGGGCAGTTGTGCAGTTTGTTGTCCTCAAACAATGTATATTTGTGTCTGTACTTGCTAAATTGCCAGCTTTTTCCAAACCATCTATTTGCCAAAGTCATTCTGATTCCTTTCACCTATGCCCTGGCACCTTATTTGCATTTGGGATCTGCATGTTTAATACATCTTCTCTGTCCCATCCCCAAGCAATAATGAAAATATTTCATTGTTATTTTCAGAACCAATGTTTCAGGAACCTTGCTGGTATATTCTCCCACATCAGTTTTTGCACCCCTGAAGACAAGGTTTTTCAGAGTTTACTAACTGAAATGTCATGTGAAAAAGGCATTGAAACTCTCATTATATTTCACACTACTGTTTCTCTTCTGCTCACCAGGGCTGTTGTTACACTGAAAAAGGAGGGAACAAACAGTCAGCAGTTCAACCATGAGTAGCAGCCAACATGAATTTGTCAAGAATAAATCACTTCCTTATTGTCAGGCACCTAAAAATCATCTACTTGTTCCTTTGAGGGGAGGTTGAAGGAAGTTTGTTGTCATTTTTAAGATGTTTGTCCTTTCTGGGCTTGTGGAGTTTCATCTGTTACTTCCCAAACAAGATTGAATCTCTCTGGGAATTTAAAAAATTCAACCAGTTTTTTTTTAATATAAACTTTTTGATGAATAGCAGCAGCCTAGTTACTTTGAAAAACCTGATGTATCCCATGAATCCCTAGCTTAAATTAATGGTCCCTTGTTATCACTTGTGCTTGTTGTGTTTTCTGCTCTGTTGCAGCTGGCTTTGGTAAAAACAGCAGGAACTCTGCACTTCTGTCAGATTTCAGTCCTTTTCTCTAAGTCAGAGTCCAAGTCCTTGCTTTTGCTTTCATCTTTCAGTTTAATAGCAGGGTCCTAAATGTGGTGTGGACACATGTGAGTTTCAGACACACGGTCTAATGTAGTGAAACTGTTCTAGCAGGATTTTAACTTTAGTAGCTTTAGGAGACCTTAGCTATAAAATGGGGACCTGCATTAGACCTCCCAAGTTTTCAAGGCTCTCTCATTTTCTATCAGTCTGTTAGCTGAGTTTTCAAAATAAGCCTGTGCATTTGAATTGAGGAATTTCTGTAGTCTGCCAAAATTAAGTGGAAGATTTCTTTCCTTCCTCTTCACCATCCATCTCTGCCAACAATGGACTGTGTCATCTTTCTTATAAACATTTCCAGAAGTGCTTGCTTTAAAAGCCATGCTAAGTGTGCTGTTTTTCTGATTATTCAGCACTGATTCCTGAGATAAGAGTCTTTGTCTAGTGTTTTAGCTGAGGTTTTAGTGTCTCCTCTGTACCTTCAAGGGTTATTTATTTATGAAGATCTTGAATACTTTGAATGTGATTGTTAATACATAAACACATCAAATCCATCTCAAGATTTAGGTCAGAGAGGAGGGGCAGGATAAAAAACAACTCATTTCTCCCTTTCTTGAGCAGTGCCAAGCAGCTCAAGCTCAGGTTAACCCAGGAGTCTTGGCAGGCATGTTGAACCTGAGCCCATGGTGTGTCCCTTGTGCTGAAGGTGGCAGCTGTTGGGCAGAGCACTGTGCCATGTCAAGGGAGATGATCCTTCCCCTCTGCTCAGGCCCATCTGGAGCACTCTGGGTCTGGACTCCCCAGTATGAGACAGACATGGAGGGAGTCCAGCCAAGGACCACCAGGGCAGTTCAGGCCTTGGAGCATCCATCAAACACAGAGAGGTAGGAGCTGGGACTGCCCAACCTGTAGAAGAGAAGACTCGGGGATCTTCCAAATGCATTTAAATACCTGATGTGGGGGCAGTATGGAAGATGGATCCAGACTTTTCTCAGTGGTATCCAGTGACAAAACAAGAGAGTAAGGGGACACAAGTTGAAATGCAGAATTCCCTTTAAACATAAGGAAAACCTTTTTTACTGTGAGGTTATTGAACCAGGAGTAGGTTGAATAGAGACAATGTGGATTCTTCATCCTTGACATGGTCAAAACCTGAACTGGCCACAGCCCCAGGCAACCTGCTCTAGCTGACCCTCCTTTGAGTAGGGCACAAAGAACTTACATGATCTTCAGACCTTCCTCTTCCCAAGCTCAGCTATTCTGTTGATTTTGAAAACTTTCCATTGACTGTGACAGTCATAAATTTGGCTTAGGCAAGTAATTCATGCCTAGACCTGTTGTCTTTGTTCAGAAGTTCCAGTAAGTTTCTTTCTGTGTTTCCTTTAGGTGCTGGCTCCATGCCCTTGTCCTTTTCTCTGAAGTACTCTTGCATGCAGGCAGAATTTTCCATTATTGATTTAATGGATGCTTAAAAGATATTCTGCTGTTTATTTCCTAAAAATCCCTTCCTTTATGGTCAGTCTTGGCTTCCAAATCCATAAGCTTTTATAGCCTTTTGTTGTGTTTATATTATCATTTTTCCCTCTTTGACCTCTCACTTGCAGAGCAGGAGTGGAAATCCCAAACTCCAGGACACACAAAGTGGTATTTTCCAAACCTGTAGTCCACAGAGGTTACTTGGAAGAGATTCAGGCTTTCAAATGTGAAGGACTGCTTACCCTGGAGTCTGAATTTGTTGCTTGCTTTGACTGTCAGCTTCTTGTGTAGATCAGACTCATCTTGACTCATGAGCCATTGCATCAGGAACTGGAGTAATTGCACCAGGAAAAAACAGCTGTGTAGCTACAGGTTGTACTGGTTGGGTGCATTGAAGCCCTCAACAGCTTGTTGGTGACTTGCAGGTGGTGTTGCCACTACAGGTGCTCCCTAAACTCCTTTGTAGCTGAACTTTCACTCTTCAACCATGCCTGCCTGGAAATAGGTGTTAATGATGTGTTGAAATATATTGAGTAAGGCATGTTTTGAACCACATCCTGTTAGTGGACAGCAAGTGATAGGATGGGGCTGGGTGTGCTGGAGGCTTGCTATCTGTTCCATACCTGGGATTTTTAGGCAATATAGCTTTCAAAAGTGGTGGGGGTTTGTGTTTTGTTATTTATATAGTGCACTTTAAAAGTTGCATGATCACTGTAAGTATGCTATTTCTGAATGTGGACACAGCCTTAAACTGCAGCAGTGCAGCAAGCCCCAGAGGAGCCTCTTCAGCTCCTTAGCCTAGATACATCAAATCTGGGGCTGCCATTAAAAATGCAAGTGAAGGGAACTTGCTGGTCCTGGCAAAAGCTGGTTAAGAGAACTTGGGTATAGAACCAGGGGAGGATAAACAGTTCAGTAATGTGGAAAACAATGGAAAAAAGAGCCTTGGTGGAGTTTGTAGCTTGTGACAATGTAAAGTGCTTGTACCGGTGACCTGAGGCTGAGATTTTTAGTGTATCCAGCTCAGAGGTTTTTCCATTAAATTACAGGTTTGTCTCCTTGGAATGATGTCAAAACAGTTGCACTCTCTGCACAAAGTTTGTTCCGGTTTGTGTTAGCACCATCTCTAGAAACATTTCTAGACAGGGTTGCCCCTGTGTTGTCACTTAAGAAGTGACAAAGAGAACTTAAACAAGTGACAGCTCTCTGCCTTCCTTAAGTAGAAACTTGCATAGAGGAGACTAGAACTTTGAAAGTTGGTCAAACATGAGCCATTTTAATATTAACACTTTTAAGAACATGAGCCCCAGTTTGTAGAGGGCTGCTCAAAGATTCTGAAGAACTGCTGAAGGGTTACACAAGCCCAGCTTCTCATTATAGACATTGGGGCCCTTTTCTGTGGATACTGGGAACATTTTGTGCCCCTGTGGTTACAGAAGCAACCTAAGAGATCAGTTTTGTGAACACCTGTTACAAGTCTCTGTTCTCCCTACCTTTTGTTGCAGCAAAACAGAAATATTTACAAGTACCTATAGTGCAAGCATTCTTTTGGGCCTTGGCTCAAATCATTCAGTTGCCCAGGCTGTGAAAGAGGTTCAGGTATAGTTATGGTGACTGCCTGATCAAGGTTGTTGGCAGCTGCTGGGGATGCAAAGGCACAAGCTGACTGCAGAGCAAAGTAAAAGGTAGCACTGGCCTGCTTTTCCAGGCTGTCAGAGTGGCTTTTACTGCTCAAGTGTTTCCCAACCTTGTCACTGCCCAGTGTGTGCAACAAGTGACATTGGTGCACGCAGGAGAGTACGGCAGAGGCAGGAGGGACAGTGTCCTCACACCCTTTTGCAACAACTGCACGTTTCAAGTTCCTCAGCTGTGCTGAGAGGAAGTGGTTATTCAGTCTTGCTGCCATTTCAGGAAGATTAAAGCTCCAGCAAACTTTCCCTGAGAGAGTCACCTGGAAACCACAGAGGTAAAATTTAATATTTGCCCACTGTTTGTCAAAGGAGATACCACCAGGAGGAAAGTGAGAACAAGGTGGGTGCAACCTGAGTTGAGGAGAAAGGCCAGAGCCGTGCAGTCCCCACTGCACAGGAGTTGCCCTGGCCAGCACACACTATTTTCCCCCTCAGTGGTTATTGTTAGGAGTTGAAGACTGACATTTTGAAGGAGGGGGCGTGGTGCCATGCAACCAGTGTGTGTAGGTGCAACAAAACAAAGCCTAAAAACAGTTCACAAAATAAGCTGTCACTCATTCTTTGGGTGATGAGGTAGTTGTGCTCATCAATTTTTTCCACTGTCCCCAGGAGCTGTCACCGTGCCGAGAGTTTAGGGGATTCCATACCTGGCTATCAAAGGATAGATCTTGTGTGGGAGGGGAAAGCCTGCCTGCACCCCACATTGGTTCCTGGTCTCAGCCACAGACTTTATTCTCTAGAACACCCTCGTCTAGTCCATAGCTTTGCCTTGGTGTTTCTTTAAAACAAATCATACCTTATTCCCCTTTCCAGACCTCTCTGCTCAGTGGCAAGTGCTCCAGAGCCATCCTCTCCATTCCTGGCTTGCACATGGCACAAACCTCCTGGGCCATCAGAGACCCCTCCTTGGGCCAAACAGACCACCAGGCCCCACCTGGGCTCTCTTTATTTTGGAGTGTCTCTTGCAAGAGGACTGGCCCTGAGAAAGTGCCACAGGGGAAAGTGATGATACTGCTGGAGCTGAAATGCCTTTCAATGACCACTCATCACTTTAATAGAAGAGGTTGCACTTCTTTAATAGAAGAAGCAAGAAGGGCAATTGCTTGGTGCATTTGGGACCAAGCTTGGTGCTCAGAGGCACTCAGCTGGCCAGTGTCACAGGCTCTGGGTGACATTGAATTGGTGGTGAATCCCCAAGAACCATTTTTGTGTTTGACTGGGATTGGAACAGGGCAGAAGTGGACTCTGATAGTGGGTAAGTGGACTGCTCAGAAAGGAGAGACTGGAGGATAGAGACACTCCTTAGGACAGCAGCCAGGATCAAAGGAAGAGCCCTTTTCCTCCAGAGGTGTCTGCTTCCCATGTCACTGCTGTCCCTGGGAGTGACACAAGCTCTGTCCTTCCACCTGGGGAGGTAAGAACAGGCCTTGCAGAAGGTGGGGCAGGTGCTCGGTGCCGAGGTCAGAAGAGGAGCTGAGAGTCACTAAATTACCTGCATCTCTGAGGGCAAGCTCAGGTGGTGGGAAAGAGGAGTAGGATGCTCTATTGGACTGTGCTCAGCTCTGTGTGAGTTGCTTCACATCCCACTGGGTCCCACTTTCTCTTGGTAGGTGATGTTTTTTCCTGGAGTGTCTGTGGACCTTTACACGCCTCCCTGGAGGTCTGAATTTACCTGAGATGTGGTAGTGATAGAATGAGGGCTGATTCTTCTGTGGGTGTCTGAGCTCCTGTTTTTGCTCATTTTCCCTGTATGTATGAGCTGTATTCCCTGTATTGTATGAGCTGGGCTCAACTGGTCCAAGATCTGAGCATCTCTCACCTCCCCACCTGTGAGCCCCACAAGAGATGGAGCCCCTGCCCTGCTGTAGCATGGTCTGAGACCTCCTTCCTGCTTTGCACTGGGCAGGAAACAAACAGGATTTTGTGAGCAGAACCAGCCCCAGTGGGGCTGCTCCCAGGGCTGGTCTGTGTGCCTGTGGCTCTCCTCCCAGCCCAGGGCCCAGCTGGTGGCTGCAGGTGGCTGGCTGGTTGAAATTGCAGCTGGCACAGCCCAGGGAGGGCTGTGGGGGCACAGCTGGAGGGAGATGACAGCTCACCTTGCCCTTGGTGCCATCAAGGCCCTGTTCCCATAGTGTAGGATCTTGTCTGAGAAGAGAAGGTAACTGGGTATCACCCAAGTCCAGACTGCTGTGGAACTGAGGAACTCACTGTTCCTTCAGATGTGCCCTTTTGGGCTGTGCAGGGGAATTTTGGGACATGGCTGAAGGAAGCCTGGCCTGCAGCAGGAACCAAGAAGCTAAGCAAGGCATGGGGTGTTCCAGTGCTGGCCAGAGAGCTGGTGGGGCACACACCAGGCTGCCTTTGCCCCTCCTGTATAAAGGGCCTGTGATATTTGTGTATAACCAAGGTATCTGCCTATGAGTTAAGAAAAAAAAAAGAATGAAAATCCTTTTTATATGAAGACAGATTTGATGAGTGCAGGATGGGGGAGGAGGGTCTCACTGTTCTTTCTTCCCTCCCACTCCTTCAGAAAGGAGAGGGTGAAAGCCTCAGGCAAGCTGAGTTCCTGTGACCCTAAGGAGGCGGGGGTCAGCACAAGCAGCCCTGTTGGCCCAGCCATCAGCCAGGTCTCCAGAAGATGTGCTGGAGGGCTGGTCTGGGGAAGGCTGGTGAGGTAATGAGTGTGGTGAACTACACACTTCTAGAAGGCACCAAAAACACCCATTCAAAATCAGCTGTTTCTTAATCCCCCATCTGATTCAGTGTTCTCCATACCAGAGCCCCATGTGCCATGGAAAGATCTCAGGCTCCTGAGGGAGGCTGTTGGCCCCTGTTGACACCAAATACCCTTCACATATTGTGGAGTGTTCCTGCACCAGCAGCCTCTTACCAGCAAGTGTAAAAGGAGGGGTAAAAAGTGGACTAATGAGAAGGGGGAATAATGCACTGAGCAGCAGTGGGAGAGGAGACACAAGTGCTGTGCCACTTGGCATGGCTGGTGCCTCCAGGAGCTCCTGTGTAAGCAGTTCCTGCAGCACCCTGTAAATCCCCAGCTGACCTTGCTGGGGCCCTGACCCCTAGCACAGGCTGCTTCAGGGAATGCTTCAGTGAGGATGCTAAGGGCTGTGTTCTGCCCTCAGAGAAGAATTTGAGGCATCAGGTAAGAAGACAGGAGTGCCTGGCCTTATATCCCATTGCTCTGCTGAGGTCCTGCTGGGCTGACCTGGTGCTTTATAAGCCTTTCTTACACTTTAGGTTTTTAGCTGAAACACCCTCTGTGTCCCAGCTGATAGCTACTGGGGCATGGTACTATGAAATATTACTACAGCATACTTTGAATTCACATAGATTTTGTAGAAAAAGCACTTGAGACTTCCCTTTTTTAGAATGAGAAGCACTGCTGTTCTGAGTATAATGGTGTGGCATCTTGTTTGGAATTTCCCTTGCTTTCTATATATACACATGCAGCTAAGCCACAGGAAATGGAAGTTAAAAAAAAAAAGCATAGAGCATAGGTATCTGCTTCTTGAACAAATTTTATTCTTGTAGTTGGTTTTACTATTAGTGAGCACTTATCTTGAGGCATCATTTAAGGTTTATTTTAAAAGATGTGACATCCTAAATATTCGAAGCCTGAAGCAAACATGGACTTAGAAGCTGCACGTTTATTTGAGAAACCTGAGGCTCTGTCCTGCCCATGCTACAAGAAAAGATCAACAATAATGCTCTTTCTTCCTTGGGGCTTTTGGGGTAGGGACCAACTTCTGAGGCTTCTTGCTTTTGTATTTTCTGAGATGCAGTGAGTCAGTGTTGCCTACAGCTGCTGCTGTGATTGTGTGCTAAGGGCCCACTTCTGCATGGCAACCAGCAGGGTTCTTAGTAAACAGCCTTTACTCCAAAATCCTGAGCAAAGTGCATTGTAATTAGATCCAGGAGAAATGAGAACAAGCTTGCCAGCAGCTGGAGATTGTACAGTCTGAAAATCTCATTGCTGGTGAGGTGAGACAGATCCTCAGGAGCTGAGTTGCCCTGGGTCTGGACTCAGGTTGGTTTGGAGAGCAAAACTGAGGAATGGTCATTTGGTGGAGGAGAAATTTTAGGAGATGGGACTAATCATGAAGGTAATTGGACAAATCCATCTTGACAGCTTTTAATATGTTAAGGTACATTCCTGCAAGTCCCAGAAGAGGCAGTTATCCTGCCTGCTCTTAGCCTCTGTGGAAGTACAGTGTCTCTGTCTGCCTTCTGTCTGGTATTGGCATGCCACTGCAGTACAGGCAGGGCTCTCCTGAATGAGAGATCTACAGAAGCCTAAACAGGCATTAACTTTGCCTGAAAACAGGGTTCACTTCTCTTGGGTGCCTTAGTTACCAATACAGCTAATGAGGAACTGAGCCCCATCCATACAGTCAGACAGTTTTTCTGTATGATTTCAAGAGTCTTTTGTGTGAGGATGTCTTTCTGCAGTTGTACAGATGATGTGTTTCAGTGAAGGAGTGTAGTACAAATGGATAATGAAAGTTCACAAAGTTTATGCTACTGAAGCTCCTTTCACTGCATGCAGTTACTTTCTTACTCATTATGCCTTTATTGCTTTCTTTTAGGAAAGGAACTGGGTTCCTGTTACTATTCAACCAAGCAAGACACTCTGGATAACCATCCAACAAGGAGAGCACCAGTGTGCTCTGGCTGAGGCCAGAAGGAGCTTTTCTTAATTTAAAGGGTTCAAAACTGCTGGAAACTCACAGCCACTTTCACTTGAGTGTTGGGAGAGTGGAGCTGACAGGTTTTATGCATTCTGGTCTGCAAGCTGAGAAATTCTGGTCTGACTGCTGAGGATAGGGGGTGGTGGCAGTTGCTGGGGATGCCTTGGTGTGTGTGCTTTGCTTGTGAGGAGGGGGCAGGTAAAGATTTTGTAATGTTTTATTAAGAGACCTACCAGTGAATTTGGTGTAAAAGTCAAAACCCTGCCTAACAGACAACTTTTCTTAGGAGCAATAGTTTATGGTCCATCATCTGAAACAAACATTTGCATGTAAGGCAGTGGCAGTTCTTCATAGTGTAACATTTCTTGGTTAAGCCAGAACAAGAAACAGTCGTGCTTTTTACCAGCTGGGAGAAAAAAGCCCAAAAACCTCAGTGGAGGTAAAGTCAAACAGTTCTGAAGAGAGGAATTTTTATACAGAGAACCAGCAGATATGTCCTAGATTTATGGCACAGGTAGTCAAATGTCAGTCCTCATTTATTGCTCTTATTGTTTTGTGTGGTAGCTGTAATCTGTGCTTGATCTGTAACTTCACCTGGTTTTGTTTGTTGGTCCAGTGTTGTCTTTGCTGGTGGCATATCCAAGTTTCCTAGCTCTGAAGTATTCTCCTTTCCCAGGATTAGTGTGAAACTAACCTCTGCTTTGACTAGGGACTAATTCACAGAATTTAAATCCACAAGATTAGGCACTATTAATTTTTTGGGTACTGCACATTCTCCTATCTAATTCCTGCATCTATTTCTTATTAGAAATTATTGTTTCTTATTGTAGGTCAGTCCATTCAACTATACCCATAGGGATTAACATAAATGGAAACCTTTAGCAGACCTCAGCCTCTGATACATATTAAAGCAGTCATCATCTCAATGCAATTAAAAGGTATTGCCAAGACCTAACTTACTTTACTGTTGTTTGTTTTATTAAGTGTCTTCTAGTGTGAATCAGTACAAAACTCAAGTCCCTGTTTTGCTGTATCAATCACTGGCATTATCATACTGATAAACACTGAAGCTGTAAACCAGGCTTGTCTAATGAGAACAGTCAAAAAAGTAAGATTAGCTTATGCCACAGGAAGTTTAATCATGTTTCTCAGCTTATATTCTCTGGGCTGCATCTGATCTCTAAGACCTTAAAAGGCAATGTAAAAAATGGTCCCTAAAAAAAAACCCAAAACTTTCTGCATGGTTGTGCATGTTGTGTTGGGAAGAATAAGCTGGTAGTGAATGACAGGATTGCAGTCAGTTGTAGATTAGATTAACAGTAACCATTGCTGCATGCAAGGGCCCAGGCATTGCTTTGGTAATAGCCCTCCTAAGATAAGAGTGGCATAAACCATCATCTTCTTTTGGGGCTGCAACAGGATCCCAAAAAGGAAATAGCCAGGAAAAAATCCACATTCCTTTTGAAGTGTGGAATGTGGAACGAAGCAAAGCAGAAGACAAAAGTGTTGTTACACAAAGAGTTTCCTTTAATTATGAAGTGCCATGGTTGCACCAGGCCTTACTTTCTGTCCCATCCTTAACTCTTCTCTGACACAGTGAGAAAACAATTTCAGCTTCACCTGGAGCTAAGGCTGCGAAAACCTGTAGCAATCTTATATTTGTACACTTTAATTAATTGCTGATACTCCTCCTCAAAACAGTCCCCTGCTATTTGCTGAAGCTCTCTCAAGTGCAAACATGATAAGAAGAAATTGAAGTTAGCATTGACATAGTCACATGTGTGTGGCAAGGTAGGGGGTTAAATGTGTTCCTGTGCCTCTGAAATGTCAATCTTTCGCTCAGAGATGAGGAGTGATTTTTTTTTCAACACATTGGAAAATAGTATGAGAAGCTGGTTATCACTAAAGTAATGAAATAACTCATATCTGAAACCATGACATTTAATTAGCCCTTAGTATAGTTCACTATTTCACATTTAAATACTTACACCAAAAGAGATTTTTGAACCCCTTTTGTAGTAAAGCAAATGCACAATCACTTTTATTATAAAAATAATCCTTAGGTCAAATAGGAATACAAACAATAATTACACAAAAATCCATTTACAAATCTGTAAAATAGATATTTATGGTACAGACAATATAAATATCCCTGTACCTTATTTCTGTGCAAAAAAAGGCAGGCTAGTTTTAGTCAATAACCAGCCCTTTTATGTTTTCTTCACTTCTTCTGATTTCAGTTAAACAGAAGGATTTTCAGATGAGATGTCTGAAAGTTCAGCCTCAAGAGTCAAGAAAATACTTTCGCTTTTAATCCAGATAAAGCACAATAAGATTTTTCCTATCTTCTGCCAAAATATTCCTTCCTGTTCTCCAGCCTACATTTTTTGGAAGAGGAGGAAAATTTCAAGTTCAGTAATTTTTTTCACAAGCCATCAGACTGTGGTAAAGAATTAGACCCAAATAAAGTCAAGCTGCACTCTGAAGCTAAACTACCACCGTAGGTTTCAGTTTAGTTTGTAGTAGAATCTCCATTACACTTGCTTTCCTTGTAGCTGTCAAAAATAGTTCTTCAGAAAAACACTTTGCTTTCTCTTGAAGCCTTTCACACAGTCCAAGAGAAGGCAAAATCAAGTAAGAGGTAGATATTGTTCATCCTCCTAATTCCCCAGAGCTCTCCATTTGCATTACTCTGTTGTAGGACTGTAGGAGATACATGTATAGAGCAAGTTTTATGTCTGTCAAAGTAGTGATTGACTTACACCCCTCACATCCTGTGGTCACTGACAACATTCAGCAACGTGCTTGAGGAATTCATCACCGAGTTCATCACTGAAAAACCTCATGCAATGAGGACATCTGAGTTCACCCTGTGCCCTGCCTTCAGATCCCAAGTTTCCATGGTCCCCAGGAGGAGAAGCTTGTTCAGACTGTGAGTTTGTTCTTCTCGTGCCTGTCTGGCCTGGGCTGTTGCCTCGTAGGTGTTCAACATTCGTCTGAACGTACAAATGATTTTGGTTACCAGCATGAACTCTGAAATGACTGCTTGTGTCTCTAGAGTCCTAGAAAGAGAAAGAAGAGCTCTTGAAAAAGATGCAAAGAAAATACATTTTTTAACGGGTGATCTGAAACACCACTCAGATATTTATCTGAGGACTTGTAAATAAATCATTAATCAGTTTTTGCAGTGGTATTAATACTGTTGTAAAGAAGGTTTGTAGAAAAGACAGAATACAGCCAGTGTGCTAATTTAAAGATGCCAAGAGTCATGGCTGTCCTGTGTCTTCTAAGAATTCACCCATCCAATGTTGATCCAAAAGCAGAAGAAAAAGGGACTGGAAAGGGGTATTACATCTGAACTGGGAAGCATGTCCACCAGAAGTGACTATGAAACAATCAAAGTTTTTGGTAGCTGCTGAAACTCTTAGAAATACTAAGATATTTTTAAAATATATTTAAAATTATTTTTTTGTCCCAAATCCTGTTGGCATGATTAAACTGAAGAAGGAGCATGCTGCTTTCTTACCTGTCTTCTTGCTAGCTGGTGTTGCAGACATGCAACTTCTGCCTGAAGTTCTTGTATTTTATTCTGTGCTCGTTCTCTGTCTGATCTCTCAGATGTGAAATCGTCTTTATAAACCAGGACCTGGAATATAATTATTATGTTAATATTTTATACGTTAGAGCATTGGGAGGTTAGATTGAAAAGCTGAGACTATCATTCCTTTGTTCCCAGAATGTCAGTATTCTCTTCTCTATCGTATGTATTTCAAAGGTGTTGGTATTTCTTTTATAGATCTTTCATATTCTGTGTTAAGGCCAGCAGAACTGCATGGGGTTCTTTAAGTAGTGAGTTTCCTTTAAATCTGTGTTGTTAAGTATCTGTATAGCCAAATGTGCACAGACAGGCAAATGTCCGGAAAAGAAATCCCTTTCCCCCCCTTGGACTTTAGCAGTCTGAGAAGAAACTAAGAATACCCATCTCTAGGAAAAAGAAATGTAATGACCTGTTGTTCCAGCATTTGGATGCGCTCATGATCTCCTTCACTAGCCTTCTTCATGTCTTCCAGTTCTCTCTTGGCTTTGATGCACTCATTCATTTTCTCTTCCAGTAGTTTGTTTAACCGGAATATCTCCTTGTGCATCAGGTCAGAATTCCTTTGTGCTGGAGCTCCTCCATGGTGCTGCTCCAGCTGTGACTTCATCTCCTTCAGCTGCAGGTGGAGTCTCTTCACATACTCATCCCTGCTCGCGTCGTACTTCTGCCACTTTGCATTTAAATCTTCCACCTGGAAGATCATCCAGGAGAGGCATGAAGAACAGGGAGACAAACTTCCAAGCTTTTATAGGCTGTCTGTATGTGCAGGACCAACATCCTCTGGGGGATCATGTACATGCTGACTCGACCCCTGAGGGTAAGTCACTGTACAGGAGAGCAGGAGATGATTGTGCAGACTCTTCCCATCTCCCAGTCCAAAGGGACAATATTAAATTATGTGGAAAGGGAGGGATCTAGTGGGCCTAGTGCTGTTCTTCTGGGGTGGAATACTGATCCATGGAAGGAACATGGAAATTTTATTTTGCACTGCATTTTTAACAATAAAAATCCAGTGTGTTAGAAATTATCAATTAATTGCCCTTAGCTAAGGGAACAAAAACTACCCTGTGTTGAAAGGACTAAGAAAAACTGTCTTGCTTTAAACTGCCATGTAATTAGATTAACCAGACTTACCTATTCCAAATTTACTCTAATACAAAATACTTAACAAATATTAATGTGTAACAAAATGAAAGTACTCACGTGAGCTACTTTTTGTTTTAACATCCTGTTTTCCTCTTGTAAGTTGCAGATAAGAGATTGAAGTGAAGTTTCATTGTCTAAAATCTGTAATTTTCAGATAAAGTTAGGTGTTACTTTAACATAAAAATCTCAGATGCTGTTTGGCTGAGCTGTTAACTGGAAGTAATCTTTTTTTTTAATGTGGTGTGCAATGACATACATCTAGGTTTTTATGACCTTGGTACTGCTGTTAAATAGACCTCATGACAACAGCGTTTTAGAGTTTACACAAAACTACTTGTCTGGAGTGGGAGAACACATGTCAAAGGCACAGATATGCCTTCATCTTGCTTTGTTATTACTGTCAATTTTGGCCAGTACTAGGAAGAAATTACTGAGGGGAAAAAACCCTGCTTGCTAAATAATTGACTAAAATGATACCTCTTTTTTACAGTTGTGACATCTGCTTAAAAAAACCCCGGTGTACGTGAGTAATATAGAACACTTTTGTGCAAAATTCCCTAGAATCAGCTAGTAATGGCATCTGAAATTTCTCCTCTTCAGGGAAGTCCCCACTGTACAAGGTTAGCTTCTTATTGCATATATCAAAGTCAATCAAGCTTCCTGTCTATCAATTACACGTTAAATATGATAAGGCCAAATACTTCAAGTCCCTTAAAAAGTCCTTTTTTCTTCTATCTACTCAACCCCTATTTCTTATAAGTAACTTTAATCTAAGTTTTCTTTGGAAACACTTCTGGGATGTTTGACAAAGTAGACATGAGTGTGCCCAGAGTTCATCACAACAGCACAGATGAGTGGTCATGTGGAAAACAGCATTACCACGGTATAGCAGTAAGAGCATAAATCAGAATTATTCATTTTTGTGAGAACTGTCTGTAGCACCCTACTCACTGCTCTGATCTGTTACTAGAGGCAGCACTGCTAGTGTTATTTCCTTATGGTGTTTTAATGAATTACCTCATTTTAATGAATGTTTAATGAATGACTCTCAGCCATCAGGACTTCTGGAACAACAGAACAATGATCCAACTTAAACTGAAGCCTCAACAGCCATTAGCAAAGTACACCAAAATCCAGGTGTTTGTGCCCTGCAGTAGCACTTCTGACACTGTCCTGTTATGAAGCTCTTTTTTTTAAACATCCCTCCTGAAGAGAAGCATTGCCCTGCACTCAGAGGCCAGGGGGAATCCCAGAGCAAAAAAAAAAGGTAAGACACCTTGACTCATATTCCACTACCCAACTTTCTGTAGGTCTGTACTACATGTGCAAAGCCAAATCCTGATCAGAGAAGACCACATGTTACAGAGTTCTTCATATAAATACTACTTTGAAATATCCCTACTTTGTTTTGTGATTTTGATATTTAAACAAGCAATCAGGAGAGGCAGGCTTCAAAATCACAGCACTATTGCTGTGCAGCACTAGTGCTGCACAGAAGCAGGGGTGGTATAAGGTAGGTACTGTCTCCTGTGTATTGAGGGAAGAACTGTGATCATGGAATTGCCAAGGCTGGACAAAACCTCTCAAGTTCTTCTCCAAAAAAAGCCTCTGATGATGAGATGGCCAAAGTTGAAGTGGTAGACAACTGCTTCCATCCTGAATTTCAGATATGCAGAATTATTTACCATTGCCATGGCAGTCTTAACACCCTACATGAAAGTATTTAAAGGGCTGTTCTCACCATTCCCCAGTTACAGCTATCATACTGTAATTAACATCTCAGAAGCTAATAAGACTTTAAAGACATGCACAGTAGCTGTAAGAATACCTGATGAGATCTTTCTGTAGGTATCTGGTCATCTGCATTCCCCTTCTCTTTTCTTTGCTTCTCTTCTAGACATTTTGCCAGATGTTGACACATTTCTGCTGTGGACGCTAATTTGCGTTGAAGCTGGTGAGTTTCATCAGTGAGTGAACGGCACAAAACATCACTGGTGGCCTGAGCCTTCTCCCTCTCTGCCAAAGTCTTCTGCAGTCGTAAGATTTCTCTCTCCTTTTCATATGGAGGCTGATTTATCATCTGCTGTATCTCTCCATTTTTCTCCTCTAGCTGCTGATTCAACTTCTGCACTTCCTAAACAGAGCGGGGAGGGGAAGTTATTTAAAAGCAAAATAAAGTCAAGAGCCAAAATATTAGACTGACTTCAATATTGCAGTGATTCCTTATTGCTCCTGCACTCATTGCAAAGTACTTAAGAAGCAGACCAAATCCATTTCATTTCTGTATGATCACAAGACCTTGGAACTGTTGGATCAATCAATCAAGAACTGCTCAGGCAGCCATGCAAGCACTTTCTAATCAGTAGAATGGAGGAACAAGCAGCAAAAATTCAGGAAGATTTTATAACTATACAGCAGCAACAAAAACAAGAAACAAAGTAATTTAAGATTAATAACTGTGGAAACTGAAAAATACCTACAGGTCCTGTAAACTAAACTACCAGATAATAGAGATTTTCCTCAAAAGAAAAAAATGGAACTGTTAATTTATCAAATCCAGTGAAGTGTATTCACTGCCTGGCACTGTCACGAGGATGAAACAGAGCAACTTTCCCACCTAGGAAAGGATGGGAATGGTAAGGTAAGGACAAATAGGTAGAAGATAAAATCCATGTGGCAGCAGTGGCTCTAGTTTGGCCACAGCTGACTCCCAGTTCCATGAGGGGGTCTGACACACCCCTAGGAAACAACTGTGTACCTTGTTTCTGCATCTCCTGGTCCTATTGGGAGCTCTGTGGGATCATCCACACTGCATTAACATCTCTGCAGGTGTTTTGGGAAGGAAGAGGTTTGCTTGGTGACTGGTGTAAACCACCTGTAGTTCTGTGCACCTGAAAGGCACTGGTTCTGGCTTTGTAAACAAACAAGCTGGTACCAGAAACCTCTGCAGCACTGCTCCTCCAGAACTGAGGATCTATGGATGCCAGTGCAGACCATGAGACAGCTCCAATCCCAGCTTCATCATTCTCAGGAGTGCTAACAGAGCTGTAAATCACTGGGAACACTCTTTGCCAGAACACTGGCCTCTGGCTTCACAAAAATGTGTTTTTAATTTGGTTATTATTTAGTGCCAATTATTTCAGCATTCTGATTGGGCACAACATTTTTTTTCTTTCTAGAAATAAACATTAACATTTGATAATAGATAAACAGCACTTCTTATTACTGACATTTCCATTCTTTAGCTTCATGCTGAATGCTAAGCCTCCCCTTTAAAGATATTCAGCTACCAAATATGTTCAGATACCATAGGTTTGTCATCTGTCTGCAAAGTGTCATTGAGATAATCTCTTATAACAAATTTCCAAACATGAACTTTTGAATATGTATTTTAGGTGAGTGTCATATATGGAAAATGTTTTGTATAAGCATTAGGTCAAGAGATTACTTATGACAAAAACACTTGTTTCAGTTTTAACTACTGCTGCTCAGCTTGGAAATTACTTCATGCAACTTCATCTAGAAATAAATGCTTTAAAAATCTTTGAGAAATTCAGACTGAACCTGGGAAACTCTTAATGACAGTAACCAAAACAGCACTTGTGCTGGATGGGGAGGGATGCAGTTTTCAGGTTTTATTCTTTCAAGAAAGATACTGATTTCCCTAATCTATCTCTCCAGATTTCTCAGTTCCTTCTTCAAATATGAACGTGTTACCTCATTGTCAATACAAAAATCCATTTTTAAGAGCACTTCAAACAAAACACTGTAATAGAAAAATTCGTGGCATCAGCTGATTATCTTTGAGAACAAAATTGTTGTAACTAATAAATTCAAGGAGTTTTCACTGTTTTTCTTTCTCCTTATGAAAAGAGTTGCATGAAGATCTCCAGTGCCCTGCTAAGTTTTTAGTTTAGGATTTTATCGTTTGCCTTTTTGAAGTGAGCGCAGGGGGCGCCACCTTTGGACACAAACGGCCGAGTTCTTTCGGGGACCCGGGGATGGAGCGGGCACCGCTCGAAAGGGCTCCAGCCCTCGCTCGCCGCTGTCAGCGCCGGTTCCTGCGCGCCCCCGGCCGCTCGCAGCACCAGGAGCGCTGCGGGGGCAGAACACCGCACCCTCCGCCCCGCACCGCGCTGCGGCCCCGCCGCGCTCCCGAGCGAGGGAAAGGCGCGGAAAGGCACGGAAAGGAGCGCTGCTGCTGCTGCTGCGCCGCTCCCTGCGCGCCCGCGCTGTACCTGGCTCAGCGCCTCCGCTCTCCGCGCCGAGAGCCGCTCGCTGTCGCGGGCCTGCTCCAGCTGCTCCAGCAGGCTCTCCACCAGCGAGCGGGCCGGCTCCGCGCCCGCCGCCGCATCCCCGCCCGCCGCCGGGGGCTGCCGCTGCCGGGCCAGGCTGCCCCGCAGCTCCCGGATCGTCGCCTCCTTGGCCGCCAGCTGCAGCTGGAGGTGCTTCAGCTGCTGCGCGGACTCGTGGTACAAGGTGCAGAGCGCGTTGTACCGAGGCACTTTATTCTTCAAGCTCCTGTTCTCCCGATGCAGCTTCTCCAGCGTCTCCTCCACCTGCCTGAAGCGGGTCACCAAGGGATCTGTGCTGCCGGCCTCGCTTACCGAGCACATGGCCGGGGGAGCTCCCTTCTCTTCCTTCTCCAGGACGAGCAGGAGCCCGGACAGGTGCATAAAACCCCGGAGCGCAGCAGAACCGAGGCAGCGACTTCGCTCTTCCGCCTTCCCCGCCGGGGGAGGAGGCGGCCGCTCCCTTTAAGGGCTCGCAGGACCCGCCTGTGCCGCTGCTTTTTTCTGCGGCCGGGGCGGGCCGGGCCGCGCTCCGCCCTCGGGGGAGAATCCCGGCCGTGCCGAGAGCCTTTTCCCCCGCGGCTCGGGCGGGACGCGGCCCCGGGGCAGCGCTGTCCGGGGAACCCCGGCAGGGGCGAGCGGGAGAACCGGCACCGGGGGCGGGGGGAGAAACCTGGGGGCGAGGGAACCGGGCCAGCGGGAGGCGCCGAGGGCACGGGGGAAGTCCCGGCTGGGCGAGGGGAATGCGGGCCGGCTGCAGGAGGGGCGCTGGGGGGAGCAGGGCTCCCGGCGCACCGAGGGTCCCTCGGGGGCTGGCGGGCGGCGCCCGGCGCCGCTGCGGGAATTCCCGGCTGGGAACGGGACTTTCCCCGCTGGAGGCGACCCCCGGGCTCTCGGCTTTCCCCCGCCGCCTGCCCGAGCGCCCCGGCCCCGAGGCAGCAGCAGGAGAAGAAAGGCTCGGGAATCCTCGCTCTGATGGTGGTGCGTCTGCATCGGTGGCGAGGGGAGCCCAGGCAGAGCAGCGCTTCCCCCCTCTCAAGCCGCGTACCTGTGCAGGTGTAGAAGAGGAACTTCCTTAGCAAAGACCTCGAACAGACCAAAGTCTTCGGCCATCTAAATCAATATCGCCAGCCAGTGTTTGTGCTCTCATGGTGAGTTAATGAGAGCAAAACCAGCTGCTTGACACAGAATAAGCTGCTGCCCACTGGCTGCCCCTATGGTGGAGAACTTTTTTATTGGCAGCATAGAGGCAGAACTTGTTAATTAAGAATATCACAGTCAGTAACTCTGGTGTAGTATTTCTCATAGGATATGGTAAGCTGGACTGAGAGAAGGTGTGTTTTGGATTGGTTTAGTTATGTCCATGTTACCATTCTGATGGGACCACGTGGGAGGAAAGAGCCTTAAACCAGTACAAAAGCGAGTCCCAGGTTACATTTGGTTATTATTTGCAATAGTATTGATTGTGTGTACGTGTATGCATGTGCATCATAACGTGTACAACACAGAGCTCCATGTGTGCACACAGCCTTAGTGCACAAGGTTCAGCACAGCCACGGGACACGTATCTGGCATAGGTGCCTAAAATACAGCAAGTGAAAATCACCACATGCTGCTGGTGGAGGCAGCCAAAAGAGAAGACTTTAGACAAGGTGATAGAGAGCAGCCTCCTGTGTTAACAGGTCTCAGGATAAAAAGACAACAATGAATAATTTGTGTGGAAGAATTAACAGGAATGGGAACATGATGGAAAGAAAAGATGGTGAACTTCAAAGTTGAGACTGTCAGTCACCCTGGTGATGGCTAAAGACCTCCTGAGATTCCTCTTAACATGAGTTAAGTGATTCAATCAGGCTTTTTGAGGTGGAAAGTCATTACTTTGTCACCTTAATTATTCTAATTAGAGTTAGGAGTAATAAATTCAAAACAGTCTGCTAGCTTAGCTGTTTCTAAAAATATAACTGAATTTTATAGAAGTTTATTTCACAGAAGACCCTGTGTGACAGAAAAGGGTAAAGCACTTGTTTGTGCTACACGTCCCTGGCATATTTGCTATTTCATCTAATACTGTAAATATCAAATTATTTAGGACAATGAAAAATGTGTGGAAGTTGAGGAATATATTTTTTTTATTTTACTTGTACAAAGTTATATTCTACACCCTTAAGACACTGATTTTGCTGTGATGAAAGTCAAGTTCCTGCTTTAAAATACCTGTGCATTGTAATTTTCATATACATTAGAAAGAAAAGTGAAAAAACCACATAGACTTCATGTTACATTTTCATTATTGTATTACAGTCAGAGCTAGCTGAAGAATTTGGAGCAAGATTGCTTTTGCTGACTGTCAAAATATTTTGTAGAAACCTATGATGAAGCCCTGGTACTGGAGAACTGTTTGGTTTCCTGCCAATTAATTAGCAAACTACAAGGAAACTCAGCTATGCCATGTTTGCAGATGGGGCAAGCATCAGGGAATTTAGTTAGCTGCAAAGTAGAACCCTTTATAATACAGTTCCATTTGTAGTATGGTGTTAGTATGTTAAAATAGAGCATGACTGACAATTTGGTATTACTGGTGCCTTGGATGAAGGCAGCATTCCCCCAGGAAAACACCCCTGACTCGAGGGAAATTTGACCTGCGTAAGTGCTGAGTAAGAAACTGATCCCTGGTGTACTTGGAATGCCCTGAGATGACTGTTTCCTTTTGTCACTTCTGAAATACAGAGGAATTCCTGGGAATTCAGTCAAAGGAGCTGGTGCCAAAGAGTGAGTCACATCTTGCTGTGTTTCTAGCACCTGGCTTTTCCTGGATTGCCTCTCCTGCACTCTTACCCAGTTTGTTGATGAAGCAGCTGCTTTGTGCTGTGGCACACTTGTTCTTTTTGGGGTTGCACAATCCTGAGAGCTTATTAAGTCCTGTGTGAACAACAGGTACGCTCTGCACTACTTAATATAAAGAAAAGAAACTTTGTTTTCCATACTGTACTGGTTTCAACATGAAATAGAAGGTGAAGTTCACTTTAACTCTTTCTCAGTCGGGTGTAACAAGATAGATGTGATTAAGCCCATGTGGGAAAAATTTAACTTTGTTAAAGAACTCTTAACAAAACTGTTTTGAATAAGTAATTCTGTGCACATCACAATTTACCATCATGTGTGAGATGCATCATAGAGTGCTTGGAAGAAAGGGATTAGATACTGCCTAGAAACAAAAAGAAAGTGAAGCTGCTCCTAGGAAAGCAGAAAGAAAGAAAGGTGAACAGCATGGTTGGATTAATGAAGGGTTCATAAATGTACATATTAAAATTTGATTTTTAAGCATGAATTATTTGTTGAGGGGGTAAGAACAATTTCTTTAAATGTAGTAGTTCTATTTCTGTAACATTAGTGAAAATCTTATGAATCTTTGTATTTAAAAGAGTAATTCTCTGTGAACAAGAGTGTGCAACATAATGGGGGGGTTTCTGTCATTTTCCAAATAGTGACCTCTGCTCAATTTGTAAGAAATTGTATTTTTTACTTGTGAACTCCAGATGTCATTCAGCCAATCAAGCTGGGGTTTACCCCATGGTCTTAAGTCACCACTAATTGTCCTGGAGGGTAAGTTGTGACATAATGATACTTAAAAAGTGCTGAAATTGCCTCGAGGTGATTTACCTAAACAGAACTAATTAGAAATTAGTAGGTGATCCTCTGGCTGCTGTAGGCTGAAAAATAAGCAGTGAGTTCCCATTTCCTTTGCTGTAGGTCGTGCAGTGCAAAAGGGAGAAAACCTATAATATAATCTGACGTTCTCCCTGCTACATAAGATGCTGCCAGAAATCTCTGTGTGTGTCCAAAAATCTGATTTTCATGCTGAACAACTGAAGTGCTGGTGCTTTTATGACTCATAGACCAACAGTAATTATGAGCTGCAGGCATGTTTACACTTCTTCCATGGGCAGGACTAAACATCCTTTCTATACATCACTGTATTGGATGTTCTGATGAGATAATGTTCGACATGTTTTACTGCTGGAATGACAAACTGCCTGAGAGGTTGGCCCCAGGGCTGCCAGGATTCCCAAAACTGGATGAACTCATGTCTATGACGTACATATGTGGCCATCTGTCTGCATTGGGGCTCTGCCTTTGAACACAACATTCCTTTTTCAGTCTTGTTTTCTGTTTACACACATGAAAATATTTAGTGTAGCTAGGGGAAATAGAATGGGGTCTCTTTATTTCTCATGTAAGATTTTTTCCCTGCTTTGTCAGTGGTGGTGGTGGTGGGTTTGGGTATGTTTTTTGTTTGGTTGGGTTTTTTTGTGTGTTTTTGTTTGTTTGTCTTGTTGGGGTGTTGTTGTTGTTTTGGTTTTGGTTTTGCATGGTTTGGCCTTTGGAGGATGTAAAAACCAGAAGAGTTTTGATGCAGGGGGCAGAGTCCCAGGGCCCATGTTCTTAGTCACAGCAGGGCTGAAATAACCAGGGTGAGCCATGACATTGGTCAGATCCATGGCAGTCCCAGCACTTTTCCCTAAGAGGTATTTCTTTCACAGTGATACAGACTAGGGGGGCTCAGGCTCATCCTGATGGGTGTTAGTAGATAAGCTGGGTACACTCTTGTATGGGTGTCTCACAAGGCCCTTGATCTGTTTGTGTCCATGCCAAGGCAAGAGCTTTGTTGTGCTTTGTTATTCCTCAGTGCTTTGGGGCTTTGCTGCAGTCCACCCTCCTGTGCTCCCTGTCTGGATGTTCAGCTTTCAGGCCCTGCTTTAGCTTCCCCTGCACAGTCTCACTTTTGCAGTTTCTCTTTTGTCTGCCTATGGCACAAGAACACCAGTGCCTCAGTCTGACCTTGCAGACTGGAATTTATTGCAGTGCTTGTCTGCCCCTGGATCCGAGAAGTTCAAGGCAGTTTTCCTGGTTCTTTGGAAAACCTTATCATGGTGTCACTGATTTTTGAGCTGTGATTCTATTCACAAGAATGTACAAAGCTCTCTGGTGCATGTAAGTGTGCAACAAGTGGAGGCTGTGTCCTTGCTCACAGGCTTAGGTCACTCCTACTTAGAAGCAAGGTACTTTGACTTTGTTCTGGATAAAACCTTGGGGTTTGCCCACATCTATTTATTCCTGTTGAGCAGTGCAGGATGTGTTGGCTTGTCGTTGTCATAGGAAACCTTTTCCTAAATCTGATTATTTGAAATACTGCAGACAATTTTTTTGTGTGTGCTGCAGGAAACACTTTCCTAGCTCTTAATATATGATCCATGTTAAAGACTTTTTGTGGATTCTGTATGAATTAAATGGATTTTCTGCTTTGGTTAATACAGAGTGGTGTGAGTTTTCTGGTTTCTGTTATTCACCTTTCCTCAAAGGCCAGGTAGGAAAAGGTTTGCAGGTAAAAACTTAGTTATTTGCAGATTTGTTTGATATGTTAATGTTGTATGATGAAACTTCCTAAAGTGGTGTCCATGATGTTTCTGATAAAAACCACTCATTCTAACTAGAACAAAATCAGTTTCAACATTTTTGATCTTTAGCTTTTTCTTTTTAGCAAACAGACTTCTTGAGTTTGGTCAGATAAATTTCTGATTTAAATGTCTTATTTTAAATGTTTGTTTCAAAGGACGATGGGGAAAGGTGATTTCCTAAGACTGTTGGGAACCTCAGAAGAAATTATAGTTACATAGGAATTCAATTACACTAGAATTCTAAATCAGGAAATAAAAACCATTGGATGCTTCTTAGAACATCCTTGGTACTAGGTGGTGAAATAGTTTCTGAACTATAATATAGAAGAAGTGTTGGGAAGAGTTAAGCAATTAGAACTAGAAAGTGGAAGTGTCCATACCACACCATTCATTCTTCTTCCACAGAAATAGCAACATTTCCTAAAATTCTGATTAGTGTCCAGTTCAGAGGCAAGAAACAGCACAGTTATGTTCCTCTGGAGATCTGTCTGTAAAGCAGAAAATCCATCAATCATCCTGGCAGGAAAGGGAAAAGCAGTTTTCAGCAGAGTTTTAAATTCAAGCCATCAACGTAGTGTTTTTCAGACTGAAGTGAACAATTAATGCTATGTAGATACCAGCTATTGAAAATTTCAGCTCTTGTTCAAGCCTGGTTTTGTTATAAGCCAGAGTAATCATGCTCTCAGTCATTGGTCATGCTTGAAGCAGACAAGCATTTTGACACTTTCTGCTCTCCAACAGAATTAATGGAATATGGAAAAATAGTATTTTTGAGGAGCCTGCCTGCCAGTACCTTCTCAGCCTTAGCACAGTAAATTAGTTTAACGTGAACATGCAAGTAGGTATGGATTATAGAAGATAAAATCAGGAAACCATAAGCAAAAATAATGTATTTCTTCCAAGTGATAACTCCTGAAAAAAAAAAAGCCACTGTAGCTGTTTTCATGGCTGAATGTGTCCGAGCTACCCAGTGGCACAGAAACTTACACTCATGGTACAGTGAAATATGCCTGTGTCTATAGGAATAAATCTTTCTAGCTCTAAATTAGATGGGTTTTTTTTGCAATTAATTATATTAAATTTATGCAATATGTTATGATTATTATTGGCTTAATGCACATTTTAGGGTAGGTGGCTGTTTGGCAAAGTCTTTTTTCTTGCCCCAAGCTACAGAGGAAACACCACAGGGAATTCTAGATGTATGGTTTTCATTTAAGTTTCTGGTGAGAGCTACTAATATATTTAACTGAACAAATAGAGAGGCCACCATCTAATGGGGTGAGTTTAAGAATTGATTGACACTGATTTCTGCTGTCTCTTCACTTGAGTTTGCTGCTTGACTTGAGTAAGTTTTGTGAGAGCTTAATTTGCTTTGCCATGTGAATCTTCCAGCACTGACAGTAGTGACATTGATGTAGATGGCTTAAAGGCAAAAAGGCTGCAGAATATGAAGTATTTGGTCTATGGAATGAAGATCACATCAGTCTGTGCTTATCCTTACTTAATTTTTAGAGAAAACCTCAAAGTTTTGACTTCAAACTGGTTCAACAGAATGAGCCATTATGACCATTTAATTGACACACTCATCTGTTTGTGATTGAAATGCTTGGAAGTCAGCTGTGAGAAAGTTAATTCCGTTAGGCCTTGCATGAACAAAATGAGAAATGTTCTGTACACTGGAATACTCTACATAGTGGCTCATTTTGGGGTTAGTGAATCAGATTTAGTGTAATTGTGATGTTCCAGTTTCAGGGTGTGCAGACACATACACACCTTTAAAAGGACTGGTTTCAGAAACCAGTGGGTTTGAACTTCAAGGATTTCCACCAAAGTCACAATTTTCATGTAACCGGCTTTGGAAATACTCCCTTTTGTCTGAGAGCAGGTTATAACATTGGCATAATCTTGTATTTACTGAAATTACACCTTTTAAAAATGCAGAGGTGTTGTTACAAGAGAAGATTTGGAGGATGAGGGTTTCTGTTGGATCCTTTGCTGTATCTGGAAAAAGAACAAAGACCTCTTGAGATCATCTCTCCTTCCTCAGATTAGTTGTCTGTCTCTCCCTACAAACTTTGCTTCTCTTATATCTGTATATGACATTTGCACCATCACTACTGGGACTTAGAGATAAAGCAACTCCTTGTAGCAGTTTTTTTAAAATAAGATTTCTAGCATGATGGTGTGGCCATTAGCTGACCCAACAGCTTTAAAAAAAATCAAACACAATCACCCCCATCTCTTATTTCCTGTCAGCTCTGCAGGAAGTGTCTCAGAATGAAAGAAAAGCTATGAATTTGTCAGATAATGAGTTCAAATCTTGGTTCATGGTTCTTTCCTGTAGGCAAAATTAAGGGTTTCTTGTAAACTTAAAGGAAGTGGAGTAAAGGAGTTCACTTGTGTGATAGTGAGAGTAGCCAAATGATTGATTAGCTGTGGAGAAGAAAGCTGTGCTTAGGGCATTGTTTCTTTCCAGAGGTACTAGAGGAGTGTGATGGGTGAGCTGTCAGATGAGAACCCCCCAGCAGAGAATCAGAGGGGCAAATGCAAGCAGAACGTGTGTGCTGAGGTGGGGAGAGTTTAGTAACAAAGAAAAAAGAAAAAGAAACCAAACCAGTGATGCAAAGGCATCACTCACCACCTCCCACCCACAGCCAATGGCCAGACAACCTCTGAGTAATGGCTTGTTCTGACACAGCACCACCCCCAGTTTCACTGCTGAGATGGTGCTCCAGAACATGGAAAATCTCTTGGGTCACTGGGGGCTGTCCTGGCCTTGGCCTCTCCCTCCTGCCCAGCCTTCTCCTGGGCAGAGAGAGAAGCAGGGAAGGCCTGGAGGCTGTGCAAGCAGTGTTCAGCAGCAGCTAAAGCCCTGCTCTGTCACCAGCACTGCTTTGGTCTCAGATCTAAAACACAGCTTTGGTCAGGCTGCTATTGCTAAAATTAACTCCATCCCAACCATACCCAGTACAGCAAATGTTACCCCAAAAAGAGGTGGGGAAGACACCAATATTTTATAGCATTTACATGGCTCTTGTAATTTTCATTTAATAGAATGAAATCAGGCAAGAATATTTTTTTTCTCTGTTTTATAATGAGGAGACATGAAGTGATGCCTTAAGCTGTAGCTTTCATATTTTCCAGATTCTGTACTGTATTAGTGTGTGACTCTGAACTTCATATAAAGTGTTAGCAAGTTCTCCTCACAGTTCAGTCAGACAAAACAATCCTTTTCCAGCCTGAGAACCAAGGACACCATTGAAGGTACAGGCCCAAAAAGTATAAACAGCAAATTGAGGACAGCAATCTGGGAAGATGAGTCTTCATAACCTGCAGCTGTAATTGGAAAATTAACCCTAATATGTAAAAGGACCAAAATCTATAGAAGTGTGAAAACTTGTGACTCAGAGTCCATATTGGGTGCAGCCTTAGCCAGGCTCTTGTACTGCCCAAGGTGTATCCTGTGAAGGCCTTTTAATAAATACCTATTTTATCCATAAACACCATCTAGCCTCTGTTCTAGGTAGCCTCTGAAGGCATCAGAAGCAAAGAGACACCAAGGGCTTTTGCTCAAAGCTGCATATAATATCCAAAGATTATGAGCTGGAGAAGCACAGAATGCTTGAGCTAAAAACACTGAAAACGCTTTGGAAAAGAATAGGCAGTGTTCAAGATGTAATGTCTGATAATAATAGCATCAGAATTTTTTAATGACTCCTGCTAATAGAGAAAATGATGTTTAAAATACTCAGAAAACAAAATTTGTCTCTTTCCCAGGTTTACCCATGGACTAATATCAATCTATACTAGATTACACGTGAAAGGTATTTTCAGCCTCTCCTTTTCCCATCTTTACTAATAACATCTCCAACCTCAGCAATGTTCTCAGACAAACATCTCCTGCAGAGCCATATAAGCCAAATGGAGCAGTCTCTGCCAGAGCAGCACCTTGAAAATTTCCCAGCACATCTGCATAACAGCTACAGGACGGCTTTGCCACAAGGGAGCTGTGGTACCTGGCATGTCAGGTTTTCTGACAGAGCCCATGACATTCAAAGTCTGTTATCCCCAGGGTGATCACTGGGTATTTATTCCTGCAGCAGCCCACACTGGGGGCTGCTACCCCAGAGGGCTCTAATTCCCTCAAGCAGAGGCAAATGGAATTGGGAATCTGACCTTCCTGTGCCTTGTGAGAGAGCCATGGTGATGAAAGAGCTTTCCTGGCTGCTCTGTGTGTGGGAAGCAGCTTGAGTCCTGTGCCCTGCTGGAAAGAGGAGATGCTTTTGCATGGAGCAGAGGAGTGCTGTCCCTGCTTATCATTCTGCTGTTTCAGTCTGGAGCTGGTCTGTGCTCCAAGGAATTTCATGAGCTGCTCCTCACTAACCCACAGATGCTGGAAGCCTTGTCAGAGGAGTCAGCCTGGTGCTGATTTGGTCCCTAGCTGTCCTGCTGTGGCTTTGGTCTTACCAAGAAACTTGGAGTCTTTGGGATCCATGAGGGCAGATAATGGAGAAGGGCCCTCCTCTCTGCTCCTACCCTTGTCTACACAGGCTTTTCCATGTAGAGAAATGGATGACGTCCTTAATTCTGCTCAGCCTCTGACAGTGCCAGCCTTGCCCCTGTGGCTTGCCCACAGACTGGATAGGTTCAGCTAAAAACAACATGAGATGTGATGGAATGGGGAAGTGATACCTTTTTTCAAAGTGTAGCATGCTCAATGTGATGGTGAGTGGCAAAAGTGAATTATTACTGTTACTTCTGCAGGGTGATGCTGAGTAATTTGAATGTCTGCCATTTATGGTTCCTGATTTCAAATTTGTCTGGGACATGTCCTTCATTTTCCTGGCATGTGCCTCACTGCTTTTAAAGCAGTGTGATGTTACTTGATTTTGGCAGAAGATGGGAAGATGTGTGTGGGTAACAACTGGTATGGAGGCAAACAGGGAAATACCTGCACCATGTGTATTTGTTGCAAGTTGTGCCAGGAAAAGCCTAGGCTGGGTACCTGGAAATAATTCTTCACCAGAAGGTTTATCAAGCTCTGGAACAGGCTGCCCAGGGCAGTGATGAAATCAGCATCTCTGGAGGTGTTTAAAAGATGTGTGGCTGTGGCACTTAGGGGTGGGATTTAGTGATGGACTTGGCCATGCTGGGTTAACAGTTGGACTCAATTATCTTAAAGGTCTTTTCCAACCTAAAGAATTCTATGGTTTTATGAAATATGTACTCTTGGCTGGTGGTGATCCAAAGTGTGATGTAGTTGGTTAACATGCAGAAATCATCCTGCTGCTTACATGACACAAACTGTTCAAAACCACTCTTTTCCTGTATTTTTGCTTCTTCACTCAACCAGAGAAAACCACCCAGCAACACTGTGGAGGCTTGTAGTGATGGGGGTAACAAAAAACATGGTTGAGAACGGGCCCCCTTCACACATCTTTTGCCTGTGGAATCAGGCTGGCAGATTATCCTTCTTCCCAGACCATTTGATGCAGCATCCAGCTTAAAAACTGTACTTATGCACATCCCAGTTTCTATGCAAGGAGCTTTTAACTTTCTGTATCTCAAGCAGCATTGCATATGTACCCTGTGGTGGGTGGGCCAAGCAGCTCTGCAGCTGCTTTAGCTCAGGCCAGCAGCTCTGTGCCTGAGCACCACTGGGATCCTGGGACTGTGCCAGGGACCTTGTTGACCCTGACCCCACCTCACTGCTCCTCACCTCCCTCCCTAGGGCCTCATCTAGGAAATGGCAGCTGTTGGGTGTCCCTGCTTCCTGCCCAGGGAGCTGTTCTGTGCTTCTGGAATGGCTCTTGCAGCACTGTGGCATTCACGGGTAAGGATGCTACCCCTGCCTGCCCTGCTGTCCCCCTTGTTTTGTGAAGGTATCCAAAATAACAGAACTACTGCTCTGTATCCTCCAGATTTTTGTGTTGATAGTCTCAAGCACAGAACACATGCCCTGGGACATGGGCTTGGGCATATATCTCTTTTCATGACTCTCCTCCTTCATAGGAGGCTGCTAGTGAGGCTAGCTAGAAGAGCAAAACCCTTAGCCAAGTCCTGTGTGTATTGTCTGACCCTTGAGCCAGGGGTCTCCTTACTGTGCTCTTGAAGATGCAGCTGTTTTACACCCAGGAGCTCATTAGCACACTGAATAGGAGAGATCAGAGTGCAGGAGGATACAAACTTCTTAATGAAATAAATCCTCAAATCTCCATGAGCAGCTGCTTATCACGGTGTCTGAGCTGCTGCTAAAAGCACAGAATAACAAAAAGGACATTAGCTCTATTAGGGCATTAGCTCTATTTTATTTTCCCCAAGAAAAGCTAGGGTTATTTTACTTGCCACATTCCTGCTGGGTTTTTTTTTAAAGTCTGTCTGCTGCTCTTGGAAGAAGGAAAAATACTTGGAAGAAGGGAAAATTTAAATTTTGCCGTAGGCTTGAAAATGGTTGTCCTGTACATACTGAAAGGTTCAGCAACATTTGTCATTGTCACTCTTCAGGTGTTTCCATTTAAAATTCTAAAAGGTGGCTTGCTGACATAATCAACAAGCTTATGTCAGGAGGTCAGAGTATTTGCAGTGACATCCTGCTGTGTGCAGCTCCTGGCATAAATGATGCCAGGCCCCTTAGCAGACCTCTGTGAAGAACATCACTATGCACACGTGACTTAAATATTCATCTCTGGGCCATGTTAATGTTTAGTTGAGTATCTCTTCTTGTTTGAGGTTGATTTACACACAACAACAGTCAGACCACTTCATGGCACAACACTTCCTAAACACCTCCTGGGAAAATGAGGCATGTTAGAGCTATAGAATGTGGCATTGATTTCTTTCAGTTTGCATAATTCTGAACTTTGTTTCTGGTTGTATGTATTTAACAAGGCACAGCAAGTACTCAAGTCTGTGTGCCAAACAAGCAAAAGCAGAAGTTGCAGCACTGCAGTTTGCACCATCAGGGTTCAGTGCTCGGGACTGTCACGTTTCGTGTTCTGGAGGTCCCCAGTGCATTCCTCCATGTGTCAGCCAGGAAAGTGATTGTCATGGCTGTATTTGGGACTTTCTCAAATTTTCTAGCCACCAAAATAAATCTGACTGAATCTGGACTTAACCATGTTAAATTTCTGAGAACATTTTGTTATGGGTAAGGGCAAAGTCTGAAACTGAGACTTCGTCACGAGCTCGTGAAAATCTCTAGGATGCAGTTTGTGTGTCCTTCCCCTGTGTGTGACACTGCAAACCAAGAGGAGTGGCTCCCCTGGGTGCTGTGCATGACTCTGCACTTATGTGGTTGCTTTACTGGGTGAGATGGTTGTGCTTGTAAAAATAGCTCTGCTTACTCAGATGCACCTGATGCCTGCAGAAAAATACCACTGGATGGTAGAGCTGGAACACCTTGTGCTTCTTTCCCAGAACCAGCAGCAAACAGAAAGTAAGATTTAAAAGAAAGGGGGGATAATTTACAGCTCATTTTCAGCATTCTGGAGGGTTTTTTCAGCATTTTCTTTTTTCTTGTTCCTTTTCATGGATTCAGTTATATTTTAAGGCATGGAGAAACCGTTCATTTCTTATTCCTTTGCCAGAGTGATGCCAGTCCTGTGTTTCTGTAGCTTGGGATCTTAGTGAAAACAAGTTCTTAATTTGTATTCCCCTTTATCTGCCCGTCTGAGACATCTTTTATAGACACTAACATGCCCACTGGGGTCTTTGTAAGGAACAGAAGATCCTGCTGCTCCAGTGTGTTATTTCCATGTAAATATAGATTTTCCCTGAAGGCTAATTACAAGGCTTTTAAAAGACAAAAACTTTTCATATAAGAACTCTGGAGTAAGAACATTTCTTGCCTGGTATTATAAAATGTTATACAGAAGTAGAAATTACATTGCATATCATAGGAGCTGTTTCTATGTTGTTAGTTCACATTTGTGTGCATGTGTAGACACACACACACAGAGCCAATGCTGTACAGTCTTGGCAAATAGAATACAGATCTGATGCAACATACTGGAGAAACCTAGCTTGTAAAGTGACAAATTATATTCATTTGAGTCCCTCACTCTGTTTAGAGCAGTAATGAGGTTTTTTGGTTACTCTGGGTCCTTGATGATCCTTGATTTTTGATCTGGGGCTGTGGGGTTTATTTTGTGTGTCTCACAATTCGACCTAAGGCAGTGTGTTTTGTGTATTGATAGTTATCTAATCTTTTTTGAAACAGTCTTCTTACCAGAAGATTATGGATTGCACTCATTTACTTCAGAAATCCTGTGAGTCACAGCAGCAGAGAGAAACTGAAACTGAAATCACTCCTCTAGCTAATACATTTTTTATCAGTTTTAATTCTAGCAGTACCCAGATAGCTGGCTCACAGGTCAGAGCTCCAGGTGTTCTTGGCATGTTATTCAGGCACCATAGCTCAAAGCTCTAACACCACAGGGCCAAGATAAAGAGGTAACACTATGATCAGTTCCATTTTCTGGTTGTGTTTCTTCATTGAAAAAACCCAAACAAAAACTCCACCCAAGAAAAACAAACCAAGAAGCACAGGAAGGTTACCACAGGGGTCAGCAGGAAAATGACTGGAGAAAAATCTTCAAAGTAAATTAGTCACAAGTAAGCAACCCTGTGGGGTCTATTTAGTTTCAGTCAACAGGATTTTAGTATTTACCAGAGTATTTCTGTAGTGGTTCTTAGTGGAGAAAAGTTCTCAGTGTGCTTCTAGAAATTAAACCATCAGATTCTGGTAATGTATAGAATTGTGTTGAACCAATATCTTTCTCAAAACATAAGTTATTTCCATCTTTATTGCATCATCATACAGCTGTATGAAAGCTGTAATACAAAGAGGTCCAAATCATACTTTACAGTAAGATTTGTTAACATTTTCCCATTACCAATTGTTTCTTTTCTCTGCTCTATTGTGATCTAAATGGGGGACTGTGACATGTTTGGTTTTCAGTAAAGTAAAAGGAAGTGCACACAGTGAGTTTACCAAATTCATCAGCCCAGGCTAATAAATTGATTTGCTTCATCTTCATAGAAGCCACAATCTCTCAAGAATTTTCTAATTCAGTACAAAAAGAGAAGAAAAATCCCTGTAGCCCAATTAACAAATGTATTCAGTAGAGCCCTTTCTAAAACATTGAATTAAGTGAACCATTAATCAGAATGGGTCCAATTACCAGGAAACTGTTGCAGATTTCATTTAACATTTATTAAAGATTAATAATTTTTTCAAATTATTGATTTACATCTAATAAAAATATAGAATGGTTATCTGGCTCAGATAAAGTATATTGTAATTTGCTATTCCTTAGCAGCAATGTTACCTAGAGTCTTCATCTGCTTTTTTAACAGTTCACAGAGATAAGTCAGTATTCTTATTCCCATTTTAGTGATAGGAAACTTTGGATGAAGAGGAACAAAGGGACAATTAAAAAATATAAGCAGAGAAAAAACAGGTGTATTTATTATTAGATAAAGGAGTGCAAAGAGAGAAATTATTGGGGAGGGGGAGGTATCAGAAAGAACATGAGGCAAAAGGAAATCTGTTCTAATACCTGTACACTGCAAAGACACACAGCTCTGTTTCATCACTCATTTTTTCACACTACTGCCATATGCTTTTCTCTAGAAAGAAGATAAAAGTGAATCAAAAATGCAAAGCCAAAAAGCTCTTTCAGACCAACAAGAGAATGTGTTCTTTCATAAGTTTCATCTGTGTCATCGTTTTCCCATAATGTGCGGTGCAGTTTGCACTCTGCCTCTCAGTTTCCTTCTGTGCTACCAGTAAAGCTGCTGTGGTTTTAGTAATGCTGTTTACTGTGGCCCATGGAGGGAAAAAACTGCAGCTTTTGTTCTAGAGAAGGAGGCAAATTCAATACCAGAGATTCAGTTCTTCCTCTCACAGATTTTTTCTCATGTCACTTCAAATAAGCCTGACCCCTGCTTCAGAGTCAGCTAACTTAAACTTACCATTAACCAAGTTTATCATCCATCTGAATTTACTGACAGCATGAATGTGGTGTCCTTTCCCACAAATGTTCATGTTTTCTGTTTCTGTCCCGAACTTTTTCATTTTTAACTCTCTGCCACTTCCCTTCTATTGCTGTGGTAGTACCAAATGTGTGTTCATGTGTGTTCAGACTTAGAATTGATTTATTTTTTAAAAGAATGGGAAAACAAAGTCCATCTGACTGCTGTGGAGTCAGACAGATAATAAAGAAGGTGAGAATTGATGCTGTTAAAAACGAATTCAGCTACTGTTCCTCACTTCCAGTACAATATTGGACACTTGGGTGAAGCAGTGCCTTGAAATTGGCAGTGCCTTCCAAGTGGCACTGGAAATCTTAATTTCTAAGCAGCATCTATGATATCTTTGATAAAATGTCCTGTATAATAGATTGACACTGAAGAGATATATCAGATCTTTTCCATATTTTTAGTAGGTTTGTTGCTTTTCTTGTTTGGTGTTGTGAAAATGGATGGTGGCAGAGGAAAACAGTAGAAAAAATGATTGTTCTGCTCCCTTTTCACAGCATTTCCTCATTCTTCAGTGTTGGAAACCTGGATATATTACATCACTCATTTCCTTCCTGATCTTAGAGACATTTTAGGCCAGGTTGTCAGGTATCTGTAATCAGTTTTTGACTCCTGTTTTTGGGGAGAGCTGCCATCCCCAACATCACAGCTATTTTGGATCTTCTGCTCAACAATACCTTGATCTCATCACCTTTCCATGTGCAGTGGATCCTGGGCACCATCCTCTTATGCCAATATCACCTCATCAACATAACTCAGGAAGTGAAAGGCAGAAATTCCTTCCAAAATAAATTGACAAAATGTGGAGAATGAAAGCATAAAATCAGTATCACTCCTTCTTTTAGATCAGTCTTTTGCTTGTGCATGGCTGAGTGCTGCTGAGGCTTTGCATGCATTGCACCCTCACAATTTAATCCTACCAGGAGAACCACGTCACTGAGCCAACACTCTTGGCTGGTATTGATGATGTTCCCAGTCCAGAGCTCCAAAGGGCTGTGTTTTGCTCTGCTGAAGGACATGTGGATCTCTCACCCCTGCAAACAGACCCCTGCTCCTGTATAATTCTGCTTCTTCCCCCATGCTGGGAGTGCTGGTGGTTCCTGGTGGCCCCTGTGCAGCCCATGTGCCACGCTCAGCCGTGGCTCAGGGACACCCAGGACAGCCTGCTGGCACAGGCTGGGCTCCTGCAGGGATCCAAATCAGTCTGCGCTGTTCACAACATAAAATTAACATTTCCTGGAGCTAGAGTTCCAAGATTATCAGGCCATGGTATTTGTGCTGGTACTCTTTAGACAGATGAAATTATAGTTCTGTTACCCTGCATAAAGAAAAGGGGAAGTAAAAGCAGAGGAGGATTAAATGTATATTTGCAGATTGTTTCTTCTACACTTTCTTTTCTACTTAAACTGCCCATATATTAAATTCATCTCTTCAGACTGCTCTAGAATAACCCTACTTTGGACAACAAGTTTTCTGTTCTTTTCCCACACTTGTGCAGAAGAGTACCTGGGGAAAATGCCAAGTTTGTGACCTAGAAGTTCATGTAAACACATGTTTACATGTGAACACAAGTTCATCATGTATGCATACATATGTATATATAGACAATGAATGTGTGTATATATTTATATACATATAATTTGTGTATATACATGTATGTACACAACTTATTTATTTATTTATTTATTTATTTATTTATTTATTTATTTATTTATTTATTTATTTATTTATTTATATACACATATATATACAACACAGTAGTGATTGGACCACATATTTTCCCATTTTTACTTTCCAGTATGAGACTTTGGGAAAAGTAACAAAGATAGCATTTGGAAAAATAGAAAGTATGTGAAAATCAACACAGAAAAACTGACAAGACCAGTATTTCCCCATGCTTCTAATCTAATCTTCTCTAATTCGTATTGAAAGCCTTATTTCACAGCCAACCACTGATCTTTTCTTTCCATTTTATCAGTCCCATGGTCTCCTGTAGCCTGACTGCAGTATAAAAAAAATCATAATGACTCAGTAATAAATAAATATCGCTTGCTTATCTGTCTTGGAAAGAGCAGTGGCTGCAGCTGGAGGGAAAGGGGGGTCACACAGCAGGGTCTGTGCTGAGGGGTGAGGTTGACACCAGGCTTCACCAAACCTCCCCCTTATTGTGAGCTTGCCTAAGTCCATAATTGACCTTTAAGTCCTCTGGCTTGGGAACCTTTGCTGGGGCTTGTAATTGCTAGAATTTTGCTGTTTCCGCCATTCTTTTCACTGGCAAAATGCAAAGATGAGACCTACAGGCCAATAAATGGAGGGAGGGAGGGAGGGAAAGGAAGGAAAGGAAGGGAAAGGAAGGAAGGAAAGGAAGGAAAGGAAGGAAGGGAGGAAGGAAGGAAGGAAGGAATTCTTCCCACACCATGGTGGCAGGGAAAGAGAGGGGAAGCAAGAGGTGCACCTGCAGCCCCGTGTTTGATGCATTGCAGGCTGAGCTGCACCTGAAGCTGCCAGAGTGATTCAGGGTCAGAACCCACCCCCTCCTCCCCCTGCCCCTCCGGGTGCTCCACAGCAGTCCCAGGCTGGCAGCTGCCCCGTGTCTGTGCTCGGGGCTCTAAGGGAAGGATCACCCCTGATTTTTGTGCCGTTCTCCCGGCTCTCCCAGAGCACAGCTGCTCCTTCCCCGCTCTGTGTCACATCCCGGCAGCAGAGGCTTTACCGCTGGGGTGGCACTTCCCTGCTCCCTTCCAGCAGAACGCAGCCGTGTCCCAGTCAGCCTTGTCACACTGCTTTGCACAGGCATTCTGGAGCTGCTGGGGAGGGCTCGGGCCGAGCACCTGAGGGCTAAGGCCGAACCGAGCAGGGTTTGGCATTGTCCGTACACAGAGGCTGGAAGTGCAGGGGGTGCTGCGCTCCCACCGCGGGCTCTGAGCCCTTTGGCAGCGCCAGGGTTCAAGGGTGAACCCCTTCTCTGCCCGTCCTGGCTCACTGACAGCACAGAGCCCAGGAATCGTGCCGGGGGAGCCGAGGCTGTGTGGGGAACCTCTGCTCTGGGAGCCTTCGTTGCCCTCTAGCGACAGCGGCAGCGGGGGACAGCGGCCAGCGATGCTCCTCCGGCGGCAGCGCAGCCAGGAACAGACAAGTAGAAATCTGTCGGGTTTTCTGTGCTCGAAATGGCTCCCGAGGCATTAAAAAGTCTTTTTCCCAGCCCCGCGACCGAAGAAGTCGGGATTCCTCGGCTCTGCTTTTCAAGGTTGTTTATTGTCTCTTATCTATTCCATTCCTTCTCTGACCTGCTGAGATCTGTCTGGCAGGTCGGGCTGTGGCACACTGCCCGCCCTTGGGGTGGTGTTAGATTTTTATACTAAGAATTACGTGCACTTTATTTACAATAATTTTCAATACCTATCACCCATGTTAGACAGTCTGTCTCTACTCTAAACCAATCTAGAAGTGTCACTATCACAGCAGAAGATGGAGGACAAGAAGAAGAAGGACAGGACACACTTGGATTCCTCCATTTTGCTCTTGAGCCCCCATTCTAAATCCCCAAAAGTCTGCTTCACTCTGTGACAAATTAACTATCATTCTATCATTCTACTCAAACTCTTGTGGCTTGCAAATCTTTACACAAAGTTGGTAATTATTTCCATGGGCTAAAATCAAAGGCACAGGTATTTTTTACTCCATGCCAAGGTCTCTGAGCCCCTTGCCAGGGTCTCGAGTCATCCAGGGCAGGCAGAGGAATGTCCTGGGTTCCACCAGAAATCATTAAACAAACACGTGCTGTTAACCCTCTGGGCTTCTCTGGTGCTCATCAATGAGATTTTGTAGTAAGTTTTTTTATTAGTGTCATTAATGTATTAGCTCTTTAGGAGGGATGCCTTTTTTTGCTTGGATGATTGCCTGGGTTTTTGTGTATAAATATTTACAATATTCCTGCTGAAATAATAAATAATGGAATGGTAATGACTTCACTGTTAAGAATTCCGTTATGCTGGCTGTTACAGGTGAGTTGCTGAGATCAGCTGTGATTGGAATTCCCATTATGCTCTTCCCTCCCTTAGAAATGCTCCACAAATACAGTTTTCCCAGCACACTGACAAGAGCCTGGGTGTAAGCAAATTATAATCACAGAAGGAGTCAAAAAATGTGGTTGATGGTACAATGTTATCTGAATTTCTGAAATATTGCCAGCTTTACCCCTGGTTTAGGTGATTGTTTTACACCACTACACCTACACCAGCCTGAGGGCTGATTTCTGTGTCTTACAAATCACAGACCCAGTAAAAGACAAACTTTTTAAATTGTTTATTTGCAGGTTTTATTTTGTATGATGAAGGAATAGGCTCATATTTACTGGATTTTCTGTGTCATCTGTAGCGTCTGCTTTTAAGTGACAGGTAACCCTGGTACTCAGCTGTGCCACATGTTCTGCCAGAAACAGGAGCTCAGCCCCTGGTTGAGCTTCTTGGCCCTGAATCTCTCAGGATAAGAGAGATACTCATAATTCTGTATTGTTGCTGAGGAGTGGTGGCCTGCTGTGCTCTGCTGGTGAATGACACTGATCACCTGCTAAGTGAGGCAGAGTCAAACTTTTGGCAAGAGTGAGGCATGCAGCTCCAGGAGTTTCTGTCCCACCAGTATGAGTGCCACCCAAAAGCTGCTCATGTCTTTTGTCCTAGAAGAGGGGACTGCAACTGCTTTTAGAGACTCTTTCAATAAAAAATTAGCCCACAAATATTGGGAAGCTCTTGGTCCTTACATTTTAATTGCAGATTATGTACAAGGCAGGAAAAACACAAGAAGATATTTAATGCTTTATTCTGCTAAGAATAATTCCTTGTCTGAAACACCTTGAATTCCCTCTTAACATGCTGATCTCAGTCAGAGGTTCACACCTCACAACAAAAATCTTTTTGTTGCCTTTCTCAGTCTTCAGAATATTTACTTTTACATTATCATTAAGCCAACTCACATGAAAAAATTTCAGTTCCTGATGTGTCAGAATCATCAGTACAGTGCTTCCCACCCTGACTGTGGCCACAGGAGTCATTACCACAAACCCTGCAGTTATTTGTGGTGTCCACTTCTTAGAACAGAGTGTCCCTTCACCCTTGTCGTGGTGTTTGACTGGTGAGAAGTAATCACCCAAGTACAGAGTTCCTTACAGGTCATTCTGTGTGTCTGTGGAGATACTGAAATGCCACAGTGCCCCAGTTCAAAGGGTTATGGGCACACAGCCTGTGTTAGCCAATATTTCCTCCCACTGTAATATCTGTATGTGCCAATGCTGTCAAATCCTGGGACTCAGCATCTGCTGCTGTGATCCTGCCTGTGGGATTTGCAGCAGGATCTGGTGCTTGTCCCAGTCACAGGTGACAGCAAGCTCCACCTTGTCCCTGGTGATGCACAGCCCTTCTTGGGCCTGCCTGAGGGATGCTCTTCCTTCCACCCACCTCCCCCAGGCTGACAGGGATGTGAGTGCACATCCCTGGGGTTCCTGCAGGATTCTCAGGTCACAGGATGCACGAACCTGCTTGAGCTCTAGACCATGAAAATTATGGACTGTACATTTTTCAGTGTATCAGAAGATAATGTGTACATTGCTGATAGATGCATCAACCTGATTAATTGCATGGTGGATTTAGAAAATGGGCTGCTACAGAATTCCTGTCTGTGAAGAAGCTGTTGATCTCTGGATCATGCCTTCAGAATTAAAACCATCTGACAGCAATTTATCTCACAGCTGTCCTGAATACTTTGGCTCAAAATTAGTTTTGTTCTTCAAATAAAGATGGAAAAAAACCAAATTACAAAAGGGCAGATATTTTTCATGGTCTTAGAGATGGTCTTAGGAGACAGCAATACTAAACTTTATACAGAACAGAAATCCCACATTATTATGTGAGTGTAATGGGGTTTAGAGTAGCACAAATTTTTCCCCTGCATGTAGTAACTAAAACTCTTGCTGTTCATAGAACAGAATGTTCAGCAATGTTGCTTCAAATCCTGTAGTGCAATAGGTGTAAGGAATAGTGCTTTGTTTCCAGGCAAAATCAGAAATGCATCTCCCACATTCACCCATATCTCAATAGAGTGAGAAATTCTGTAAAGTCCCTTGTCCATTTCCTTCTGCTTTGTCACTCCTGAGTAAACTTCCCAATTCTTGATGTATTTATACTTCTGTATAAATACAAGAGTATATAGAATGGCAGTGGTATTTGCTGTCAAACATTTTCATTGTAGGAATCAGAAAGCTTCCTAGTCATCAGCAGATTAAAGGCTGCAGGTGTGAAACAGGTGTGGCTTGGTTTACATATGCCTTTTGCATTTTGTTAAATAGACAAGTGACAGAACCAGAAGGGAAATTTAGAAGTCAAGACTCGTTCTAAACCTTCTTTTAGAGTAATCCAATTTACATAATATATAAACATAAAGTAATTCAGCAGCTTGACCCCCAAGGTAGGAGCTCTGATCTCTTAATTATAACCTGGAGCACTTTGCATATGTCAGTTAAAGTTTCCAGGTCTCATTTTCCTGGTTTGTCAAGCAGAGAAAATAGTAATTACCCTCCTCACAGGGTTCTTAATCCCTTTTAAGGATTTTTAGGCACTATAAAAAGAAAAAATGCCCAGTGATGCCATTCCTAGTGAGTGTGTGGTTCGACTGTCTGCAGCCAGGAGGGCTTGACTGGCTACCAGGGGCTATAATAATGAGGGTTTCAGCCACTTCTTGATGAGCTGTTATTACTCAGGACACATCTTTAGCCTGCTGCTGTGTTATGAGAACTGCTGCCTTCACCACTGAGAGTTGTGCAACTTCCTTCTGGCTTCTAATGTTGTTGTTTCCACGGAATTCCTTTCTTCTGGTAACTGGTAATGCTTTCTCAGGCAACAAGTCCAAATGCTGGTGACTATTTCACTTCATCCTGTTTTATTTTAATGTTAATGACACAATAGAAACAGTCAGACCACATCTTCTTTCCTTCCAGGACTTTTGTATATAAAGCTCTTCTCTCAATTTAAAAAGTGGGTGCTTGTTGGAATCAACTGAAAACCAAGAAGTCATCCATTGCTCAGTTCTTCCTAAAGAAAAGATGGAAGAAATGTCTGTGGGTTGGAGGAAGAAGAGGGGAGCTAAGGCCAGCCCTGCTCTGGCCTGGACAAGAGAGCAAACAGGGCAGATGCTGGGGTGTGTAGGAAAGATATCACATCAATTTTTTGGTAACAGTTTTACTCCTTACATCAAAAAACCTCAAAGACTGATTTTCTCAAAAGAAAAGGGAGAAAAATTTCACTCACGTTCATGTGTTCCTCTTAGCTCACCTCCCTCAGATACTCAAATGCAATGTATAATCCTGCTCACAGTAAACCTGGTAGTGGACACCTTTTCAAAAAGAAAGAAAGTAACATTTGCAATCCTTAAAAGATGTAATGGTAAATAAACACTGTAGGCAAAGGTGGCTTGAAAATATGGGAGCCAGTTGAGTAAAGCAAGGCTTGATCTCCTCTTGCAGTGTCCTAGAGTGGAAAACTGATTTTTCATGCTGTCCACAGAAAGGTTTATCCTGAGTGTGGGCATGCCCAGCTGATGGGTTGAGAGTATTCAATGTAATTATTTAATCAAACAATCTAATTACCAGCCATCAGTTTACAGCTATCAATCAATCATCAATTTGCTATTCATTGGTTCAGCAAACAATGCCAATTTTTAAATTGGCTGAACTGCTAAGTGCTGTTTCTCTGAATGGGATGGTTTAACCCTTTTGAGGTGTCGAGAAGTACAGAGTGCAGGAAAGCACAGGGGGAACAAAGCGCTCGTAGCCTGCAGTTTCCTCCACCTCCAGCTGCCTGGGGGGCGGCTGGGGCAGGAGGAAGGAAATCCAGGTATCCCAGAGCGGATGGATGGGATGGGGAGGGGCGGGCACCAGCTGGGAAGGGTTGAGTGAGAAGAGCAAGACATGGGGGAAGTATTATCCAGGAAGGAATAGAAAAGGGGGGATTTGTGTCCGGCACGGCTGAAGGGACACGGGAGGACAGGAGCAGCCTGAGGCTCCGGGGCCGGTCGGGGCTGCCCGCCCGCAGCAGCTGCGGCTCCGTCCCCGCTCCGAGCGCTGTCTGCAGGGGGTGCGATTGCCCCGAGAAACGCCTTTCCTCTCTGCTGAGCCTTTTCTCGGCGTGGTTTAATCTCAGGCACGGAAACTTCCCCCTAAGCACTGGTTTGATGGCAGAACAGGTCAGAAGGTTAACCCTAATCTTGGTTTCATCCTGCGTGCTTCCTAACCCTGTGATAACAGTAGTAAATGCCCAGGTCGCAGCACTGCGAGCTAAGCCATTGTTCCCAGAGACGGTGATGTCATTGCTGATGTTTTCCTTTATCTCATCTATATTTTAATTAACAATTTCAAACCCTGCAGTCAGACTTAATAATCTGTACAGACGTCTCCTCTTGTAGATAATGATCAAGTCAATTCAGCCTGAGGGATGCAAGAAGAATCTGCACACAGATTCATGCAATATGTTACACAAGCAGCAGAAAGAGACAAAAATAGCTGAAGACATTAAAAAGTCATGCTACACAGTGTTCTTTCTAAATCTTATGGTCTTGGTTCTTTTTTTCCCTTTAATGTGCTACTATGAAATAAAGTTAGTAGATACAATTATTTCATTGCTTTGGCATTTTGTTGTTCCATCTGCAGAATTCCAGGGCCCTTTGGACATCCTGTTATGTTCCACACATATAGCTCCATGGCCAAAATATCAACAGCTATAGGCTTGCAGCAAAATTACATTATAAACAGTTAATATTATTAACAATATGGCTGAGCTGTCTTTCAGTGGGTGAGCTGTTGTCTGGATATCTCATGAGACATTGCTAAACATCCTGGAGTAAGAGGCTCCTCCCTGGCACTTTGAAGTTCATGGGGCTTTTGATGTTGACTTCATTAACAGTAGGATGAAGCCTTTATGTTGCCTATGTATGGTATAAAGCTGACCTTTTACTGAATCACTGTTGCTATGTGAGCCAATCATCTATTTGATGCATCATCTCCTCGCTCTCTTTAAGACAAATCGAGTAAATGTCACCCATGGTGCAAGCTGAGGAAATTCCTGAGACAGAAAAGCAACAAGTTTGCAGAGCACAGTTCACTCTCTTTTTAATTCTTCTTTCCCCTTTGTACCAATCTTTTCCTAAAAGCATTGCTCATTGTGAAAATGCATTCCCCAATGTTTTTAAAAAGATTTGAATCTGTGCCAGCAAAGAAGTGCAAGTGTTTACTGAAATGAAAATGCACCTTTTAGAAATCTTGTCAAATTTTGTAGGAAAATGCCATGTGAAGCTCAACAAGGTGAAACAATTCTTCCAATCCCAAAAGTTGCTTGATCTTGTAAACCAAGGTGCTGAGTCATGAGGAGCTACACATAGGGGGTAGCAATAACCTCTTTTACGTGATGAGATCATAGAATCCTACAGTGGTTTGAGTTGAAAGGGATTTTAAGGGTCATTTAGTTCTAAACCCTTGACATGGGCAGAGACGATTTCCCCTAGACCGGGCTCCTCAAAGTCCCATCCAACCTGGCCTTGAACACTTCCAGGGAAGGATCAGCCACAGCTTCTCTGAGCAGCCTGTTTGTTCCAGTGCCTCACCATCCTCACAGTGAAGAATTTCTTCCCCAAATTTATATTTACTCTAAATTTACCCTGTTTCAATGGGCAGCCATTCCCCCTTGTCTTCTTACTATGCCCTTTTGAGGTCCTTGTCAAAAGTCCCTCTCCAGCTCTCTTCTAGGTCCCCTTCAGGTCCTGGAAGGTGATGTAAGGTTTCCCCAGAGCCTTCTCCAGGCTGAACAACCCCAACCCTCTCAGCCTCTCCACAGGAGAAGTGCTCCAGTGCTCAAAGCATCTTCATAGCCCTCCTCTGGATGTGCTCCACCACACAGAGCTCCATGTCCTTCTTTTGGAGGCCCCAGAGCTGAACACATTCCTCCAGGTGGGGTTTCATGAGATCAGAGTATAGTATTTGTTGGACTTGGTAAGCAGAAGAGATTGTGGAATTGTTCTGAGTCACAGTCATTAATAAGATAGACTCTCCTTATAATTTAGCTTCAATTGCTTTGGTAATGTTGTAAATGTGCGTGCTTAGTTCTTTATTACTCATATGGGAAACAAAACTAATGTGCAGCAATCTTGTCTAGTGCTTAGTTTAAAATCAGGATGGAGAAATAGCATAGAAGGAAGTTTCTTTGGTATTCACATGGCACTGACTCCCTAGAATGAAGCAATCTATAAAATATAAATCTTCTCTCACCTGTGCTGGTATCCTAATGTGACGGCAAAATTGCTGTTCTATTCTTCTCTGATTCCCTGGGAAGTAATATGTTTTACTTTATGGAATAAACAGATTCAAAGTCTCAGATATAGCTGGAAAATTTGATACATGTAATCTTTGAGCTCACTTTCATTTGTCCTTAGTATTCCAGCTGGCATTGGCCTTCTTTGCCTCTATATCTGTATGTGCTGTGCAGCCATGCCACACGTCACTCACCTTTTCCAGTGCAGCTGCTCAGAGGTGTGACCAGCCTTTTGCAGTCAGTGGTCAATGCATGTCTATAATTGCTCACTTTTTGGTTTCCTTTCCTCCATCACACATGCATTCAGTAGCCAGTGACACAACCAGCTCAGGTAAGCATTTGTGTTTCTTTTGAGGGGATAAGAATGTTGGAGGTGTTATAGAAGCCAAGACTATCAGAAGTGACTTGAGATTTGGGGGTGAATTCCTGAGTCTCTTGGTGTCCAACATAAGCCATAGAGCTGATTTTCCAAAGCTCTGTCATATTGTTAAGCAGGTGAGATACCTGCTCTTTGAAATCAGGTGTTTCTAAAGGATCTGGGACTAGACATCTAAAGAATGAGTTGCTGAAGCTGCCTCCGGAAATCCTGACCACTGTGCTTGGTCTGAAGTAGCACAAGTTCAAGGCAGGGAAAAATTAGTAACTGACTCTTGCTTTCAAGTGACCTGTGATGCTTCCTTTGCCTACTCATTAGATTTCTGAGTGGCTTTTGTCTGGTCTACCCTTTTTCCATCTTGTAATTACTTACCAAGATTCATCATCATCCTGCTGCTGCTTTGTCATTAACATTCCTTTCCTGTGCTGGCTCCCCCCAAGAGCAGACCAGTCCCAATGCTGGCCTGCTGATCTTGTCACACCAATTACCTCCTTCTTTTCTCATATTTTCTTTCTTTATCCTTCTGTGTTTCATGCTGCACTTGCACATAAAACTCTTGGACACAGGAACCAGTTGCGTTTTCAGTTAAAAGTCAAGCAAGTGCATTGGGTTCAAGAACCTGATGCTTGAACATATTACTGTGGGATTGCTGCTGAAAATTATTCCCAGTTTTTGGAGTCAGAACTGCCAAATCTGTGTATTGGGTGACAACCCCCCCTAAAGGAGAAGGAAGCACCCAAGATTCTATTTCTCAGATCACAGACCAGCCTGGGGCAGGAAGGAGACACCACCACCATCCATCCCTTGGCTAAAATCAGCTTCTCTGGACCTTTATGCTTAGGTAGGACACTAGAAACTCCAGTTACTCTAGAGGACAAAATTAAACAAATTTTTCCCTAAGCTAAACTTCTACTGCTTTTTTGCCTGAGAACACTCTCACACATCAGAATTGCCAGAGCATTTTGTGAGTGAGGCTCTGGAGCTACCTCTGTGAACTTCATAGTAAAGAATTTCCCATGGACTGTGCCAGCCCTCATCCTTACAGTCAGTTGAAGGATGAAGAAGCTGCCTAGGCCTTGAGCATTTTTTATCACAGTAAGAAAATATATAAATTTTTTCCTCAATGATACAGTTAATGTTTATGGGCGTATCAGTTGTTTTTCTTTGTAATACAAAGTAAAAATTCCTGATACACTCTCAACTGCTCCAGGTTCTGGGTCTAGCTGGAAAGCTGTGCCTCTGTGCAATTTTCACAAATGCTGTCCATGCACAATGCTGTACTTTGTAGACCCTGCCCTTGCTTAAAACCTGGTTTAATATCCAATAAATTCTGCAGTTTTTGTTATTATTTAATGGAAGTCCTGAGTAAATCATAGTCATAAGCCACTCAGGAATTCAGTTTCATTATGCAATTTTCTCAGTCTTAGCAGAATTATATAGCACACATTAATTAGTTCTTACAACAACCACTTTCAAGAGTAAGGACCCTGAATGCCTCATTGTCCTCACAATGAGACACTGAAGTTAAATCTTCTTCAGATCAGACACAGATGCTTCTCCTGGGTATTCCTGATGCAGCATGGCCATAGGAATGACTGAAGTGCCTGTTTAATCTTTTTGCAAAGCAAATGACTTCGGAAAGGACTGTGAGCCAGAGTTCTCATGGTTTCATGAGTGTGTTGGCCTGGACCCACAGGTGAAGTGAAGCACATCAAGCTACAAGTGCTGGGCACTGAAGCATCTCATCCACGAAGGTGCTGATGTCACTGTGGTGCAAAAATGTGCCACAGATTCTGTTATTTCCTCTGAGTCCTTATTCAGCTCCAAATTCAGCACAGAAAATGAGCCTGTCTTTTTTTAAGCACGCAGATAGTCTCAATGCCTTATTTTTAGTTTTGCTTTTTTTTTTCCTGGTTGAGCTTGAGTGACTGGTTGCTAACTTTGACATCTCAATTTCTTTTAATATTGTTTACACGTTTCCTGGAACAGTCTTATGTCTTCTTCTTTTAAAAAATAAGGTATCAGAATACCTGCACAAAGACACGTAGGCGGGGATTTTAAATTCTTTTCTTATGTGCTATTTTCACCCATCAGATGAGAGAGTGTACTTTGTCACTATTTCTATAATATTCCTCTTGCAAACATATCTTTATATATCCAGATCAGTGTTGATGTATTTCTTTGCAGGCATTCTTGTGCCTGTGTCCTTATGATATCTGAAGTACTATGCATTCACCAGTTGGAATGAATTATCTTCACAATACTCTTGTGATTTCAGGTAGTGCTGCTATCTCTGACTTACAGCTAGTGTCTCTGATCTGGACATGTTAAGTGTCAGATGACAATCATTTTAACAATTTGAAGCCTTTAGTGAGCACAGTCTTTTTCATGTTCATGTTCTCTATTTTCTTTAATTGTGATGGGGTTTTTTCTCCTTTCTGGAATAATTTTCCCCATTTACTAGATATTTCACAATTTTTTTAGCTTGGAAGGTAAGAGCCCTAGTAAGCATACCATTATTAGCTGCCCATCCCTGATACATTTCTCCTAATGCTAAGGAGGAATATTCACCAAATGCATTCAATAACACAAGTAAAACCATTATGCTGTCATCCAATTAAAGGCTGAATTATAATGCACTTGAATGTGTGCACTTAATGAATTTCATTAGTTAGGTTTATTTATGTTTCCCAATTTTTGAGGCCAAGACTTCACCACTTTTGTATTTTTCTAAGTAATTTTAAAAATAGTATTGAAATTATTAAGAAGAACAGATGTATTTTGACACTTAGATTTAATTCCTAGGTTGTCTCATGGTGAAGTTTATTTACAGAGTTGTGCATACCAAACACCACACAGTGTGTGTGTTTCTGGCCTTTAGTGATCATGGCCAGAAACACACACGCTCATGATTTCTGGGTTTGTTGCCTCATTTTGGTAGAGGAGATGCTCCAGCAGTTGCAGACTCTCCAACTTATTGGAATCTCTTGACCTTTTCTAGCCCCAGATCTGAAATTAGTGGTGTGGCCTGGGTTGAAGCCAGGCAGATTTCTGCTGGAGGCAGCCACAGACTGAAGTCCCTGGTCCTTGCTGCCTAAAACTGTGATCATATCACCAGCCCTAAACTTTCCATTCAGCTGCTTTCAGCCACCATGCAAAGTCTGTCAGATCAACATGACTTAACTCTGGTATCTGGGGTAGGCAGGAACCAGTAAGATTAAATTTATATTAACTTAAATTGATTTTTGGGTCACAAGAGTGACTGTGATTCAGGATGGGATAAACATGTTCTGGAGTTAAATTGTCCACCCAGACTGAATTAGGTTTGGGTTTGGGAATAACTGAAGGTGTCTGGGAAACAGTTGACCCTAAGGTTAAGGTGATGGAAGAGGGCACAGGCAAGCAAAATCAGAGAGTTTGAATTGTTTTTGGATCTGGCAAGGGTTGCAAGGTTTGATCAGAGGTGTTTCCTCTTTGGTTTTTATAAGGCTGGAAGTAACTAGGCTGTCTTAAACTAAGCAAAGGTTTGCACTGGTGTTGGATTAATGCTTCTCTTGGCAGCAAGAGAAAATTTAGCAAGGGCTTCTTCTCAATCCAGTACTGATCTTTCTTCATCAGCCTGTTGGCCTAAGGTTTTTCCCAACAAAAATCCTGATTAATCTTGATATCAAAACTTCTGTAAGATGAAGTCCTGAAATTAGATAGGGATTTCATACTGGCACAAGCCCCACCTTAGTAAAGCCTTTCACATCCACCCTTGACCCTCCACAGCCCTTGTCAACCTGAGCTTTAAACCCCTGTAATTCCCTAACTGTGACTCCTGCCAACCCAACTCTTGAAACTCCAGCTGAGAGCCTTCACATCTGAAAAATTCAAACCAAACAACTTTAGGAACGAAGTGGGTCTTATTTCCAGTGCCAGAAAAATGCTGTTTAATGTGCAAGTGCAGTGTTTGTGTATGACAACGGTGGGCGTTTCCATACACAGCTCCCTTGCTCTTTTCCAAAATAGCACTTATTTTGAGCTGACAATGGAAGCTTTCATTAGAAAATCAGTAAAGTTACATCATTTTTCTCAAGAGTGAAGTGTGTCAGTTGTGTTCCTTCCCTAGGAAGGCTAATCCATATCCTTTATCAACAAGAGACGTGGCTAAAATTTTAAAACATGTATTAGAAAAATGAGGTGTTCCTGAAATATCTCCTTACCTCCTCTCTACTGAATGAGAAGGGCTGTCCTGGGATTCCCCTTTTGTGGAGAAACTTTCTGAGGTGCTTAGCTAATATCTCTTGTCAGTTAGGAGATGTTTCCCCTATGGACACCACAGGACACTCCTGCGTTTCAGGTGTGCTGGGAGATCATTAAGGAGAGTAGGCAAGGTCCTCTTGGTGCCTCCTGGTGCAACATTGCACTAAGCAAAGCTCAGACTGATGGGGATCTTTAACCTCCTTTTTTATGACAGCTTAAGAGAAGAAACATTGAATAAAATGGCAAAAATACATAGTTCACATTTAACAGGATTTTGAGTGATGGGAAGAACTGTGGAGGAATCCAGCTCTTTGGGGTGAATGAGCTATGCAATGGGCAAAGAAATACTCAGGTTATAGAAGGGAAAGAAATAATTAGAAATCATTTAAACTAGTCATTAAATCATTACAGGATCTAAATCATTAGTTCCTGTACTCCTTGTCATCGCTTACTACTTAGCTCTGAATATTTCCCTATGTTGACTATGGAAAATGCTGTCCCAGTGTGGAACACCAGCCAGAAAAACTACCTAAATCCTTGGCTGGATAAAGGACTGGAAGATACAGTGCCACAGACAAAGGAATGGCATGTTCTCTGCAGCTCTACTCATGTCTAAAGAGTCCAAGCTGGAAGGAGAGCTCTAAAGCAGGCAGTGGAAGGGATTAGTCACGGGGGTGGTGTGGAGCAGGTGTGTGCTCAGATTCCTGTGCTCACTGTGCCTTGGGACTTCATTGAGGCCAAAAGTGCAGCAGGAGTCAGTGCTCAGAGTCCACAATGCTGAAAACAAACCCCAGGATATAAGATGGGATAAGGATTTTTTTCAGTGACACACAAATATTTCAGGGTGTGAAAGAAGTATGTAGCAAGGGAAGCCTCACTCACAGTAAAGCTATTTCTAATTTTCCATCAGATGTTTTGTTATGCCTTCCTCACTATTCTTTTAACACTGAACACTGCCAGGGGGCTCAGTGGAAAATCCATATACTCCAGCCAGGATGTTCCCATATAACCATGACTCCCTTGGTTTAGATTGAAATGAATAAACTGTTCCCTTGCACTCCTGTTTCTAGGACAGGAGCTGAGTGCTGTGAAGCCCCGTCCTGCTGCTGGCAGTGTGAAACAAGGAGTCACAAGCTGACGTGCCTGGCTGAACTTCCTCCTGTGAGCACTGCCCACCCAGAGCTGGGCTTCTGCTGTGAGTGCCCCTCTGAGCTGCACAGAAACCTGCCTGGCAGGGTGAGAGGTGTGGGCGGCCTGAGGGATGGGAGGAAGGGTCAGAGACAGCTTTGTGTACTAAACATTCCCCCCACGCAAATGCTACTCCGGGGGTGGCTGCCTTTCTTAGTTTCAAATTTAAAAGCCACAATCCAAAAATAAAAAGACTGTCACTACAAATAGTAGAAGTGAGGCCAACAAGTCAAACCTGAGCTGGTGCTTTGTTGTTTTTTGAAAGGTGGATGTGTGTGGGCTGTGAAGATTATTTGAGCAAGTCACTTTTGAGAAGGAAGAGCAATATGGGAAACAAATGAAAAGTGTTTTAGCTGTTGATAATTTCCTTTTTCATAATAACAATTGAATGGAACATATTAGTAAAACTCACTTTCTGTACACCTACACTGTATAACTTTTAGACAGTATGTTGGGTGCTTAATTCAAGATGCCAGAGAAGAATCTAGTCCTTTTGACTTAATCACTTGTTTAGAATGTGGTGTAGCATGGCATGTATTTTAGACAGCAAGAAGGACTGTTTATGGTGGTAGGTTAGGACATGGTAAATAAAGGGGAAATTACAGTCTGCTTTTTACCTGCATTCATTCCCCATGAGAACACTTCCACCCTTACATGGAGAGTGCCAGTGCTGCCTCCCAGGTCCTGCAAAGTTGCTGTGTCCCTGCATCTTCCTCCCTTCTGCCCCCATCCTTCTCTCCATGTATGACTTGCCCCACTTGCAGCAGTTCCTGTTCCCTGCCCCCTGGTGCCACGCTGCTCCCCAGTCCCTTGGCAGGGATCTTTCTGGCACAGGGGTTTTTTGCACTTGCATGAGGTGAGCTCTGGCTGTTTCTGGCAGGAGGAGGCTGAGGCTGCTGTCCTGGGAATGAGTGCCTGCTACCAGCCCTGCCCCTAAAGCCTGACAGACCCCTCAGCCTGTTTCCTCCTGTCCATCCCATTGCATATCCATGAGTAGGGCTGTGGGAATATTTCTGTGGTCTTTATCCTATGTCTGTGTGTGCTCTCTTCTGTTGGTGTTTGTCTGTCTGCAGGCACACAGAAATGGTGCAGCCTCACCTTGAATATTGGGGGCAATTTTGGGCACCACAATGTAAGGAAGACATTGAACTATTAGAGAGTGTCCAAAGGAGAACAAAGATGGTGAAAGGCCTTGAGGGGAAGCTGTGAGGAGAGGCTGAGGGGAGACTCATTGCAGTTACAAACTCCTGATGAGGGGAAGAGGAGGGGAAGACACTGATCTCTTCTTTCTGGTGACAGTGACAGGGCCTGAAAGGCCATTCCTGAAGCTGTGTCAGGGGAGGTTTAGGTTGGATAGTAAAGAAAGTCTTTTCAGCCTGGACTTTCCATTTATAAGGCTCATGTGTTTTATCTGGGAAGAAGTTCAAGACCACCAAATTATTAGGGATTATTACTGGCCTTGACTGGAACTGAAACAGAAGTAAGAATAAAAGCTGGTCTGAGTCTCTGGTTATAAGCCTTTTTGTCTAGGAAGAAAGTCAGGAGGAAAGACAGTTAAAATAAACATGAATTAATAAGGGAAGGATATCATGTTGTTTCTGCTGACTCTCAGGATCTTTTCCGATGTTTGTTTTGCTTGGCCTTTCTATCTGCACCAAGATATGAAACCCTACAGCTTGAGTTTGGTGATTTCCCTTTGAAAGAAGATGGTTTTCAGCTCTCCAAAGACTGAAGGCTGAACTCTCACAGCTGTGATGGTAGAAGTGTGGAATAACTCCCCTGGCCTCAGTCTCAGTTACTGTAAATAATTTTATGAGGTGTGGTTTCAGCTAGGCTTTCCTGTTGTTCTTGTGTGTGAGGGGGTTTTATGAAGGTGATTTTTTTTCCCTTAACATATTTTTTGTAATGATAGCAGTGCCTTATGAAAAGCCCTGGATTGGCACTCTGGACATCAAAGTCTCTGCCCACAGAACACATACAGAAATACTGCCCAGATGATGTTGTTGGAGCATAAATTGAAGGGATCATTTGTTAAGAGCTGAGGATAATTCAGTCTCTAAAGCAACTCAGGCTCTGGCCCTAAGCAGCTACAACAAAGATCAGTTTGTCCCCAGATTTCTTCACCTTTTTTTTTTCCTCTCCTCTAAGTCTGTTTAAAGCATTTCCCAATGTCTTATTCTTTCAGATGATTTGACAGTAGACTGAGTAATTTCCCCCTGTCTCATGGTCATGATGCTGGACATTTCAGGTAAAGTTGATTTTCATGCAGTCTGGTTAATTTGGACACCCAACTTGTGTGGTCAATATGTGGATCTTACATCCTGTAAGTATATCCCATACCTGATCACCAGGTGGATTAGTCCTGCCTGGTCACCAACATTTAGTTCTGAATTCTCTCCTACAGCTTTTCTTCATACTTTGACTCAGATTTTCCATGGTTTGGTTTCCAAGGGCTCTCGGTTCCAGGTGGTTCCAGCTCTGCAGGGTGTGAGCTGGCTGTGTCCCAGCTCAGCTCACCCCTGGTGTCCTGGGTAGCACACATGGGCCAGGCTGTAGCTGCAGCACACAGGAGAGGTAGTGCTGAGAGGAAGATTTAAAGGCTTCTGCCAAGGCAGAATCTTCCAGGCAGGGGACATGCCCTTGGTATAGCAGCTATGTGATCTCATGTCCTGTGAAAAACCACAGATTTACAATTGCTTATCTCAGCTGTGAGGGAAGGTCCTGACCTCAATGTCCTGCCTCTTGTTTTGTGGCATTTTCAACAGACAGAAAACAATCAAAATCTTCAAGGCTGATTTCTTCCTGATAGAAATACTTCTTTGTGCTTTATTTGTGATGTTCTTTTCTGGATGAAATCAAAGATGCCTGCATGTGGTGAGTTCTTCCAAAGGCCCTCAAAGGCAAATCTGGGGAGTTGTTTTCCTCTGCTCATTATTGTTGCAGAACATCAGACTGTCATTTGGATGGGTCTCAGGAAGAAAAAGGCCAATAATTAGCAGGTACTTCAATCCCATTTATATGTTTGTATTGTTTTTAAAGTTATACATAGATAAAAAATCAAAGTTTCAGTGGATGAAGAGAATTCATAAACTTGAGGCAAGTTTAATGTTTTGTCAGCATTTTTAAATTTTGTTTGTCTGGCTTGAATTTTCTAAGTATGTATTTTTACTTGATCTTTCTGGAGACAGGGACGGTTTCAAAGTAGCTTCCTAATCTTGATTTTAAAGAAGTGGTTATCCTTAACACCAGAACACCCCAAGCAAGGTTTCAAATGCCCAGAGGGTGAGAGAATGTTGGCCACAGGAACTGCACAGGCCAGTTTGAAAGCTGGTGCTGTGGGATTTGGCAGAAGCAGCAGTGTCCCAGTGGCTAATGGCAATGAGGAGGATGTCTGGCATGTGGCAAGGTGAGGACAAACCTCAGGTGTCCTGAGGTGTCCCTGTGAAGCAGTTCTCAGCTTTCAGGGACAGTCTAGGTGATATTGCAAGATTGGAAATGTCAGCCTGAGGCAAAGCATTGCCCAACACCATATTGTAGGGAAATACTTTCACTGGCAAACTCAGCACTGCTCTGATTCCAAGGAATAAGTTCACAGCTCTGGGAGTACATGGATTGCTCATGGTAGCCAACAGGCACATGTCCTGGAACACACCTGTCCTTGGGCACCAGGCCCAAGTGGGACACAGCTTCTTCCCCTGAATTTGACAGCTCTTTTTCCCCAGTATTTTCTGTTCCATTAGTGGAGGTGGCAGTGTTTGCAGTGCCACTGTGGGAAATCCAGGTTCAAGCCTTCCCTTGTGTGTCTGGGGTGGTACAAACCCCTGGTGTCCAGATGTTCATCAGAGGAGATGCTGGGAAGAAGAAATGCACACAGATTGCACTTTCTGTCTGTGGGATTCTGCACACACTTCATTGTGTGACACTGCAAATAAAACACACCATCCTCCTGCAGCCTCCAGGCTGCAATAAAGGGCTTTATAGCCACTCTATAAACCTCACAGAGACCTGCTGTGCAGCAGCAAGTGCAGGCTTTCGTGGTACAATGGATTTTCAAGCAGCACAGCCAGAGCTGGCTCCCAGAGATCAGCTGAGGAACAGCCTCGAGTGAGGAGTCAGAGCTGTGCCAGCTGACTTGGCCTGGGTGTTATCTGCACTGATTAGCCCCAGTGGAAAACAATACTGAGGCAGTCACTCTGCATCTGCTTTCTGAGCCAGTTTGTCCAGAGCCAGCTCTGATATTTCCACACAGGAGCACATTGTCTGTGTGAATATTTCTCCATGCTGCCCATGAAATCCCTCTGCAGCACTCTCTCTGCTTGCACGTGCCATTGCTAACCCACGGTGTTATGTGTCCTGGAGGCCCCTAGTGTAGGATATACAAGTGAAAAGGGCCAAATTTCCCCCAAATTATTTACTGGTAGAATACATACTTCCTACCCTAGATAATCTAGGTCACATGTATTTAATGATTTCTAATATTAAAGTTACCTAGTGCTGCTCAGAGATGGCTTTTATTTCACAATACCAGCATTAAAAAGTATTTTGTGTATGGCTTCTAATGTAGCTGCCAGTGTTGGCAAAAATATATTCCAGTGGAAAAATTAAGCAGTGTAGACAGCAATCTAAAAAGCAGACTATAAAGCAGGCTTAAGAAAGACATCTCCAAGTGGGTTATCATCACATGGATATAAAACATAGAGAAGAGAAAATGCAGCGCTGTTCATCAAAACTATTGTTGCTTATGTAAGGGTTGAACAAGGATGAGCACTTATGAATAATTCTTCTTTTGACTTCTAGTTGTCCTTTGAAAACATAAAATATGTTTTAGAAACAGATTGTGGAGCACTAGAATGAAAAAAAATAAACGTAGACTTGGGGAAAATAATAAAATATATCAAATTGAGCTGAAATCTTTATGAAAAAGCATTATGGATGTCAGTAAACCTGATGCCTAAAGGAGCAGTGGTGGAGAAACTTTGTACAAGTCTTCAAAGAACAGGGTGTCCATGTGGGAGAAGGGAAGCCTTGGCAGGAAATGGGGATGTGTCCTTTGGGTATTTATTTGCCCCTGGTGCTGTGCCCTCAGCAGTCAGAGGCAGCCTGGCTGTGCTGAGAGCAGGCTGCTCAGCAGATGGAAGCGTTACACTCAGATCCCGAGGGGAAAGGATCTGCTGGTGCCAAAGCCTTGTTACCATGACACCTAATCTGGTTCAGAGAAATCTCTAGCAATTTGTAGCAAACTGTCTGAGAGGTGATAACAGGCTTAGATTTATGCAAGGAAATTCTCAGAGAAATTCTGAAGTCCTCAAGTGCCACACAAAGGATGACAAATACTGGCAGAAAAGAAAACATGTCCTAGGGAAGCTGCTTGGGCTTTTCAGTCATGGCTCTAATGCTGTGCAAATGTTCATGCAGATGTCAGCACTCAGTCAGAAAGGTGTATAAGCAAAACTTGTGTTTCTTTAAAAGATAATTGGTGCTAGTGAAGTGTAGCATATTTTGTGCTTACCTGAGGCATGATTACCAGAATAGCAACTGGTCTTAATCTCCCAATATCAACAGAAGGAGCATTTGTTTCCTTAGCTAGCTTGTTCCACTTTGTATGCATTAGTGGTCCATACCACTAATAAAAAAATATTGGGCTCATCTTTATTTAGGACTCCATCTATGTGACATCTACAAATTTTTCCATGGCTGTTTTCCTTTTACTTCCATACCATTCCATGATGAACCTCACTGAGGACTTGTTGAAATCTTTCAGCTAGCTCTGAATCTGTGCACTGTTTGGGTTATTTGTATTTTGTATCACCCCATCTCTATCAGGATGTCAAGGCTGAAACACTGAATACACACTTGTTCTTTCATCAGATTCTTTATCTGTTTTGCCACAATTTTACCTGAGGTGGACAAACTTTTTGTTTGTTTGTTTGCACAGATCTCCCCCAATTTATTTGGTATTTTTAAATGTCAGCACAACAGTTGCACTCCTCCAGTCTTTTGGAACTTCACACTACCTGCTTTTAATATTGTTAATGCCAAAATCTATCAAGAATAGAACAGTGGGCCAGAGCTACTCCACAGTCTGCTTTTTCACAATTCTTGGGTGCAAGTAATGCAGGTTGGCTTAGTAACAGTATGCCAAGAGATGCCTTTTTTCATCATCTGACTTATTTGCTAACTTGACCACAGTTCATCATCTTCATGTGATGTGGGAATATCATATTCCTTCCTCCAAATATAAACTAAAACCCTTTAGTACTTCTGCATTTTCTGCATTGTTGCTGACAGGTTTATAATTTCCTTTGACTAGTGGGCCTTCTATGATAGCTAGGGTTTATTTTGTTCTTAATGCATGTCTAAAATTTCTGCTTGCTATCTTAACTTCACTCCCAGCTTCCTCTTTTAGCAGATTTCTGCCATACGCTGGCAGTCGCCCACCCCGTGGCAGCTTGTCATGAAAACCTGTCTCTGACAGCTACAAAAGAATCCTCCCAGGAAGGGGCTGCCTGCAAAAAAGACCACACACACACAGCAGGACCTGAGCTGCCTGCAACCCAGAAGACACCAGGGCTCAGTAATTGTTTGCTGAGACCATCTGTGCCTGTGTGGAGGGTTTTAGCTGTGGTGGAAACATTCCTGTGCTGAGCAGTGCATGCTTGGGTTGAGGGGATTTGTGGTGTTTAGGATATTCATGTGAGTGAGCTGCCTGTGGGTGCTGCTGGTGCACTGACTGATCCCCTGAGGAGCTGAGCATGTCTTCAGCAAGGAGGTACCCAAGGCTGAGATGTCCTTCTGGGCAGCCTTGAGGTCAGGCTGGGGGTTTGCCTGAGCCTGCCAGCTCTGAGAGGGTGACATTCACCAGTCTCTGTGACCACTGTGTCAGTGGAGAGTGCAGAGCAGAGGCTTTGTGCACAGGGCACAGAGGTACAAAAAGGGGAGGAAATGGCCTGCCAGGAAATACACCCTGCCTTCAGCACAGTGCCAGAACCTAGGCTTGGTGTGGTTTGGATAAATCAATAATACTGATTTGCAATAGAAGGGAAAAGCTGGAGAGCACATGGACACATGGAACTTCTGGCTGCCTGAGTATGAGTGCCAAGTGCCATTGGGGGTGCTCTGAGAAGTGGGGCCATGTCTGCAGCTGCAGCTCCAAGGACAGGAGTGCCTCATGCAGCTCCTATTTCATAGCTGTCAGCTCCTTGGGAAAGCTCAGGATACCTTAAGGCATCTCAAATGACAAAAAAATGCAAATTGTTAGGCATTTGAATTAAGCCCATTGAGCAAGAGATTAATACACCATAATTGAGGAAGCTGAGTGGAGATACTTAATTTGCAAATGAAGCTTCATACCCAATGGAAATCTAAGGAATGCACCCTAGTAATTTGATAAAGAATAGGGAGCTGCATTTGGGTAAGCTGAGCAGCTCTGTGGATATATTGTCCATTGGAATATGGGACACTTTGGCCTCAACAGAGGCACATTGGGGCTGCTCAGGTACCTCACCTGGCCCTGGCTGCTGCTCCTGGGGTGCAGGGTGTGTGTTAGAGCTGCCCTCCCTGGGCAGACGTCACTGATGCAGCATCTTAAATAATATTGGCCATTTCTGTGTGCAACAGGAGAGCCAAAGCCAAGCCCTAGAACTCCATACAAAGGAACATAACCCAGCTAGCTCACACAGAGAGATTTCAGTTTTGGTGTTTTAATCTGGAACTGAACCTCATTTGCTGTGTTTGATGCAGGACTCAGATATGTTGGAATCATTGTTATTTCCCAGCCTAAGGTTGAGTTAGTTTGTTTGGAAAGGTAACATTTCTACACTGCATGTCAAAATGGAGCTGCTGTGGACACAACTTTACGTGGTTTATTTTTAACCTGTGTTGGATATGTCCTGGGCTCAGATGCTCTATCTGTAAAAGCAGAAGGTACCAGCAGTTTTCTGTCCTTTGCAGCACTGAGCCCTACAGAGTCTTCACATGATTTATGCACATTAGTGACCACGGGGAGAGGAGAGCATTAGCACACCTAGCAATGTGCACCATGGCCTGAAGTGAGGGAGGAACACTGATATCATGTGGGCAAGGAGCTGCAGCACTGCATGATTGTCCCTCATAAATTACAGCTTCTGTCACCCTGGTTTTGCTGTGCTTTATTCCTCATGTGAAGAGATGTTTTGCAAGAGGAGAAAGAGGAAATTGCAAAGACTTTCTCAGGCACCAGTCTGATCACATCAGAAACAGAGTTGTTCTGCTTCTGCAAACACATCAGCTCTCATCAAGGCAAAATTCTCTCTACTTTCCTGGAGGAGAAAATCACTGGAAATGCTTTGTGGCATCAGTGACTTTTGTGTGAGCAGAAACAGAGGGGAAATCCCTTCTTTTTCTCAACCATTCAACATGTCACCAGATAATTCTGCCCTGATGCACCGCAGAAGATTCACCCGTGAATGGGGCTGAATAATTATTTGGATATATTATATGTGTCAGGAGAAGATTTCAAATTGATTTACAAAAACAGAAAGAAAGTAAGTTTCATAACACTTGGTGATGTAAAGCAAGGTGAAGGAAAATTCTTATCATGCTGAAAATATGTGGTTGGCTCAATTTTGAGAAATATAGGGCTTGGAAAAATAAATGAGCTGCCTTATCATTGTACTAAGAGCAGAAATAGCTATAATATTAAAAAAATAGAGAAATAAACACTGACTGTTTCCAAATTAGAGGTTAGAACATTAGAACAACTCGAGCTCTTCAGCTTTTTGGCAGCAGGAATGAGAGCTTGCAGGCAAAGACAATTTTATGGTGCACTGAAACTTTGGTATCTTGTTTCACTAGTGGTTGGGTGGCCCACATGTCTTCTAAAAGCCTTCCTATAGACTTCCAGTTTCTCAATTAACTGTATGCTTTGTGACTACCATTTTTTCTTACCATTATTATCTATTCTTGATATGCAGATAAATATTACAACAGAGCTGATTGATTGGCTTCAAAATCAGATTGCCATAATTCCTCCTATACTGCCCACTGCAATGTTTCACAGTGCATGGTCCTGGCCTCAGCTCTGGTTTGTAACTCCATGGCATCTCTTGTGCCTGCTTATACTGATCCATCCTATACCATATCTATTTCTGTTTTAAGATTATGTGGGGCATGGGTATAATTCATTGTTTAAATAGCTTTGTTTCTTGCAAACCATCATGTTAATTTATGGATGGTAAAGTTTTCAAGAGGCGAAACTCAGACAATGCCACTTGTGTCTCTCCTGTTTCCTTATTCCCTGTTCAAAGTTCACATATTTTCATTAGGACTGATAAAGATTGATGTTTGAACTTCTCTTTAAAATGCTGCATTTGGGATATGTTCTTCAATGTAAAGTGGGGTGCTGGGCTCTGGAGTCATCTGTGCTTTGTGTGTCACAGAGTGTGTGCTCTTCAGAGCTAGACTGCAGGGTAGCAGACAGCTTCCCCAAGGAGACAGCACTCCTTTGTTCAGTTCTGGCTGTGTTCTTGGCTTATTAATTGAATTCTTGGCACAGTTGTTGGACAGATGTCCACAGCAGTCACAATCATAAGACTGTTGTGGGTCTTCTGGTTGTTAGGTTTGGTTTCTAAGGAGCTTTCAGCTCCCTTTTCATTGTCTGTGCCCTTTTGAGAAATAGCTGTCCTGTCCATCTCACTTTCTGAAGGGTGAGATGATTTTCTACATAGTTCTCATCATCCTGACAGCACTGCTATGTCACCATAATTCAATTATATCAAATCCACGAATATTTTTTATTTAACCATTGGAGAGAAAGTAAAAAAAAATTTGGAGGTGCTGCCTCTGCTGGGTTTTTATTGTTTATACTAACTTCACCTGAGTCTTGCAGGAAGTCCCAGCAAAATTCATGGTACCAGGCAATGGATTGAGCCTGATGAAATATGGCATAATGACTCAGATGCTAAGAGCCAAACTACAGCTCATCAGGTGACTACAGAGAAATCAGCTGAGGCATTCCCATAATGACAAGGAAACAATTTGTATAACATTTTTTAAGAGCAGTGATGATAATGTAAGAATGTTTTTATTGTTCCTGTGGAAGGTCCATCTAGCCCAATACTTGTTTCCTTCAAAACCTTCAAAGTGGTGAATGTTCTGGATGGAGAAGTGTTATATTTTCTCAGTTGATGATGGGTTTTTTTGTTTCAGGTTTTCCTAGGCTCACTTGAAACCTGACTGAACTCCTAAAATCCACAGCATCCTGAAGCAAGCAGATCTAAAGCTCAATCACACAATTGCCCCCTTTTGTGGCATTTTCCTATACCTCTCTTTGCAGTGGGGTATCTTGCACTGAAAGGTTTTCAGGCTGTGAAACCTGACAGATTTGTACTATGGCATGAGGCTGCTCTCAGATTTGTTCTTGGTTCCCTTGCTGGTAATCACTAAATGTTCTGTTTGCAGTTTTACTGTTGCTGAGTATTGAACTGCCAGCTTTTTGGAGCTCTTACAACCCAAGCTCTCATTCCTCAGTGGTAACAACCGGCTCAGGGCCCCTTTTATTTGCTGTTAGGAAGATTTTTGCAATTTTGTGCTCTGCATTTCAGCTTGCTCTGTTGCTCAGTATTATTCTGTCCCCACACCCAGCATTTATCTTTACTATCCAAGTAACTCAGTATCAGCACATTTTTTCATCTCCCTTCTCACAGCAAGTTTTGCATTATGGTACTTTTATTAAGTTGTTTATGACTATGTTGAACAGCTTTAATGCCATGCCAGTCCCCAAGGAAGGAAAATGGCTTTCTTAGCAGTGAAAACTCTGTTTAAATCCTGCCTTCTTTTTTCCCATCTTTTTGCCCTTTTTTTTGGATATTGATGGTCAGTTTCTTGAAAAGTCTTGAAAAGTAGCAGCACTGAAGGTGTTTTAGAAATTTGAATAGGCAGTATGTGCTGGATGTCCCTTTTCACATGCCCACTGACTCCTTCAGGGAGCTCCAGCAGGTTTACTTTTGAGGCATAACTCTTCTTTCTAAGAACTATGCTGACTCCTTCATAACACATTATTGCCTCTCCTAATTGTTTTACTACACTCTTTATTAATTCACTCTGGTCCAGATACCACACCTGTAGAACCCTGACTTTTGGAACAATTAAAGAAAAATCACAGTCACATTTATTGTCTTTCTCTTCTCAGAAAAAAGGCTGCTTTTAAGCCAAAGGTTATATACCACAGTTTGACTATATTACCTTAGAACTCCTGGGAAAGGAGGTGAAAGGATCTTGCATGGGAACTTCCCTAACTCTCTTAGAGAAGTAAGATATTTATTTAGCTTTTCTGTAATGCTGTTGTATGATCTTATCTTCTCTGAGGCTAACTTTAAACTTCAATCACATATTGACTCTGCTGATTCCCTGGTTTGCTGCCTACACATGATGCATTTGGAAAAGGATTTACTATCAGTTTCTATACTTCCTGCAAGCTGCTTTTAAACAACGGTTCTAGCCTATCTTACTTTGCTTTTAAGCTTTTAAAAGTCATGATTATGTATGTATTTGCATATGCATTGGGTTTTAAAGGACATGGCGATAGATTCCACATCCTTGCAGGATGTAAAATATCTGCTCAGGTCTGCTCAGTTCAAAAGGAGGAGTGCAGTAAGGATGCCTGCCAGGAAGATGCTAAAAGCAGTGTTAAAGAGAGTGAAAGTCTCCACATTAACAAGTGTTTAAAGGTAATTGTGGATGCAACAGGGCAAACACAGCCCATATACAAAGAAGGATTCGAGAAAGGGCATGAGGATACCATTAAGCTCAGAGGGCAGGAGGAGGTGTCCTGTTGCTAGAGAGCAAAGCTCAAAACTGCCTGGTTTCCCTGGCAGTACTTGCCAGCCACACCAGCATCTTCAGCTCTCTCCAGCAGGCAGAAGTGTGCAGGAGCTCTACACTTCCTCACACTAGAAAGGTTTTGATGCTGCTGCAGCCTTCAGCCCTGGGACGCTGCTCCTTTTGTTGTGCCCAAAACAAAGCCTGTTCCTGAGACATGTCTGCTTTCACATTCTTCTAATGATGATTTCATGCCTCAGTCCTCCTACGTGGCACTGAAACCTGTGGCCACCCAGCTTGCTGGTGTTCCTGCCTCCATGAGCATGTGTGCAGCTGGAGAGCCCTGAAAGGCTCGATTGCTGTGCTGGATTTTATGTCTTGCCCTTCACTTTTCTTCGTGTGAGCCATCTTAAAAATGCTGTAGTTCTGTGAGTAGTAATTTCCTTCTGGAAACTTCTCAGCCATGTAAGTTATACCTCTTAGAGAAGATGAACATGTTGTTAGTCACTGGCAGCAGACTGGAATTGTTCTGATGATTTCCGTTACCGTGCACTTCGCTGCAACAGGCTGGAAGGAGTAGGAGGAGATCACAGCACAGAGCACTCAAATCATGAATTGTGTGTTGCAGGTTTAGCTGTGGGTTATCCGGGATTCTCTGCCCCTGCAGCTGAGCCTATCTTCCATTTGCTCAGTTTCAAAAGTGAAAAAACCAGCACTTTACCTTGAGACGTGTTTCACTGCCACTAAAAATTTGGTGTTTACTGCCCTTCCAATTATATGCTTAGTGTGAAACTGGTTACATTTTGGGTTTTAAGGAAATATTCCTTTGGAACTCGTGATGGAAACTGATGTTTCTCACTGGGCTTGCCAGAACACAGGTTAGCAGATGAGGTCATGTGGGAAAAGTTGATACTTTGTGCTAACAAGGGCAGGCAAGTTAAGGAAAATACATTTTTCTAATCTCAATAATGGCCTTCTCCTCACTTAATAAGTATAATCACAAGGACTGAAAATCCCAGCTACCCACAGAGTGGTTATTTCCTCTGAAAACAAGGTAAGTGACAGATAACTTCCTTGGAATTTTTACAAAACCCTGTTTTTCAAACACTGTTCATGTTCTTTCTAGATATTTCATGCGACTGCAAAACACGTTAGTCAAATGGACATCCCTGAGTTTCCCATTACAGATCTCAGTCGTGCAGATGCCAAACCCAAATTGTAGCTGCTTCCACACAAGCACACTGAGAGGCAGGCAGGAGAGAGTGTTGTTTGCTGTAGAGAGGAGTGATACAATCTGCTTGCAAATGCAGCACAGCAAAAAAGAAATGGAATAATCTGTGATGCCAGCGACAGCAACGACCGCAGACAGATCACTTTACCCTTGTCCTGCACATCAGCAACTCTGTAATATGGAAGACAAGGAGGGATGTACAAGCTGTCAGCCAAATATGTTGGAGAAGTATTAGTGAGTTTATTTCCTTAAAGCTTCAGCCAGAAAGCGTGACAGAAATAGGCAAAATGCCTTCACGAAGCCTTGCTTTTTCTGGCACGCTTCCTCCATCCATAATGGATTGTTCTGTCTCTAAAGGGATACAGTTGGGCCCTGGAATTGGTTATGTAACAAATTAATTGCAGTATTTGTCAGCATTAAAAAAACAACAACAAAAAAAGCCAAGAAGGAAGTTGCATTTCTACCAAAGTTTTGGTAAAAGTCCTATAAACACAACAGAATATTGCTAATGAAAATATTTGCTCTTTTTCACATCTCTTTATCTTTGGAATTTAAATGTTTTTCAAGTTTCTCTGGCAATTCCAGTGAACAAACAAAGAAAAGTACCCTCTTTGTACCTAAATATATTGTCATTTTAATGCATGCCTGTTGAGGAGAGGATCAGAATCCTTTTACCTCTTGGAGCAAGGAAGCAGCATGCCATTATTGATGTGTACTGCTTTGTTACTGAGAGGCCCCATTAGGGCCCCTTGATAGTGTCTCTGGAGCCAGACTTGTCTGCATTCCCATGGGGGAGCAGCTAAAAGAAAGAGCAGCAAGCAAAATCCAAAATGAGAACAATTCTGGGATAAAAAACAGAATGAGAAATGCCTGAGCATGTTTAACTGCTTAGGTGTGTTGTACATCTAAACAGGTAACCCAGTCCTGAACCCCACAGTCAGGACTCCAGCTTTTAATCTGTCACTTCTGTATTTTGGTCATTCTCTGATGCTTTTCAAGCACAGTGCAAGTATCTGAAATTTGACACAAACACTTTCATTCCTTGAGACTGAGCATGTTTTTGTGCTCTTTTTGTAGGGTAATTGGCAGAATACAAAAAACCAAAGCAAAAATCCCCAAGCATCCCTGTTCTTTTTCCCACCCCAGGCTTGCACTTTGGATGGTGCCTGGTTTGGTGCAGACAGCTTACACTGGGCTCCTTATGACTCCTTGTGCCACATGACTGAATAAAAAGCAAGGAAAGAAACTCCCCTGGTGCAGCTGGAGCTCAAAGTGTGTAGTGAACCATCACAAGGGGGAAATCAGGTATAAGCAGAGATTGTGCAAGAAACAAAAGGACTGATGGCCACAGGCAAACTGTGTCTCAAGGCCAGGAAATGAGACTTGCCAAGTGTCAGCTAAATTAGACATGGGAAGGCAATTATAACAAATAAACCAAGGCTTTGCAACCATGTTAAATAAAAAGAGAACCAGGAAGGAGGAAGCAAAGCCACAAAGCATTGAGGGACAGTGTCTTTCTCAGAATTCTAGGTGAGCTCGTTAATGAACTCACAAATAAGTATTTTCATAAGCCTGTTAGATTTGGAGTCTAGTTCAGCTAAAAATTACATCCTATTTTTCATAATGAGGGTTATGCAAATTCTGTATTCTGGAAGAATGGAGGGGAAAACAGTATCAGAACTACAGTCCCTTCAATCTGATTTGCCATATGTAAATTTGAAGAAAAAAAGACTATGAAGATGTAGAGATAAATGAGATAAACCAGATTTTTTCCCCTGGTAGTAGCCCATGTCAGGCTAACCTGACCATTCTTTGACGAGAGCATTCTCTGATAATTTACTGGTAAAATTAGGTTGGAATGTTTCCTCACAACAGCAGATTATTGTAATTCAAAATAATTGAATGGCTTCAATGACCACCAAACCTGCCAGAGTTCAAGAAGCATTCAAACAATGTTCTCAAGCACATGGTGTGATTTTTAGGGTATTCCTGTGCAGAGCAGGAGCTGGACTCTGTGATCCTTGTGTGGGTCCCCTCCAACTCAGGATATTCTATGATTCCATAATTTCAAGAGTGTGTATTATGTGGACTGATAAAGGCTTCATCTTCAAGTAAAGAGTTCATTAGTTTGAGACAATCAAGAAAGAGCAAACTCATAAAATAACTGTGATTTCCTGATGTTACATAAGTGTGATCCTAAAAAGCACTGGGCACAGCTTTTCCAGGAGAAAGGAGCGAGCCTCCAAGCCCTCCCAGCTGGATCACTGCATGCAAATTAGGTCACACAGAAAGCTTAGCTTTTTCAGAAGCAAAATTCAACTCAGAGGAGAGATGGAGAAGGGCCTGTTACCCTGTAACACAGCTTGTATCAGGACCAGGCTTTGGTTTGTGGGTGGGGAATATTTTCCTTGTGGAGGACCAAGTGTGCCTTTCCAACACGTTTGGCAGCCCACTCGTTAGCACATTCTGCTGTCCAGTAATAACACACGCAGGCATTTAATCACGGGCTGTACTCTAGAAAATGAAATCACAGGGCAAATTCAGCCAACAAAGTGAAGGTTCCCCACACCTGCTCCAGCTTAATGCACTAATCTGCCTTCTCTGGAGACAGAAAGTTCTGGGTTTAGTCAGGCAGGAAAATAAATGCTGTAGTTTCCACCAACAGTCAGGATGTTCTGACACAGAACTCACACCAAAATTGGTGGAAGAGCTACAAAGAGCTTTCTTAGCTGTGGTCTTCCTATGGGACTTGTGATACCCAGCCTGCCCACAGCTGTGCACAGCTCTCAGTCTTTGTGCAGCAGAAACCTGAGGCTGCTGTTGGCTGCAACTGCAAGAAAGCTTAAGAAACTTCATTTTCCTTAGGCCCTGCCCTCACAATGCCTTCTTCATACTCAGAAATGATCTTTCTCTTTACTTGGAGGCTCCTTCACATCCAATAGCAGGTGTTAACAGCACTGTGCTTATGTTACAAATCAATCAAAAGTCATCACCAAACCCCATTTCCAGCTTTAGACAGTCTCTGTTGTACTTTAAACACAAGGATTTTCATTTCACAGACCAAGACCTCTCTCTGTTGTATTCAGAAGAGGGATTCTCTTTGCTACTTCATACTACAAAGTTCTGTGAATGGCAAAGAGAAATACTAATAAATAGCATTGACAGGAAATATTGCACCACCACCTTATTTTCTGACCACAGAAACTACTCTGGTACAGCCATAAAGGTCAAAAGCTTTAAAACTAGGTTGAAATATAAGCTGTGTAATCACTAAAGAAATCTGCTACTTTTGACTCAAACAAGCCTCAGAATGATACATAGATCGATGTAATGGTAATACTGCCTTATTGAGTGCTCTCTTTTCAGTTATATTTTTGTTACAAAAGTAAATAGAGTTAAAACTGATCACTTTGTACTTCTCAGAATAGTAATTGTTTAATAATAATAATTTTTACAAGACAAAACCACATTTTAGGTTGAGGAACATTTTAAAATAGGTTTTTAATATTTTTTCTTATTTTGCTTCTGCATACTTTTGAATGTAATTTTAATTTTTCACACTTCTGCTCCTATCACAGAATAAGCTGAGTTGGAAGAGTCATCAAGTCCAGCTCCTGGCCCTGCACAGGACCATTCCCACGGGTCACACCAGGGGTTCAAGAGCATTGTCCAAATGCTTCTTGAACTCTGTCAGGCTTGGGGCTGTGACCACTTCCCTGGGGAGCCCGTTCCACTGCCCAACCACCCCCTAGATGAGGAACCTTTTTCTAATATCTATCATAAACTTCCCCTGACACTAAATGGTTTTCATTTTTGTGACTAAAAACCACATATAATTAAAAAAAACAACCTCCAAACCCTTCTTTTTTTCTACCTACAACACCTTCTGTCTGTCCATCCCCTCCCAAATGTCTGAGAAGTAATAAAAGGCAAATGGAAAAACAAACAAAAGCCCAATAAAATTTAAAATCTTGAATCATATACTATACTATAATTTAAGATATACTTCTTGATCTTAAATTAACATTTAACACGTTAATTTAACGGGAGCCAGTGCCTGCACGGGCTTCCGTATGGACACAGGGCACTCGCAAAGGAATGTCCCATTAGTGGCTATACTACAATCTCCTTTCTCTCTGCCCCTGGTGACTTCCAGGCAGGCATCTGTGTCAGACCCGGCTGCCAGTCTGATAACAGCCGCTCCCCAGGTCACGTCCTCTGGGGCTGCAGCTTCTGGAGCTGGTGGAGTCACGGTCCCTGAGGTGTTTAGGGGAAGACTACTCCGCACTCAGTGCCATGGTCTGGTTGACACGTTGGTGTTCGGTCATAGATTTTACTGAACGATCTGGATTCGGCGGTGCTGTGCCAGGTGCAGACAGACCCGAGCAGTGTCCGCCGGCAGCGCTCAGCGCTCGGCACACGCAGCCCCGGCAGAGCCGAGCGGTGGCCGGGCTGGGGCCGGACCCAGTAGAGCTCCGCAGAGCCCCGCAGCCCCGGCGGGAGCCCGGGAGGGGCGGCGCTCCCCGCCCGCCGGCGGCTCCCAGCGGCGGCTCCCAGCGGCGGCTCCGGCGGGGCGGGAGCAGGGGGCGGGAGCGGAGGCCGGGCCGGCCCCGGCAGGTGAAGGAAGGGGCGGGCGCGGGGCGCGCTGACCGTGGCGGGGATGAGCGGCCGGCGCGGCGGCGGTGGCTGCCTGCGGAGCTGAGCGCCCTGTGCTCGGCGGGGTAGGGAGGGCTCCCCCGTGTCCGCGGCTCTCCCGTGTCCGCGGCTCCCGGCCCTCTTCCCGCCGCTGCGCTGCTGGAGGGCTCCGGGAAACTCCTCGGGTGAGTCACGGGAGCCTCGGGAAGCGCCGGGCCGGCCCTCGCCCAGCCCCGGTGCCGGGCGGGGAAAGCCCCCGGAGCCGCCGCCCGGGCTCCCGCGGCTCTGGGGGAACGGCGGGAAGGCGCCGCGTGTCTTCTGCTCCATGGGTTGACGCCTGCAGTTCGGTGCTGCTTTGCTGACCTGCAGGTGGGAGGTGGGATGGAGGAAAGTCATCGGTGTGAGTCTGCCCGTAGAGAGAGGAAAGGCTCTTCTGCGGGCAGAAAAAAGGTGTAGTTGCTTTCTTTTTTCCAAAGGAAAAGAATGAAAGAGCTGTATTGCCCGCTTGTGTTGAGCTGTGGCTTTGGTGTCGAGTTGGGAGCGTCAGGATTCATTTCCTAGCATGTTTCTAGTGATATTATATATATGTTAAAGGATGAGGCAAGACTTTTTATAGTTGAAACATAGCAGTGAAACATAGGATACAAATGCATTGTGCAGCATTTTCTTTAGTGTTACTCTCTACTTTAATCTTGGATGCCCCCTCTTTACTTGGGTTGTGTCTGTCACTTCAGTCTAGGTATGAAGTTCGTGTCCATCTGCAGGTGTAGGTGCTGTGCCTCTGGGAGCAGTAGAGAGTGAGGACACCTGGCATGTGCTTATTTAATTTGTCAGCAAATGACCAGTGCAAATTGGATACTGCTAGCCTAGATGAGTTGAGATGGTGCATAAATGTTTCCCTTCCTATAGGGAAGGCCTGTCTGCTAAGACCATTTTCTGGAGTCTTGATGCTGACAAAGTACAGGTCAGTAGTGGGACTGAACCAGCCTCGTGCTGTGTCCAAATTCATCATTACAGGTGCAGTAGTTCCTGAGTGCATGTCACAGTCTCCTGTTGATGTGTGCTTGGTTTGGCTGTGTATTGAAGTTTCCTCTTGGAAATTAGTTGCATTAAGCTGTTATGTTTCTTACTACAAGAAGCAATTGTCCTTTTTTTCTTTGCTCTAAGGGTTAGTGTGTCACAGTTTATTAATTAAATTTAGATCTGAATAATTATATACCTCTTCTGTTTATTTTTGGTTGTATTTGTACAGGAAATATAGAGCTGAAGCCTCTGTTGTTTATTTCCTTCATGCACCCCTTTCACGCTTTAGACAAAAGCAGAATTAACTTGCTATTTTTCTTCTAGGCATAACACAGTTCTTTCCCTTCCTGTTGTAGTATTTTACAGCTCTCTTGCTGTTGCAGGAGAGCTGATTAATAGATACCCCTTGCCAGTATTCCATTATTGAGGAGCCAGTACTGGGTCAGCTTGGTGGTGGGCTAAATACTGCTTCCTCCTTGCAATTTTCTTGTTTTAAAATCTCTCAACTTTCCATAAACTTTTCCACAAAGCACGACAACTTCATGCTAAAAGGTCCAGAAAATAAAGAGCTTTTTAGAAAAAAGTTTCAAAGGAAGGAGATGAAGAGACGACAGTTCTGGAAAGGGTTAAAGGGTTTGAAGTTATCAAAGCAGTAAGAATGAACACACCAAGATAGGTTCTTGCAGAAACCTGGGCAAGGCTGTCTGAGCCAGAATTCCTGTGTTTGAGGCAAATCTGACCAGCTGACTGAATCTGTAAACTCCTGCAGATGCATGAACCCCTTGTACTTCGAAGGCCAGATTTCCAATTGTAATATTGTTGCTAAAAAATTTAGCTTGCCTACAAAAAATGCGAAGTAGGGAGCATGAAAATCTCCTTGTCCAATTTCTTAAATGGATGTGAAGCAGACTCCTTTCCTACAGAAAAGCAAACACGGCAGCCACTATGGTAATGATGCTAAGTGGAAATGGAAATGCCTTAAGAAGTGTTAACTTCTTTACAGCACCAAAACACGAGCATGGGTGACCAAAAGGCACATACATATTTGTCATTTTACCTGTAGGAAAAGTGCCTCTGACACTCAAACCTGGTGGTTGCAGTGTTGCTCTTTGCCCCACAGCCCTTAGGTTGCTGGTGCATTTGTTGCTCTGCATTACAAGATTGCAGGAATAGAGAGGTGTGTGTGTTTTAACCTGACAACATTGACTTTGTGTGGGTTCATCTTCCAGCCTGTTTAGCATGGGATGTTAGACAATGGGTAGATTATACTTTAGTCAGACTATCCAACATCTTCATAAGTTGTTTGGAATGTGCAGCATTGTGCAAGCATTGTGTCCATTAATGTTTCTGGCTTAAGCCCTGATCTTAAAAGTACTTGCAGATGTAAGTAACTCTACTATTTGTAAACTTTTAGTTTATGTTGCTGAAGGATCAGGATCTTGGCTTGTTTTCTCCTTTTACTGGACCTTGCAGGAATGTTCATAGAAGCTCAGACTCTCAGTAGCATTGATTAATAGTTCTGTCAGGAATGGTGAGGACTCTGACAGCTACCAGGCAGCAGCCAGGATAATTTGGTTTTCTTTAGATTTAAAAATATTAGTTGATACAATGATTCTTCTATGATGTGTTTTGTCTTCTAATAGGGATTTTTTCATGGAAGGGAGAAAAGAACCTCTTTGATGTTTATTCCTCTCTTGTGTAGCTAAACATTCTTCTGGCCTTTTTTTAATGTAAAGTTGCTCCATGAAGGCATTTCCTCATAACATTTTTTCACAATTGCCTTGGAACCTGTACTGCAGTGGAACAGTGTTGGGAAGGGAGTTTGAGAGTGTAGAAATCAGGGGGATTTATGGCAGCCTCAAAGGTAATCTGAGGCTGACTCTTTTCTGTAAATACACTACTAAAAGAAATGTGTATTTCTTACTCTTATCACATGTACATATGTCACTGTCTGTTCCTTCAAAATTTATGAACCATTGCTAACTCTTGTTAATCAACACCCCTCTCCTCCTATGAACACTGCTTGCTTTATGCTGGAATGACTAAATGAGCTATGCCTTCTGTGATGTGTTGAGGGGAGAATTGAAGGCCCTGAAGTTCTGATCAGCATAACTACACTGGGTATGGTTGTTAACTTCAGGAATTCTTTTTCATGGTTTATATTACAAGCATATGTATCTTTGGTTTGCTTGCTTCAGATGACTAGACAAGAGCACATAGCAGAATTTCTCTACACTGTGCTTTTTAAGAGCAATGTAATGGCTACAGTATTTCTCCAGGATCTGTTTGTAGATTTTTTTTTTCAATCTTGTCTCTTCTCCATACACTTCTATGTTGAATTTCTTATTTTTTTCTTACAAAGAAAGGGAATCCAAGAGTCTACATTTCATCTCACACATGCAGGAATTTGAAAACAATTTTTCTTGAGATAAGGGAATAATTTTAAGCAAGGCAATAGTTACAGGAGAATGCAGAGACATGAATTCCTATGGAAACAAACCTAAATGTTGTTCTCCCCCTATTGCAGCATACCAGCATAACTGAAATAATCTATTTATTTTGTTTGTGTGCCAACTCATTTCCTGTAATGACTAAGTTCTTATCTCTTCCAAGGTGGTTTTATTGCAGTAGTTATGCAGATCTGAATATCTTTGGCAGAAAGATACTTCAGGATGATGTACAGTGCTGAGAAAGAATTACAATCACTCAGAAATCAATGCTTGGCAATACTTATGGCTTCAGCTGCTGCAGAGTGTGATTTTAGGAGCAGAGAAGGGAACAGGTTGCGTGCCTGTTGAGAGGATTCCTCTTGTGGCTTTTTGCTGTAGTCACGGGCTGGTTTAACCAGGCTAATTCAGGGACACCTGATGTGTAGCTAGGGCTCTTTGTAAAGTACTTCTGCAAATCTTAGCTTCATGGAAAGTGAACATTCTGGATCTGTCTCCTAAAACAGCTCTAAAGAACTGAGCTAGATAGATGGTGTGAAATAAGTAAGTGGGGTTAAATTTAAGAATAGATGCTTGCTGAATTTTGCTGCTGGATTAACTTTTTGTGTCTGTAGTTGCCCTGAGGCAGGGAAAGTACACCTCCTTTGTTTCCTTGCAATCTTTTCTTTCTGGAAAAGCCACAGGTAAAACTTCAAGTAGTCCAGGGAACACTTGTTTTCATCCTCTTGATGTTTGAAAATTCTCACCATTCAGCTGGTTATGGTTAGAACTTTCTGGATTTTTATTTTCTTTATGCAAAGTTATGACAACCTGTACATCATTAATCAGGTATGGTCAGAATCACTTCCATCCTAATGGAACAGTAGGTACATTTGAATTATTAGGTCTGTTCTGTCTTCTGGAAAGTGCATATGTCTCTAATTCCAAGGTGGCTCTTCTGGTGTTAATTTGGCAAAGAAGGAACTTCCCTATTCAAACTGGCTTTATATCCTTATATTTTTGAAGGTAAACTCTTTGCTCTTAGTTAAACTTTGCTTTATGACTCTGCTGTATCTTAGAAAAACACAAAATTTGGTTTGGTCATGGTTCACCACTTCCTTGGATCTCTTAGGGCAGGAATAAAGGAGTTTGGGGTTCTTCTTTATATTTTGACTGATTTATGTAGGTGATGCTGCTATATATGGTAAGGTGTGAGCACTTAAGGATGCCTTTGTTAATTCCTGATTATTCCTCATTACTCAAAGTGGATTTAGGTGCCTACAGAGACTTTCACTCTCTTATTAAGCATCTAGAAAAATTAGTACCTACACATACATTCAAGATCACTTCATGAAAACTTTAGAGTGCTCCATGGAAACAGATTATGGCTTTTGTTGCTTGATGTGGTAGACATTGCAACTACACTTTGTTAATTTGTACAATATCTTGACATGTGCATGCACAAAGGACTTCTCTAAAACTCTTCTTTGATATTCTTGATTGTTTCATTGCAGGGACTGTATTGCAATCCCCAAACAGGAAAATTCTTGAACATGTTTAAGCAAGGCTCTTATTTTGTTATCCCTCAGCTTTGCTAAATAAATGGGTGCTAGGAGAAAGTCAGATTTCTGCCTTTAATTATGAACTCTCTTGTAAGAGAGAGTAATTCCTCTTCAAACAGGAAATCTTTCATGCCAGATGTTTTCCTCTAAATATGAAAATGGAATTTCTATTGGAGCTCATATGGGAGGAACAATTGAGTGAAGTATCAGTCTTCATTTTTTAAAATATCTGGTAGCTATGCTGAATATTATTTAACCTTTTTTGGGGAGTTCAAAACTCCTGAAATTTTAGAATTTCTGTTGTTGCTGGCAGAAGCACTGCACAAATAGGCAAAGATCATGAATGAGGTCCCTAGGAAGGAGACAATATCTGTATTTCAAGAAAGTATGTACTATTATTTTTCCTGCCATGTGCCTGTACTGTATGTTTAAGCCTTTCCTCTAATGGGAAGGATGGCATGCAGCTTTAAAAAACCAGAAACTAAAGTTCCTCATCATTGTAGCTAGGGCCTTAAAAGAAGCAGAGGAGAAAACACACCAAAAATTTACTTAAATATGCAGTTCTGAGAGTTGGCTGTTAGTGTTTTATGTTCTGATTAAACTCCTGTCTTAACTGATTTGTCATTTTTCAGCGCCTGGCTAAAGACTGGTTACCAAGTTCCAGTTCAGTGATTAGTCCCAACTTGCTGTAGGAAAACAACCTGCATTTGGAGTTGGAATGATATTCCTCATTCTAGCTTCTGGCAGTACTTGGAAAGAAAGGACTGGGAGGCAGTGGCACCAGAGTGCATGTCTGGAACTGTTGCTGCCTCAGAGATCTTTCTTTGTCCAAGTGCTGACAAAAGAGAGAGGGTGGGAAGTGTGCTGCAAGACTCATCATGAAAGGTGATTTGTACATAACAGACATGACTAAAGGCAAAAGATTTCTCATTTTGAAGTGTAGCCAAGTAAATGAGAGGAGAGCAAATTGCAGAAGGAAGTAGGAGAATTTAGTATCCCTAAGCTTTGTACTTGTATGGTCAAGGAAATGAAACAAAGCCATACTGGGTGGTGAAAATAGAGTCTGCACGAATGGGTTCTCTCTCTTAAGGGACCAGAATGTGAATTTAGATTGGGCTTCAGTGCACTGAACTCCATTGTAGTGTAAATATCCTTTCTCATTGATCAGATTAGCCAGCTGAACTGCATATTTTGGTGTAATTCTGCTGTAACAGATGGAAATAGGGTCAGGTCTAGTTTAGCTGGCAGAATTCCTATTTAGGTGAACCATGAACCTGTGTTGTGCAACTTAATTGTCAAACATAAGCAAAGCTTAATTCTGAATGTTCTTAGTGTGAAATGACAGCTTCGTCTTTTATTATCATTGAGTTTTTCATTTAAAGATATGCAAAGTAAAAAACAGAAACCCTTGGAGAAAGGAAATCCTATTTAACATGTCAGTTCCCACTTCCATGTTCAGTTCTTCCCCAGACAAATAAGCTTCCTACTCTCCAGCAGAGCTTTACTCTGCTGAAATCAGTCACTGAGATGATGTTGTCTTTACCAATGCAGCACTTCAGGGCAACATCTCAGATCCTGAAACAGATTTTTGATAAGTGTAAAAGCATGTTTTACTAATTTCCATTTTTAATGTACTAACGGCTTAGTAATGAAGAGGAAGAAGAGAGGTGGAAGTAGAGTGTCATGAATACCTGGGTCTTGTCTGGTGAAACATGTCTTGTAAGACAGAAAAATAGTGGTTTTGTAGGAAGCTTTGTTTCCTTGTTCTAATTTTAGCTGAAGCTACCGTAGTGGTAGAAATTAATCATCCTTCTGGAAACTGTAGTTTTTACAAATGAAGATTTTAAAAAATACTCATAGAATTAGCAGTTAGATTTTTATTTGTGGTTTCTTTCAATATCTTCATGTTAATCTTATTGCAAGTCAAATTCTCTTTGAAATAGTCCTTCATCTCATGTATTATTAGCTCTTGCATGATTCTACAAGACTTACCATGCTTCTAAACCTCAGTTTGGGTGACTGACAATCTCTCTATTGGTGTAGTTGTTAAACTTGTTAAAACTCTACTTGTTAAAACTCTACTATAAAGTAAAAAGTTTTGGTCTAAATTCCACCTCAAACTCTACCTAGTTCCCCTTAACTTCATCAGAAGTTTCGTGTGTCCAAGTGCTGAGGTTGGTGTTCAAACCAGACCATGGTTACCCTTCAGAGCCAGTTCCTGCAACCAAGCAACAGAGGCTTAAATTATTAGTCTCTAATCTTGTGACAACCCTGCTAAAAAGAGTAAATCATTACCTTGATGTTGCTTAACAGTAATTCTATTACAACTTATCACATAATTGTTTGTTTCTCCTAGACCAAGCTGGAGCTCTGAAGAGACTTTGGTTCAATGTGTGAGGACTGCAGGACAGTTATTTCCTCAAGGGGAGCATCTCTTATCTCAGAGTGCTGTGGTATGCATTGCTGGGCTTGCATTACTTGAAGTGCAATGTCTCCTCAACCTTTTACACAGACCTGTGGTCACGCTGTTTTCACCAAGCATATGTGCTGAAGTCAGCTTTTGGTATTCCTTATACTGATAAAACTGTGCACCTTAGACACCTAAGCTCATGTAAGAGCTCCCCATCTTTATTTCTGTTCTGATCTGTACCTATTTCTGGAAGCATTAGCTTTTTTTCCTACTGTTTTTTTTTCCTGACAATGATGTAAAGAGAAGTTTAGCACAAAGAAACCTGGACTACGAGCCTACAGGTCCTACTGGCAGATTAAAAGCTTATAATTAGCTAATTCCAAACTGATCTGTAAGCTTGATTAATCAAAATAAGGTGCTTTGAACTATGTTTGGGTGAAAAAGTGACCTGACTTGCACAGCTGCTGAGCATCTGCAGCTGTTAATTGTCTTTATTCAGTCAGGCTTAAACATTCAAGCTTTGCACTGTAATTTTTCAGTCAGTTAATCAGACTCCACTGTGGTGCCAGGTAGGCATGTTTCCAAAGCACTGTGCATTTCAAGTGAGTGAAGTGGGATTTGTTTATACAGACTTCTGTACATGTTGTGTGGGGAAATGCAATTTCTGCTGTCCAAGTGGGTGTACCACAAACAGGAGCATGGGACAATCAGTCCTCTGCAATCTGTTTGGTGACTAGGAAAGAATCCTTGCCTTCAGTATGTAACTGGAGACTTGGACTAGGTGAATATAGGTGAATATAGTTATCAGAATGCTGTCTAGAAAGGCTTTTCTGAGAAGGAAAAACACCCATTGCAGGAGGGGCACACAAGTCTTGCTACAAGATTTGTAGTTTTCTTCCTCCTGAAGACCTGGAAGTAGAAAACCACCTTGAAAAAAAAAATAAATAATGAGGTTATATACAACAGAGTTGTCATCCTGGGCTTAGGAGAGCCCAAACAAATAATAAGATGAGGCACAGTCTGGCACAAATGTATTCCACTCCCACCATCCATAAGCTTGTGTGGTATTCTTACTCAGGAGTAAATTAAGCATGGCAGGCTGCTGGGATTATGCTGGATAAATACTTGTGTGACTGCAGTGGGGGAGGATGGGAAATTTGGAAGGGAAAGAGGAATATTTTAAATGTACTCTTGATGTTTAAACTAGGAGAACAGAATTGGATAGCCAAACTATTCTCTAGCCACATAGAGGAAATTACTGTATTGTGGGAAGCTGTGATGGGGAGAACTCACAGTGATATTCTTTTTTCCTTCAGTACTCAAAGCCTTAGTGAGTCATCTGCCTCCTGCCTTCTTTCCCCCCACCTCCAAAAAAGAAAAGAAAAAGGGAAAAGCCCTTATTTCTGTCCCTTGGCAAATGCCACAGCTGTTGTGAGGAAGGTTGGAGTTCAGAATGCCACTGATCCAAGTGCCTGAAGAGGCCAACTGAAGCATTGTCAGAGGGGAGTGTGGATGTGTTCAATCTCACATCTCTTGCTTTGAGGTGCAGAGAAGCTTTCTCACAATGATGGAAACAACACTGATAAGATGGAATACCATGTTTGCAAATGTACACAGTGCTAGATGATCCCAAAATGATTGAGTCTGGAAGCTGTCTGTCATTTTGGCACGGTGCCTGCTGTGCCTCTGCTGCCAGGCTGTTTCTCCATGGCTGCATGGCATCCCCATCCCTTCAGTGGACAGCAGTTGTGCTTGGCCTCCTCCCTGCTGGTTGGTGGCTCCTCTGCTTCCTTCACTGGTCCTAGAGGAATGAGAGGACTGCCAGGAGTAGAAGGATGTGGTGGTGGGAGAGAAAGGTGTCACAGTGCTGCCAATACCACTTGTGCACTTGCACTCGCGGATTTGCCTCCCCAGCAGAATTGGCTTGGCAGGTGGCAAGGGCTTAGTGACAAATCTGTTAATTACTAAAATGTACTAATTGCTGTTCTAATGAGCTACAACAGTGTCATGGTATTTAATAATTACTTGGTAGTAGGAAGCTCTCTGCTGGGCAATTGAACTGGGAGCTGGGTCCCTTCTGGGTTGGAGGTCTTGTTCCAAGGAAGGTGTCCATCAGTGATTGACAGGCTTTGCTTATGGGGAGAAAGACAAGCAGAAGGGATTTGCAGCAATGTCTTTGCTGTGAGATCTAGCAAACAGAAGTCTTTTTGATTGAAACTTAGTTTGGCAACTTTACACAATTCCCTTCCTTCCTGGAGCATTCTCTTCCATTTTAGATAGCAGGAAACATATTAATTAGATGCTTCTAATTAATCCTTGTTTCTGTGCCTGCACCATTTCTATCTTTCTAGTGAACCTACTGAGTAGTTTGCCTGCCACGTGTTATTCATGCTCTGTAATTTTTACAGCCCTTAGGAGATGAAGAGCGTGGCCTTAGCAGAATTTTGCTCTAAATGTGCCTGCTGGTCTGTGCTAATTGAGAAGGTATGTGCAAGAAACACCCCTGACACATGAATCAGGAGTTTGAATTGTCATTCTTAGAGAAACAGAAGTTGTGAGAAAGCTGTCTTCCCACAGTCCTTAGTAGTTATGGCACTGGGCAGACTTCCTTTTCCTTAGTTTCTTACTGTTGGAATTTTAGGGTTTTGAGTAAATTGGAGGCAAAGACCAAATATGAACTTGGCCTGATACTCAGGCTTTGCTCCTCGTAAAAAGCTGCTATAACCCTGATGTGTCCCTAATAATCCTGTGTTAAGAGGATAAACTGTATCACTATTTGCTATTTAACCCTAGTGACCTATGGTCTGATGGGTTTATGTTGCACATTTCAGCAAAATGGTCTAGAAAAAGAAGGAGGTTTGTTTAGAATGAAAAGGGTTGATGATAGGGTTCTTTAGAACAGCCAAAATGTCAAATGAATGGGGAGGCCTGGGGAATAGATTCCTTGTGATTTCTAACTGAACAATTTAATCTCCAGCAAAGTGAAATGAAAAATACTGAAGAAAAACAATACAGCATTCCAAAGGAGCAAAAAAAGTGAGCTTTAAAATTCCAAGGTATATGATAGGTAGGAAGAATCTTCAGCAATTCTCTTGTCCTTGCTGACTAAAGGATTGTTTTTCCACATCCAGTTAAAATATAACTAGTGCAGTCTTTGCACTTGATTGTACCCTGCCAGCTGCTGGTTCTTGGGTAGACTGCACAGGAGAGGAAGTGGCACTGGAGCAATAGCTTTGACCCACAATGATTTTGTCATTATATCCATATTTGTTAATCTGTGATGTCTAATTTAGAAAATTTTCATTAAATTCTGTAGACAAATTTTTTTCAAGTATGTAATGGGATATTTGTCGTTTAGAGTGCTGGGCTGGTTAGATTTTGATCTGTTGGACATGTGGCTGGCAGAAATTGGAAATGAGCTCTGATGTGTCTTGGAAATGTATTTTATTGATATAGTGTCTTACTATTTAAAAATAAGTAACTAGGATGCATGAAAGATTGTCACATAGTTTCTGGAAGAAGAAAAGGCTTTTTGGACAGAGAGTCCAAAACGACTCTGTCAAAAAAGTTTGGACACTTTTAATGCTTTTTGGTACACCTCCAAAGCTGAGAGTTCTTTTTATGGCTGTAGAAATAAACAATTAACAAAGTGCAGCTGCACTTTGATAGAGTTATTATGTGCAGTTTTTTAGAGGATGTTAAGTGGATCAGTCTGTATGATTTTATACACTAAATAAAATACCACAAATAGCATTAAATATTTTTAAAAAGATACTTCCATTTCCTTCCCATCAACACTTTTATTACAGACAAAGTTTGAATCTAGCAGAAGCCTGGAATCTTTTACATCCACTCTAAATGTGCAGAAAGGGTGTTTTCCTCCTGTGAAGTTCAGCTTTTGTAGATCTTTTATTTGTAGTAACAGTAATGCCCACAGCTGAATCAATGCATCTGTGATGTTGTTTGGCTTGGGTCTAGATGAACTGTTCTGTTTACTATACCAAGATGTCAGGTTTGATTACTTAGGTTGAAACAGGACCAATCCCACTGACCTAAATTGCTGAATTTCCTTTGTGCAAGTGAAATCCAGCTTCAACTCTTCATTGTGTACCAGAAGTGATTTGTATTTAGAATGCCATAAGAATATCTGGGATGTGTATAGGAGGAAGAGATTCTGTAAATCTTGCAAAAGCTTTTGCTGGAAGTGTTATATGCTCCATATAAATTCTGTGTAGAACCAAAACCTGGAAATGAAAGAATGCTAAACAGACTCCCTGGACAAAATGACTGTTAGTTCCAGGCAGAGCATAAATGTAAGATTTTGGGGGTTGTGAAGGAGCCCCTCTGTTATAACCAGGTCATCTCTATAAAGAGCTTTTCAAAGAAACTATGAAAGAGAATGGTGCACAAAGGCAATGTATTCTTTGTAGCTCCTCCTGCCAAGAATAGGACTGCTGACATCCATAACATACACGATTTCTTTAAGAACTATAGAAATAAATATATTTCTATATGTGTGTGTGTGTGCAAGTTTCTTTTCAGTCTGTAATAAGGAAAAGTTAGTTTCAGTGGGGAAAAGTCACTGAGGTCAGGGATCAGACAAATGACCTTTGGACCATCTTTGTGACCATGAGAATGGAAAGAATAGGCAGTGCTATAAGATGTTTGAGAAAGGATTTGGAAAGGAGCAAGTTCTCCATGATAGGATAGGTTCATGTGGTGCCCAGAAGCATTTTCAAATTAAAAAAGTAAAGGGATTATTCTAACTAGATTGTAGAGTGGATGTAAAAGATTCCAGGCTTCTGCTAGATTCAAACTTTGTCTGTAATAATTTTTAACAGTGTTGATGGGAAGGAAATGGAAGTATCTTTTAAAATGAATGTTCCCATTTACAAGCTCTTTTTTTAGCTCACCTAATGGGACAATAGGAATAGCTGTATAGAGTCAGATCTGAGGAGAGCTTGCAGATGAGTGTAAGAACTTGGCACAGATATAGAACAGTCTTCTAGCCTAAGAATTTGCACCTCAGGGGATTATTGGAGTAATTTGCACGTGCCAGAGACCGAGGTCTCAGAATCTGAGATGGATTTCTGTATTTCCAGTTTTTCAGTCACTGTGCAATATTGTGAGATGTGTTACAGTGCTTTATTTTTTTTTTCCTATGTTTTCTGTCTCTGAAATATTAATGATTACCAATCTGGGAAAGGTTGTGATTCACATGTGCAGTACCATTGCATCCATTCCCATTATATGTAGTGTTCTGAAGTCCTTTCTCCAGAATGAAGAAGTTCTACAGAGGTTATACTCTTATAAACACCTTTATGAGGCCTTTATGTGTTTTGACATACAGGACAGGCTGGAAAAGGAGCTGATTTGAGAAGATCTATGTGGCATCAAGGTCAGATGGAAGTAAGAATCTAGATTTTGGGGTTTAGATCCTTGCCTTTGGCCTATCTTACTGTCAGGGGTTCATTATTTTCCTATTATGCTGGGGGTTGTACCTATTTAGAAGCCTTGCTGCAAACTTTTGGCACCATGGCAGTAATATGTTTGATTAGGCAAACTGGTTTGTGTGTAAAATATGACTTTGTTGTTCACGTCTTCTGAAATACTGCATATGAATGTCTTCTGTGCTTGAAAATAGCCATGTGTGAGCTCACATTTGAATGCAGTTCTACAGCTCTGGAGATTTGAGTCAATGTCAGGCTAATCCTTGCTGTTGGAGTTCATTTAAACAAGCTTTAGGGGGAATGAATTTCTTTCTTTTTAGTCATATTTCTGAAGAAAGTAGTGATTTCCATAAAGAAATTATTATAGAAAAGGTCATTGTCCAAGTTGTCTTGTAAAATAAACCCATTGGATGAGATTATACATTTTTATGGTTATTCTGTGTGATATGATTTGACTCTTCCCTCTCATGTCCTCCAGGTTAAAACTGTTTCTTTACTGCTGTCTCTCTGGAGCAGCTTTGCAGTGTACATTTGTTTTGATTTTAAAATCTTCACTTAAAATCCCAACTACACATGATGTTTATAATTTAATTTTTTGTAGAAAGTAAGCATGAGCTTACAGAGTTTCTTCTTTCTGGTGCTTGTTAAAAAAAAAAAAAAAAAAAACAAAACAAAGCAAAAACCCACCAAAACCCAAAGGTAATATTTACCTAAGTGATGAAATACACTAGCCTTAAATTCTGGTTATTATAAACCATGTCCTTAGCTGTTTCAGTCCTTTGATGCAGTGTTTTGTCTAAGTGGTAAGATAGTTCTGCTTTACCACATCCTTTGGAGAAGTTCATATTGGGATTTAAAACAAAGAATCCATGTTTCTGATGCATCTACTCACCTGCATGAGGCTTTGAGCACCAGGAGCTTCAAAGCTGCTGGAGGTGGGGACAGTCCATTAGTAATACAACCCAGCTGGACCTTCTAATTCTATAAATCACACTTGCATGGTTATTAGCTTATTTGGATATTCTGGTTCATAGTCAGAGTTTCCAAGTCTGAGAACAGCAAACTGTGAGATGCTTCACTGCATTATTATTTAAAACCCAGCACCACCTACCGTGTTGTACAGCGATATGGTACAGAGTCTTTGCAGTAACACTGTGTCTTTAAATTGTATCCAAAGTCTCCGTGCAAGCAAAATAAAAATAGAAAATCTTTGTTTTGGTTTGCTTTGTTTTTTCAGGGTCTAGCAGAAGTTGAGCTTCCTCTTTGGTGCTGGCTGCAGCCATTTGCTTCAAGAGGTGTATTTGCTTAACTACAAGGTTCCTGCAGCCACCAGGAGAGGGAAACACAGGCATGAAGGACTCACAGCTGACACGATCAAATGCTTCCCCTGAACCAGGGCTTGCTGCATTTGTTTAGGATTCAATTAGTAGCTTGTTATTGGGGTCAGTGTTTCTATGAATTTACTCACTGCATTTTTTGTTGATAGACACTCAATGTCAAAATGACACTTATAATGTCAAAAGGACATTATAAGCTTTACAGAGTTTTGTTGGTTTTAATATCCAACTGCAGGAATGTTTTAAAATTGTTTATGGTCAGTAATTTTATTGTTGATTTGCATCAACAATACTTTCTTTAGTTGTAATAGTCTTGGATCTCAGTTACATTAGTCTTGTACAAGCACAGTATACAATGAACTCATGGATGTTGTATATCTTGCCAAAATGCCTTAGTATCAGAAAAAAATTAAATCTCTTTTCTTCTTTTTTTTCCCCTTTGGTCACTTGATGTACTTTAAATCAATATAAGTAAGATTCTAGGAAAGCAGAAAAAATATTTCCTAACAACAGACTTAACTTCATATGGCAAGATATCTGCTGGTTAATTGTACCTGTCAGATATGCTTTAAAATCACTAATAAATATTTGACCCCTTCCTATGCATTTCTAAAAGCCTTTAGTAAGATGTTGCTTTTACTAGAGTTCAGTGGTCCACCAGCTAAAATGCTTAAACCTGTTTTGACATCTAGACAGAAATTATTTTAGCATCCAACAGTTCTTCCTAATTTATCAGTTTTGGGTACCTTAGTGATAGAATTGTGTGCAGTTAATCACAAACCAGCCTAGCAGTAAAATTGTTGGAACTGAAAATTTCTGCCAAGGAAATAAATCTCTTGTGGAAACTCCCACTTTCAGTATCTGTGTCTTTGGGGAAACTCCCTTTGCAGATGTCTTCAGGAATAGGATCTTGACAATCATGTTTGTACTTCTGCTAGTTGCATAATTTTTTTAACCTATGTTCTATCTTAAATTGTTCTACAAGCACTGATGAAAGAGCAGTTACTCTCAACCATAGTGGCATTGGCAGTCTTTTGTTTGAGGACCTTGTGTATAAATAACAGTTAAAAGGAACAAAGAATGTATTCATCTACATTCAATAGTAAATGGAAATGGAGTGTTGGTAATGTATCTGAATTTATATACAAAATAAGCAAAAGGAGCAAATTATCTTCAGGACTTGCCTCCTACTTTAAATGTTGTTTATACCAAAAGTTACTGGTGTGGTCTGACTGGCACAGACCTGACCCAGTTAACTCCCTGGGGTTTTGAGGGGCCTTTGGATGCAGAAATCCATTAAACTTGAAAAGCTACAAGTAACAAAATTGCCAACATCAAAAATTATGCTGAAACAGCTGTACTGATCTTAATTCAATTCTTATTTCATAGAACCTTTTAGGGTGGAAAAGACCTCTAAGATCATTGAGTCTTAACTTTCAGCCTAGTTCACCACGAAACCATGTCCCCAAGTGCCACAGCCACATTCTTGAAACACCTCCAGGGATGGTAACTCCACCACTTCCCTGGGCAGCCCATTCCAATGCTTGACAACCCTTTCTGTGAAGAATATTTTCCAAATATCCAACCTAAATCTCCCCTGGCACAACTTGGGGCTGTTTCCTTCCATCCTGTTCCTTAGCAGGTGGGAGAAGAGACTGACCCTCACCTGGCTATGACCTCCTGAAAGGGAATGGAGGCACTGAGGTCTCCCTGAGCCTCCTTCTCTCCAGACTACTGACCCCCAGCTCCCTCAGCTGCTCCTCCCAGGACTGGTGCTCCAGGCCCTTCCCCAGCTCCATTGCCCTTCTCTGGACACACTCCAGCCCCCCACTGTCTTTCTGGGAGTGAGGAGCCCTGCAATATATTAGTGTGAAATCTTGCATTATAGGATAAAGGCTGGATGGTCTAAGTGAATGCTAAATAATGATGTTCTTATATTGAGAGATTGCAGATGGTTCTTGTCTTCCAGCTGCTCAATCTAATTTGCTTTTTTGGAAGCTATGCATAAACTGCAAGTACTTTGTGGCTGTACTTTGATTTATGGACATTTGATCAATATGACATTAACTGTATCCCAAAATCAAAATCATTTTATCATCTAGGATGTGTGCTAAACTGTTTGATGAAACAATCACAAAAAGTTACAACTCTGTTTTAAAACTGATATGCTCATTCTCTGAGATATGGCTTATTTATTACAGACTGGTGTTGGCTGGCATTTCTTTGAAGTTCCAAGCCAACAATATGTCTATAGATGTTCAGAACCCAAGAGCTGCTGGGGTATAAGTAGAAACTTGGAAACTTTCAAGTGTTTACTGCATATATTTTTTATTTAATATATATTATCAAGACTTCAGTTACCTATTTTAAGTATATGTAACGAATAAGTAACAATATTATTAGGACTTCTTCATGTTCTCTGAAGCTGAAGGAAGGAATGATGATGGAAATTTAAAGAATAGAAGTTCTTTTGACATTGAAAGAGGATTTTTGAATGTTGTGGCCTCGTTTCTTTTCCTTGTTGCTAATTTATCTTTTTTTTATAAAGATCATTATACAGTTCACCCAACAGAAGTAATTCTGATGGATGGTTTTTTGTGTTTTCACAAGATTGCCTTACTTAATAGATGAAGGATTCAGTACTTTACACATGCTCTTTTACAGTCTGTAGCTGACAAATACCTCATCTCTCAATATAATGGCTGTGTTTCCACTGCCATCTAGAAACTTGAGACAAAACTAGTTTGGTAGAATTAATAAAATAATAAAACTTCTAATAATCTACTCCTGACTTAAAATTAGGACACATTCTGTTCATCCCTTACTTTCTTAATGCCTTATTATACTGTGGACTTCTGTGGAAATATAGAATGTATGAAAACTTACATTATTCTGAGTGGCACTTAACTACTGAGCTGACTTGCTCCAGCTGACAGAAAGTGTTTTTCATGCTATTTTAATTTTTTTAGTGCTTTGTTGATTTTTCTGCCTTCCCTGTTGCTGTGCTCTTCTTGTGCTGCTTTTATTTGCAGCCCATCTTGCAGTTTCCTGTAAATTTGTCAGCAAGAGGAAGTGCTCCTGCTGCAGACAGAGCTCACCCTGTGGTGAGACCCTGTGGTGAGTCTATACCAGCAAGGACAGTGTTCTGCCAGATGTGTTTGTGCCCCCACACCCCATTAACTAATGATTAGTGGGATTGATTTGGGCTGCCAGCAAGAGCTGCTCCTGACAATGGCAGGGAAGATTGGCTGACTTCCTCAGCAGCCCTGCTGGAATGAAATCCAAGGGTTGGTTTCAGATGCTCTGGTTCTTCCTTTAAAGCTGGTGATACTTAAACATTAAAGAAGTGGAGTATCTCTTTTGGAGTGAAATTCTCCCTAGGCTAGCTTGGTGCAAGGCTGCTTCTCACCACTGATTTTGTGGGGACAAATGAAAATTAATCTGAAAACCTTATACCAAAAGTCCATGCATAACAGAATTTTGCTTTGTGAAGGAGGATATATTTAATACTCTTTCACTTCCCTGGCAGAAATGTCAATCAAATACATAAAGTTTTCATGCATTTTCAGATTCCTTTTTTGCAGTTTTGAAATACAATCCCTCTGGTGAATGTTTGGTCCAGAATGCTAAACTGAATTTTCAGTCTCCCAAACCTGTGAAACATCTAAACTTTGGTTGTTCCTTGGTGGAACACCTGCTCTTGTGTGTGTGTGAATTGACTTCTGTTCTGATTCTGGGAACATCTTGATAGTGTTGGAAATCACCAGAGAAGTCAAAATGGGATCTTGGAACTTGAAATTAAAAATTCTGCCATGTTTCTGAGTACTAAAATGAAGAAAGAGAGAGCATAGCATGAGAGAGGTTAGGGAGGAAAAGCAGTACTTCAGGAACATGTGTTGGATGAAGGAGGCATGGTTTAATGAGATGTTGGAGCCAAAGAACATGGTACTAGAAGTTGTGGAGTTTGGAGGGGAATACCAGGAGTTAGATGTGTCACATCAGAAAAGGGAAAGAGGAACTGAAGGGTTTTTTCCAGTGTTGCATATACTTAAGTGCTGTCATTCTGAATCTATTTTTTTCCCAAGTTAGAGAAACAGCTTGCAAAGATGCTAATTCAGACTTAGCAGGGTATGGTTAGATAACAGAGAGCTGAGGGAGGAAAGACAGATTTAGAGCAGCGTGCCTGAAATGGGTAACTGATACTGTGACAAATAAAGCAAGTGAATTTAATTCACAAACCACTGAGCTTAGTCCTCTGTAATCACTTTCTGTGTGAAAAGTCTGTCAAGCCACTGAGACAGCTGGGTATTGATCCTTATTGAAGAGGGATCTTGTGTTCTGATATGTGGATCCTTTGGCTAACAACAGGTCTGTGGATTTATGGTTCAATTTCCCTCCCCATAGAGCCTGGCAGTGGAAGGAGTGCAAATGGGTGCTCTATGGTGAGGGAGCTCTTTTTCCATCCCATACAGCTGTGAGCAGCATCTGAACTATTACTGTCTTTTGTGCTCTGACTGTTGGCTAGTTTACAAAAAGAGATGTTGTGTGGAGACTTCTTCCTTCTATTTTGGGATACTGATTCATGTCCACTTCCCCAAAAATATGTGAAGTAAGCTTTGCCTGACATAATTATATGTGTTTCATCCATCACTCTGAAACTTGCTCGTTGATTTGTCTTGTTCAAATTATTGAGCCTGGAAATGTTTTTAAATTTCGACAAGTCAGTGAAACACTTGAATCCTTTTAAGAACTCCAGAAGAAAATAAGTGTAAAATAATGACATTTATTCATTATCCGTTGGTGATACTTGCGAGCAATTGTGCACTCTTGAATTTGAATTTTATTGTCTTGTGGTTTGTGTAGCATTAACTGTGCAAGCAAGACTTGCTCTAAAGCATGTCTGTGCTGCAGAATTTTTCAGGATGGCTATTTTGATTGTCGAGGGTTGAAGAGGGAAAGGCAAGCTCCAGCTGTGGGGGAGAAAAGAGATTAAATACTTACAGTTCTGTGGGGCAGTGCAAGTACCTGAGCCGCAGCTCCTCAGGGGCACAGGCAGCGTTTCTGAGCCTGTCTCTGCCAGTGTGGGAGCTGGAGCACACTGGGAGAAAAAAAGGACGACTTTCTTTTTCTCCCATAGGAAAGTGGTTGATTGAAAGGTGAGTAGGAAGAAAGTGAGCGCTGGAAAATCCCCTCTGCTTTCTAGCTCGATGTCTGCCAGGGCTTGGAGCTGTGCGGGAATTGATTTATAACCTCTCTGGGAAGCTGGGAAATCTGACAAAGAGAGCGCTGCCCCCTGACAGGGGGAAACAGGAAGTACCAAAGGAAACAAGTCACTGCCTCGGCGTCACTTTTGGCCACAGAGCGCTGCAGATGCACCAGCAGTGGGGCCGGGGTTGCTTTTCCTTTTGTGCGTTGAGCAGAAGGCAGCTACAGCTGTGGCTTTCAACCTGGGAGTACCCAAAGGTGGGAGAAGGGCAGGGATGTTCCTGCCATGCCTGAGAGGGGTCACAAGTTGTTAATGGCTTTGTCATCACAAAGGAAACAATCGTTCGGGGAAACTGTCTGCAGAAAAACGATGTGTCGGTCGGACAAGGTCACCAGGTTAGTGCTGCTTGTGGCTCATGTTTCTGTCATCTTTTCTCCTTCAGGTCGAGAGCAGACCGAGACTAAGAGTAGAATATGGTATCTGAGCTAAAATACTTTTAACTCGTGCAGAAAATTAAATGATAAAGAATTGGAGTGGGAAGAGATGAGTTGGGTGTTGGTTGAAAACTTGACAGAAAAGAAAAGCAAGTTGAAGCAAGTTAAAGAGAGTAAATTTAGTTATACAGTGTATCTCAGGCTTATTTCTCTGTTCCCTTTGTCTTGTAAGATTTTTTTTTTACTTCAGTGTTTGTACTGTGCTTCTGAGAGAGTATTGTGAAAGGGTCTGTTAGAGGTATTAAGAAATGGAATGTGTAACCAAAAAAAGTAGGCGAGATATGGAAAAGTATTTCAGAAGTATTGGAGAATGATTAATAAATAGACAAGAGACCTAATAATTCTGCAGAAAACAGTTTTAGGAACAGATGGTAAAGGTTTAGATGCTTGAATCAGAGAAATCGTTCTAACTCAGAATTGCTGAGAGCATATAGGGGAAACTTTTCCTGTTCTGCAGTGTGTAATGCTGCCTCACTTTTGGTAAAGCCTGATACTTCAGTCTCCCTCTGCATGATTGGAGGAATACATTCATTTCTGTAAGTTATGTATTATATATGTCACGTTGTTTGGAAGTTACTTATTCAGACGTAAACTAGCATCTGTCTTAGCTAGGTTTTGCTTCCATGTAAAATGTAAGGACTAGAGGTTATGAGATTACAGTTGTAAAATTCTCAGATGTAGCTGGCATAGAGAGTGTTGTTACAAATTCAGATCAGGCTTACTTTCTGTACTGCAGCTTTGGAGGCTGTTTTTTTTTGTTTTTTCCAGCATGACCAAACAGGGCCAGATCATAAATACTATTATAACAAGTGAGAATTTTTAAAACAACTATTGGCAGCTGTAGTCTCAGAGAAGAGGGTAACATTTTGTTTTGCCGACATACTGCAAGATGTGGAGATGATCACATCTGCCACATATTCTGCAGAAGTTAAGCAAGAACTGAGGGCTCTCCCAGGATGCAATCCTTAATTGAATCAACTTGTATTTGCTCTAATTGGGCTGAATGCCAATAGCTCTTAGGGCCAAGAGGGGTAAGTGTTCTTCTACAATGTAATCCAGATTTTTAACCTGGCAGAATTTTGCTTTTACTCATGGAGGGACTTTCAGCCTGTAAAATTAAATTATGCCCTAGCCTTCAATCTAGCCGTTCTCTGTCCTCTGAGTGAGGGATAGATTAAAATTGCTTCATAGATGTATACATTTACTTGCTACACATTAACAGAAGTCTGCTATCCATTCAGAGTATGAGCTTGGTAGCAGTACCATGATTCAGAAAAAGTACTTCTGTATCTGACTGGCCCTGTCCTGGTTTCAAGATGAAGTGTGTGAATTCACTTTTATTCATGCTGTTTAACTTTCAGACTACTTTGAAATAAAAACTGGCTCATTGTGGTAGTTTTTGAGAAAAGTATGCTGATGTGATAGACTTGGGCTGGCTTTACTGATACATTAGCAATACCCTGCAAATGGGTTTGGTTTTCAGTCTGGTGGGCCAGTTTGTGTATAAGAAGCAGTTACAATAGTGATTAAACAAGCTCTGTATCATGCTCCAGAGTGTTGGTTGCACCCTTCTGTCTTTCCAAAAGCACTCTTGAACAATGAAGCACATCCTAGAAACTGCTGTTCTGCTATTTCTCCTGCTACACTGCAGGACCTTTCATCTGCCTCACAGGCATAGGATTGTCACAGGCATCACCTGAGAAACAAAGTGATGCAAGACCTTTCCCTGACTGCTGCCATCCTCTTCTTGTTCAGAGGGTTCCATTCAGTGGGGGAGAAGATTAATTCAATAGCCACATGCAATGGGTTTGGGACTTGGTGGAAAAACTGATTAAAAAATTAAAAAATATGGATCTAGCTCCTTGGTGAGTGGGAAGAGAAATAAAGTGTGTAGCTATTACTAGAAGCTTTCACCAAACAATGCATGGGGGATGTTGTCTTCTGTTTGTGACAGGAGCAGTGTCAGAGGAGCTTTGGCTGCCCCGAGTGAGCCCTTTCTGTTAATTTGGTTGTCAGCCCTGTGGAAGAGGCTCTCCAGTGCACCAGAGATGAAAATCTGTAACTGGGGCTTTGGCTTGTAGTGTGAGAATGTAACTGCATAAAAAACAAGTGGGAAATATCCCTCTGTTCTCAGTAATGCCAAAGTTAACAGTGACTTCAGTGACTGCTATGGCACATACCTGGTAATGCAACATTCATCTGTTCTTGATGTAATCTGTTTAAGAAGTTAGAACAGGAATATCAAGAGTTGAAGGAAGCATTCAGTGAGCTAAAGACAGCCATACTATGGATGTGAAGACCACAAAAATCTTTGAGCTTCCATTTTTTTCCTTCTCTCCCACCCCTACAATAAAGATTCTGAAGTTAGATTTGTGTTGATAGCTTTCTCCCAGCAGTGTCACGCAAAATAGCAATGTCTGTCCTTACAGAACTGTTTTCTACAGTCAAGAAAAGAAGAAAAATCTGATTAGGTCTAGAGTCAAAGTGCTTAAATGCATTTTAGCAGCATAGCTGAAAGATTTCATCTCAGAATACTGAAGTCTTCCCTAAGTGTCTGCCACGTTCCTGCAAATGAAAGTGCTTGAGGAGTGTACAGATATGATGGGGAGTGTTATAAGCCACACTGAAATCCAGATAATAGGCTTAGCTGCCTCTAAATCTGTTGAAAAGCCTGGTGCATTAGGTGGGCTCTTTAGTTCATGTAATCTGTACTTGATGTCATGGATTTCAGCTGGGTCTCCTTTTACTCACTTCTTTTATTCACTTAGCTGGGCTGGGGAAATTCCACATTTTGGTCTCTATTTTCAGGACTGTTTTATAGTAAGTAGCCAAAAATAAGAAACTTTTGTGAAAAGGGGAAGCAGAACCTGATGCTCATCTGTCCTTTCCTGTCAGGTAAATCCCATAGTCAGCACACTGTAGAAATGGATTATTTTTTTTCTCTCTTTCCATAGTTTTCTTTCCTGTCTGCCTTAAGATCTGTCTTTTCAGGTAGAGGAGATTATGCCCATCCAGACAAGTTTTAGTGAGTAGTCTGACTGGTGCACTCCCCTATAAAAGACAAACATGACCAGGACAAATATTTCTGCTTTCTGTACTTACCTAGGGTGCCCAATACTTAGTGCCAGTGTTTGACTTTGTCACTTTGACTGGAAATTTCAGCTTACTGGTTGTTTTGGAGAACTTCTCTGAGACATTTAACTTTGCCTTTTCTGATAGGTTTTCAGCCTTCATATAGAACACTGAAAGAGTTTCACACCATGCACTGGGTGCTTCAGTCCTTTCTTTTGTTCTTTGCAGTAAAGATACAGAGGATTGGAAGACCCAAGATGAGCATGAAACTCTTGGAAGGCATTGAGACTAATGCTGAGAAAGTAGCATCAGAATATATTCATCTGAGTGAAAAGGTTTCATTTTTACTTAGTCTGTTTTCTGAACATAACTAGAAACAGACTGAAGTAACTGAAGTTCTAAAGGGTAAACATTGTTGTGTGTATTCTTAAAAGAATAAGCCCAGGAGTTGCCTTTGCAATCCTTATTTCAAGGAAATCACTCTTAGCAGTATTGATGTGGTTTGGCATCAGCAGCCAGCTGGGTAACACTCTCCATTTCCATCACTTCTACTTTTCTGCAAGATGTGGAGAAATAATTAGAAGGTTTTAGGGGGGCAGGGGAGATGTTAGCTTCTGCTACTATTTTTTAATTTTTATTTGTAAAAACCTAAAATACGTGAGTAGCCCCTTTTTGGACACATTGCTGTTGCTAGAAATTTTGTTGAGGAGGAGGAAATAACTCAGCTTGGAAAGATCTCAGTCATTTAATAACAACAGGGAGGAAACAGCAGAAGGAGGGATGTAGCTGAGTAGAACAAAAGCAACTTATTTTTTGGTGAGCAGGGAGGTCCAGGGGGAAAATTGGGATACCATGGTGTCTTGATGTGTCTGCTATGGGAGCCTTTTTAGGGCCTTGGATCCCATCTTCTCTGGCTGTATCTTCTCTTTAGCACTGGAGACGAAAACCTGTTTTTTGTGATTAAGTCTTCTAGGCTGCCTAGAGAATTTAATTTAGTTTAAATTCTCCTGGTAGAAATTGCTTGGAATTTCCACCCTTTCCCACACATGCATCATCACCAAACGACAAACAGATCTAAATCCTAAACTGATCCTAAGTGCAAGATCCATTGGCTTGCATTTCTGTTTTCCTAACCATACAATGGATACATATTTTGCACCTCAACAAATCTGAAACACTTCCTTATTCTTTTCAGAATGGAAAAAGCCATTGGGTTGGAGGGGCAAGTGCTTGGGTAGAGTGTTGTGCTGAGGCTCTTGGATTCTGTGCTGAGCCTCACAATTTACATCCCTTACTGTCCCTTTTGGGTAAAGGAGAAACAAACAAGATCATCAAATTTCAGTCCTTCACTGCAAGCTTACAAGTTCCAAACCATCATTCATTTATCAGAAACTAATTAACTAGAACTTCATTAGTTTGCTTTTTACCAGCAAAGGTCTCTAGCCCTACATCTGAAGGTAACAGACCCTTTCATGTCTAGGTCAAAATTCCCATTCTATCCACATGTGATTTCTTTTCTCCATGATACAATAGGATTTTTAGCCTAGTTCTGTTAGTACTTGAAGAAAGAAAGGACTCATAATGATATTTATCAGAATAAGTTTCTACCTCAGAAACTCATCTTTTTGGTTTAAGATGACAACAGAAAGAGTGCTAACTGCAGAGTTGCTTGGTGGAGCATTACATAAATAATTGAAACATAAATCAAATGGAAGCCTGCAGAAATCTGAGAGGAACTTCATTTGCACAGGATGCTGTCACATGTAACGTACAGTATGAGATTATATACTAATCCTTTTAGTTAAAGAATTAAGAGTTAAAGAATAAAACATGTAAATATCAGGAGTAAGTAGTATTGGATGCTGCAGTTACTAAACCCTGACTTGATCCCTTGTTGCACAGAAAATGACATTTTCTGTATATACGTGTATCATGTAGCACTTGGGAGAAGAAACCAATTTTATTTCCAGTCACCTGCCTGATTAAGCCTTGCAGTGTTATCTGAAGTATTTTTAAAACATAAATACTTAAGCAACATTTACAAAGCACTTTTTCTTTGTTTCAACAAGTGTCAATCACTTCTGGGAGCTGTATAAAAATAAATCGGGGCTTTTTGCACCATGTTTTTTTTATACATTACAAAGTTCCTGGAATCTTTGAACACCCTGTCTGTGTTACATTCTTGACTGTTGAACCACATTAGTTGTTTGGAAAGCTTGTTTAAGGAAACAAGCTTTGCTTCTCAGTAATCATTCCTTAAAGTAAATCTGAGTTTTAGACTGTTTTTGATTATTTGAAATTGCAGAATGATGGCCTCGCAGGAGCAGGTCTGGCCAGTCCCAATGAAGGCAATTGGAGCACAAAACCTTCTGACAATGCCTGGAGGAGTCACCAAGTCAGGGTATCTTCATAAAAAAGGAGGCACCCAGCTGCAGATCCTGAAGTGTAAGTTGAATGAGGTATTAACTAAATTAAATGTTTTAAATGCTGGCCTCTGGGCTCAGTAACAGATTTTGTGTTAGCAGACTGTTGAAGCTGTTTTTCAGCTTTGTATTGGAATACAATTTTACTGGAATATATGTATGAAAGACTCATATTGAAAGATTTTCCTTTCATTGTTTTGCAACTTTAAATCTTACAATAATATATGTTGTAGTTGATTTTATTTTGCTTGTTTAGTCCTCTTGTCAAGTCCTTCACAAGTAAGATTTTCAAGACAAACAGATTCCCAGGATGTGTATTGATTTCAAATGCTTTTTTCTGAAAGAAATTAGTACTCAGCTTTTTTTTTCCAGTTGGTTTTTCTGTACTGGAAAAAATATTCCCATCTCCCACTGCTGTTGTGAAATGGAAATTTTCTCACTGCCAGCATTGGGCTGTACTTAATAACAGTAATTTCTTCTGAAATCAGTGGCTATTTTCATGGGGAAAAGTTCATATTTTGGGTTTGTTTATTTATATGGCTATTCATTTGGTGTCCCTGTTTATACTGAAATGATACTTTTAGTATAGTATACTTACAGTATAATGTCCTTATATGGTTAAGGACAAAGATTACTGCCTTTGATAAAGGAAGGAGTATTGGCCTCTTTCAAAACAAGAAAACAGGATATCGTTTTATTGGCAGGTTTATGTCCTTGAGGTGAAAGAAGAGAGGGAGATAATGGTTTGGGGATGGATGTAAATATGTGTTTGTATCCTGTGGCTGCCTTGCTGCTATTGCTTATTCCCCTAATAAAGCAGCACAGGTGGAGGTCAGGCCTGCAGTCTCTAAGGCTTCTTTTGAAGTTTTCAGATCAGCTGCCTCTCAAGTGAGGGAATCAAATATACCCTTAGTGCTGAAACTCTGCAAATGGACAGCTTCCCTGTGTGACTGATCATCAACGAGCTGACACTTAACTTCTTTGTGCTCATTTACAGTGATTCATATTATTATTAAGGTCTTAAATAATAATTCTACACATGCTAAGAGGTTCTAGTTGTTCTGCTGCCCTTGGATTTATATTTTGATCACTTTTTACTCTTTCAGGGCCACTGAGATTTGTGATTATCCACGAGGGATGTATTTACTATTTTAAGAGCAGCACATCTGCATCTCCCCAGGGTGCATTTTCTTTGAAAGGTTACAACAGGTAAGTGCCAAGGAAGTTGTTAAAGACTCAAGCTCCTCTTACTTGATGCTAAGGGCTATGGGTTTCATTTCTAATGAAGTTAAACACAGCTACATCTGTTGTTTGGGTTAAGCATTGATCTCAGATTCCAAGAAATGTATTCCTTTCAAATTGTATATATGACATCTCCTGTGCTTGCTGAGTGGATAGCCTTATTTTTCTGTAATTTACCCAGTAAAGCTGTTTGAGTGGCAATGGCCTTGCTGTTCCTGGTTAATGCAGACTGCACATGCAGATAGATTCTTTCAGACAGAACTTCTTTGCTCTGTAGGGACCAGAGAGGAATCAGAAGAGAAAATTTATGGAGTTACTAGTTCAGCAACTGTCGTTAGTGTTGAAACTGAACTACAGAATACTAAATAAGAGAATGCACGTGCAAAGTGTCTGACTCATTTCACTGCACATTTTTAATCTTAATATTTTCTTTGCAAGTTGAAGACAGAAATATGTGGCTTTCAAGTTAGCCAGTACTGTCAGAATCTGAATGCAGCAGAAGTACAAGGCCTACTAATACAAGTCCAGCCTAACTTTAGGGAATTGCTGTTGAAATTTATGCTAAGAAAGGTTTAATGAGAAAGAGGGAATGTAGAAAAATATCATTGTGTTGATCCTAACCACTGCAATTTTATGGTATTTCTATATGTATATCTTGTGCTGTATAATGTTCTCAGAGCTGAAGAACAAGGAATTACTTTTTCTTAAATTATGAGAGCTTTTCTAACCGAGCATGACAATGGCATATTTTTAAGGGAATGTACTTTTTAACATTGTAGCTAGTTAAAAATTCAAGGTTAATTTGTAGAATAAACCCACATTGTAATTTTGTCATGACACCAACTTCTGCTATCCACATGAATGTGAACAATACAATGAAATCTCTAAATGCTAGAGACTATTCATTCTTTTTTATGTATCTTCATTCTAGCAGCCTTGCAGAGACCTTGGTTGGAATAGGGACAGATCTTGATTAGTGTAAGGCACAGAGAAACATTGAAAAAGAATTTGGACTGAAAGCATTGTTAGATTGAGTAGTTGCATAACGAGTTTTTAGATTTTTCTTCCCCCTAGGAGCCCCAAATGAAAAAATTCCTTATACATACAAAAAAGAAAGTGGTTAAGTTATGCTTGTTTTAAAATAATAAAAAATGTGCCAGAAAGTGTTTATAAGGGAAATGTGTAAAAATGAATTTGCTTTTAGTATTAGTTTTTCCTTATTTTCATGGGAAACGTGATTTGATTTCTCTTCTGAAATAAGGGCCACAAGCACCCTGAGTACCTCTTGCAGTGTGTGATGCTTATGAATGAGTGTGATTCATGAACTCTTGAGCAGGTCAAAGCAGCTGTTTATAAAGGTCTGGCTGGTGAATTAACCAGTGCTCTTCCTTTTGCATTGTCCCTTCTGCCACAGTAATGGAGAAGTACTGCAAACGCACATATGGGGATTTCTGTGATGATTTTCTGGGCTTGTGGATATTTTCCACAAGTCAAAACTGGCCAGTGAAACTGCTTTCTGTCAGTCTTTATGCCATGCAGAGCAGCATTAGCTATAGATGAAGGTGTTTCTGTATTGGTTGCTGTTTCTCAGGGTGATGCGGGCAGCTGAGGAGACAACATCAAGCAATGTGTTTCCTTTCAAGTTAGTTCACATAAGCAAGAAGCACAGGACGTGGTTTTTTTCAGCTTCTTCTGAAGATGAAAGAAAGGTAACTTTCTTCTTTTGCAATAGCATTTTCCTTGAAGCAAAAAGAATCTTGGACTTCCCTAAAATCTAAATGAACTGGAAATGCAGCTGAAATTTGTATACCTGGTTCTTTGGGCTCCTCTGAAAATCATGTCTGAAGTTTCAACTAGTAACTTAATGTTAATTCAACTTGTAATTTAGGGAATGGCTGTGACATACTAGATGGCATAGGTTTCTCCATATTTCATAAATATTCCATATTTATTTTTCATCAAGGAAGATGTAATGATACGTAAGACTTTGCTAAATTCTGAAAACTGTTCAGTGAGATCTCTCACCCATAAACATACTTTGAATAGATATCTGGCTTTAGGAATAACAGCCTGAAATTTGCAAACTGAAAATTTAGTACTTCAGTAGGTTCCTACAGCATTTTAAATAGTCAAAGCATTTGACTGCTGAGTCTTTTCAGTAAAAAAGTAATGGATAAATACTATTTCAATGTATGTTCCCTGCACAGTTACTCTGATCTCACAGAGGACCAGATACATCTGCATTTAATGATTGAAAAATTGATGTGTCAAATGTTGTATTTTTATTTTTGTTTAGAATTGGATGCTATCCTTGAGAAGGGAAATTGGTCACTACCATGAGAAGAAAGAAACAATAACAGAATTTAGGTATAAACCCTTATTCTTTATTGGCTTTTTTATCCCTTTTGCACTAGCTCTTTACAGTGGTGTTTTAGGCTTTTTGCACCTTCAAGTAACTTCCTGTTAAATAGGAACAGGCACAGTAAGACCCAAGAAGAAAATCCCTTCCCAATTTATATTTTAAAGAATATGAAGCAAAACCCAAATCTTTAAACAAAGAGCACTTTCAATTCCAGCTTTGCGTAAAAGAAATGAAATCTTTTAAAAGACAGCAACAACATATCTGACTGTTAATTGGGAAATAGGAACAGCTTGCTTCTGCTTTTCCAGCATTCCTTTCCAGTGCTGCAGTCCTACTAAACAGAAGTAACTCCGTCTTTTCTTTTGCAGTGACTCTGGTTCTGATGCAGACAGTTTCTATGGCTCAGTAGAACGTCCCATTGACATCAAGTATTCCCACCATTCAGCAGATAATGAAGGTGACAAATTCAGACACTGATAAATAAGGCTTCTTTGTTGCTAATTTGTTTCTTCTGAATTCTGCAGGAATTGTTCCCATAGCTTAAGTAAACTGTTTCAATTTGTAACTGGTGTTTTTTACAAGGTGTATCTCAGTAGTTTTAAATCAGCCACAGATATTCTGGGCATTAACTGTACCAATAAATGAAGAATTTCAGATCCTTTAAGGAGGTAAATTAAAAGTGAGGACATGACAGAAAGCCTGTCATGTCAGGTAGGCATTCACAGCATGTTTCAGCAACTGAGCTCCAAGTCAAGAAATATGTTTGTGAAAACCAACATGAGAAACCTTGCCTTGAGGTTCAGCAGGGATCCTTTCCTTGGCCTTTCCCCATCTGCCCTTTCAGATTTCTAAGGGCAATGTTGATGGGAGCAAGTCCTCTCATTTCCTGAAAGGAAATTCCTGACTGTTCTGCAGGAATGGGTCTGTTAGGAAATCCGGTTCCATTGCTGCAAGCAGAGAACAGACTCATCAGCATTTCATCTGGGGTTGCAGTTTAGTCCTTCTGATTTTGTGGGAGGGGAGGGTTGTATGCAAGATGAATGATGATAAGAGGCCTGGTAGGAGTTTAAATTAGGAAAATCAGAATAACTGATTTTTATCAGATATTCTTACCTTTTTTCTAGGGCATTCCTCTGCATATTGTCCTTCAGGCTCCTGTTATAATCAATGATGAGAAATTACTGCCTAGAAGTAACATGGTTTTTGTGGCTTGGTTATTCTGATTTACAGTTAAAGGCAACATTGAAACCACTTAAGCCATTTCTTAATGGCACCACATGTTAAAAGCAGGTGGTGCTTTTTTTGTTGTTGTTGCCAAAGCGAGGCAGAAGAATTAAAATTGTTTTGTAGATCACTAAGCTTGTTTAATCTTCCATATTGCAAAATCCCAAGTGTTTCTGTGGTAGGATTAAATTCTGGGGGTTATTTTTTTTTCCAAGTGCTTCAATGCATCCATGTAGTTGTGTCTCTGCAACTGATTTGAACTTCTCTCAGGAAGGCTGGAACACTTCACAGTGTCACCACAGAATAATTTTTTTAACTTTAAAGTTGAAAAATAAAATTAATGTGCAGTGTACTTGATTTGCCTCTGCTATGAGAGATGGCTTTTTAAATTGATATAAAAATTTTAGGAAACACCTAAATAGCAGAGAGGTGGATCAAAACTATTAATTTTTTTCACCTCTTTAGAAAAAATACCTGAAAAATATCTGTTTTAGGGAACTCTAAGTACTTGATACTCTTTCATAGGTTTGAAGAGTATTTATCAAAGTCTGACACACTGATTTTTGTCTGCAGATTACGACCAGGAGGAAGAGGATGAGTCTTATTTGCAGCCGGATACATCTGACATAGTGAAAGATGGTAAGTGATTTCTTTGACTCCCCTCACAAAGGGCCCTGTGAAAAGCCCCCAGTGAAGGCAATATTCATGTGGAATGCCAGGTTATTATTTCGTATTAGTCATTACTATTCCAGCTGGCAAAATAACTGAAGTAATGCAGAGGTATCTTGAGAGGTATTTAGGGTCAGGAGTTTGTAATAACAGCAGAAACCATTTACAGAAAGCATTACATGCCTTTAGGGGTGTGTTTCATTGGAGCCTCCTGCCTGGGGATGACCTGGGTCTGGTCATCAGTCTGGAGCAGCAGTAATGCTCTTAAGGAAAAAACAGATACCAAGTGAAAAGTCTCTGCTAAGCCATCATAAGCCATGCCTGAAGAAAAATAGCAGGAGTTTATTACCTAGAACTTTCAGAATTCTGCTGAAAGTTAAATGCTTATCCAGCATGTTGAGTACTGTCAGACCTGATGCCAGTGAATATCTTAGATCACATAGAAAATTGATTTGAGCAGTCTCCTTTGATGACATACTGTATTCTCCTTCATTGTGTCACCTTTTTTGGTTTTCTTTCTGCAGATATGGTGCTGCCCCCTGCATACCCACCTCCGCCCGTTCCTCACGTCAGGAAATCTCCCTACTCCGAAGCAAGGGCACATTCCTATGCTGGCAAACCAACAGCACCAGTACCACCACCCCCCCCAAAGAGGAGCTTACCTGAAATCAAACTAGAGCCACCCCCTGTGCCCCCTTTACCTGTGTTCAAAAAGCCTGCAAGTGGCAAAGAGTCTCACCCGCTGCCTCCAGAGCCTGTGCCTCCAGCACAAGTCCTTGCTCCGCCAGAAGCATGCGAGAAGCTAAAAACCTTAAACCTTTCCCCACGGACTCCTCCTCCTCTGCCAGCCAATAAACCCAAGTTGTCACAGCTTGCTGAAAAGCTAGCAGAGCCCAAAGTGCCAAGGGAACATGGTAAACCTGGACTCTTTGTGCCACCAGTGCTCCCAAAGCCACCTGTGCCAAGCCACCAGCCCCCTGCGGTCAAGCCCAGAACAGAGAAATCTTTAGGTCCCCAGTTACAGTAAGTATGGAAACACAATGCACTACTGTTTTACAATCACTTATTAGTTAACAAGTTTGGACATACTCAGATTCATACCAACATCTCTGTCTCTTCCCTGCACCATCCCTCTCTGTGTTGTGCTTTTTTTGCCTTTTATTTGAAAATCTGCAGTGATTCTGGCTGATCTGATTGGACCTGTTCTGTGCAGGAGCCTAGACTAAATGATCTCTAGAGGTCTCTTCTTACCCAAATTAATCTGTGATTATCTAAATTAATCTGCAAGTACTGCCTGCAGCTCTGGAGCCCCCAAAACAAGAGAGACTGTTGAAACGGGTCCAGAGGAAGCCACTGAGCTGGTCTAAGGGCTGGAGTACCTCTCCTAAGAGGACAGGCTGGCAGAGTTGGGCTTGTTCAGCCTGGGGAGACTCTTAGAACAACTTCCAGTACGTAAAAGAGCTACAAAAGAGCTGGAGAGGGACTTTTGACATGGGCATGGAGTGCTAGGACAAGGGGCAATGTCTTTAAACTGAAAGAGGGGAGGTGCAGGTTCAGGTTAGATATTGGGAATAAGTTATTTACTGGGAGGGTGGTGAGGCACTGGCACAGATTGACACACAAACTGTGGGTGCCCCAACCCTGGAAGGGACACGTTGGATGGAGCTCCAATCAACCTGGTCTAGTGAAAGGTATCCCTGCCCATGGCAGGAGATTTAGAATGAGATGGTCTTAAAGCTCCTTTCCACTCTAAACCGTTCTAGGACTCCAAGATTTGGGGGTTAAACTGAAACATCAGTTCTAGTTTTGCTATTCCTTCAGTGTTTTGTGTATATTTCTTCTGCTTTCCTGATGAGATATTCTTCAGTTTTCATTCTGTTTCTGCCAGGAGATCACCACCAGATGGACAGAGTTTTAGAAGTTTTTCATTTGAAAAACCAGCTCTACCCTCCAAGCCAAGCCAGCCTGATGATGACTCTGATGATGATTATGAAAAAGTAAGATGAAGCAGATGATCCATTCTAAAAGAATATTTTTTTCCTTGGTTATGTATATCTTTGGGAACATTTTAAGTGCATTATTTCAGGAGAAGAGTAGCTTTCTGAAAACAGTGCTGTGTAGTTTTTGGTTTTTTTTCATTTATTTTTGAGCTTTAGTGAATATCTTGATAAGTTACAGAGTTTAAGACTGGCTATAAAGAAGAAAGAAGTGAAAAGTAAAGATTAAATCACTGATAATAATTTTAGATTATGGCTGTAGCTTATTTGCATAACAAGTTGCTAGGGATTTGAGTTGTCATTGACTTAATGGTGATTTATTTTTTAAATATTTTTACAGGTTGGGCTGCCTGTTTCAATATTTCTTAATACCTCTGAGTCCTTTGAAGTTGAAAGGTAAAATGTGATTTTAAAATAGTTCCTTAGAAGTTCTACAAAAACCTGTCCTGAACTGTAATCCAAAGATAATTCTGATAACTTGTGTTTAAAGCATGCACTGAAATGTTTAATATGCAAATCACTTTCTTGAGAAGTTAGTTCAGTGCTCATATATCAATTGACAGATGAGAATGCAATGTGATTTGGCTCCATCTGGAGGAGGCTGTTTTGCCAGGATGCTGGATGGGACCAGAGAGCCAGATGATCTGTGCTGCACTGCTGGCTCAGGTGCTAGAACAGTGACTTTCTTTCAACTATGCTCTACTATGAATTATTACACCCAAACCAGATTTGTATTGAGAATTTTAAGACTGTAGGTATTTGATTTATCTGAGTGCTCATAATATGTCATGTACATGAATAATTGTAATATATGTCATTGTTTATTCTTTTTAGGATATTTAAAGCTAGTAGCCCACAAGGACAACCACAAAATGGATTGTACTGTATTAGGAACTCATCTACTAAGCCTGGAAAGGTAAATTGCAGTGTTTGAATCTAACCCCCAAAAAACTTATTGATTGAGACATGCTGCATTTTATATATGTTAAAGTACTTAACAATTTAGATATGGTCTTTTCTTAAAGCAAGCAAATCTGAGAGAATCCCTATTGTAGTGTCAGTGATTGTATAAAAACATTTTAGGCTGAATTTTAAGTAATTCCTTAATAATACCTTGACTTAGAAGAGCTTGGCAGCACAGACTGAATATATTGCATTTTTCTTCTTCAAGGTATTGGTTGTATGGGATGAACCTGCAGGAAAAGTGAGAAACTACAGAATCTTTGAAAAGGTCAGTAGCTTCACCAAATACACATCTTTAGATTACATATGACAGTGTGTATTAAAAAGGGGAATGCATATAGGGTAATATCAGAATTAACAAGTTCAAGTCTAAATTTGTTCCCACCTCTGACAGTAAGAATCAGCTGATTTACAAATATCTGGTCTAGGATAAAAGTTTGAGTACTCAGATCTGGGCTTTCTAATTGCTGTATCATGTATCACCATAAATTTCAGCCCCAGTCAAATCCTAGTAAATTCCTGGGTTTAATTTGGACTTATTTGTGTGACTGACTAGTTTGCAAAGGAATAGTGTATTTGGAAGAACTTAGTTCTGATGATGATCTTCTGGCCCTTTTTCCTTTAGACATCCAGCTGGAAACATTACTGTCAATGGTTACATATGTTTTTGTTTTACAACAGGATGGCAAGTTTTACCTGGATTCAGACATCCTGTTTTTGAACATGGGAAGTTTGGTGGAATACTACAGCACTCATGTCTTACCCAGTCATGACAGCCTGATTCTCAGGTGTCCTTATGGTTACTCTAAGCCAAGGTGACAGGATAGCCACGGCTCACTGACACCCTGCTGCCCCTGAGGACAGGACTCCTGCCTGTTGGACATCCTGCTATTTGCACACACAAACTGGGTCTGTGTCCACCTTTTATTCTCTCATAATTTGTTATATAAATTCCATTTAATGAACTTCTGGTAAAACCTTAGAGTCCAGATCGGTGGATTTTATGGTCTTTTTCTTTACAAAGATCTGAACTGATTGTGCTGTGAAAGCTGTCCAGGATACCCACACCTTTTACAAAACTGCTGCTATTACTAATCTCCTTGGAATGTTGAAGATGAACGTGAACAAAGAAGTGATCTGAATACAGCTGATCTAGAAAATGGACACTTCTGAAAGTATGTCAGAATTTGTGACAGGGAATACTAATACTCTGACTTGGAGGTACTACTCCTGAAGTCAGTATTGGTGCTCAACTGAGATATTTTGTATTACTTGTATAGCTGATGTGTACATAATGAAGATTTCTGTGCAAATTTTTTTATTTACTATAGGTAAAGATGATCAGGAATCGAGGCTTTTTTTTAAGCCACCTCTTATACCCTTGTACCTTCTGAGTACAGTAATCACTATCAGGTACTATCTGGCTGATATGGGTGTGGCATCCCACACACTGCTTCATGACATGCACTTCAGAGAAGTGTGGGACAATATTGATTTGGCTTTCATGGGATCTCCATTATCTGGTTCTGAACTGGAAGGGTATTTTTAAAGGGAAAAGAGAAAGGGCTACTTCAGATTTTGGGGGAAGGGAAGGGAGCCATCTGAATGTTTCAAATTCCAATTAGCAGTTTGATCTCACATTGCCATAGTCAAAGGTTCTTTAAAACAAAGCACAAAAAAATGCACCTGAAACAATGTGATGCTACTATCAATCCAAAAATCTTTGTGGTCACACTTTGTTGTCAGCCAGCTGCATTTTTTCTGTTCTAGGGCAAAGCACACTACCCTGGTCTGCCAACAAGATTTCTCTCATTAAAATTTCTACTCAGATTGTAGTTGCATGCAAAGCAAAATCTATTTTTAATCTATTGTTAGCAATAGACATTACCAGGGTGCTTTTAACATCTGTTCCCTAATATTTTGGGGACAGGTATCCGAAATCCAAGGGCTTGATATTTATGCCAAAATTACTCTATCCCTGAATTTTAATATGGAGGAGAAATTAATTTTAATAACCTGTTAAGTAATTCTGTTAATCCAAAAATAGTGTCATAATGGTCTCATACTCTAATAATGTTTACAAGACTTGTAGTAATAGTCAAAAAAATTCTGCCACTCCTGAAACAGGAGAAGGTATCTAGTTTTTATCAGTCTGAATTTGTATTCATAAACTTTTTTTCTGTTACCCTCTAAAACTGTCCAAATGCTCATTTTAATCTTGTTACCATTAGATGGTCACAACTTTAAAATCATAACACAAATATTACAGAATAATATTCTTTTTATGAAAACAGTGAACCAGGATTTAGTCTCTAGGGAATTTTCCTTACTAATCAGATGGAAAATAAGGGTCATATACAGGAATTGGGGCAGGAAATTCTGCCTCCATCTTTTTCAAGAGACACAGACATACACAATATCAGTCTTTTGATCTCTGTTCCCACCGTAATAGGGCTTATGTGTGTAAAGAGTGTGAAGTACTTAAAATTCAGATTCTCTTGAATATTGGATATTTTAAATCTTATTCCCTTTATTTTAAATTAGTGTCCCTGTGATGCACTATCCTGACATTGATCCTCTCTAAAGAAGGCTCAGCCAAGACAGCATTTAAAAACTTCTTTGACAAATAGTTTTATGTATATCAGAGTAAGTTCAAGTTTCTTGCAATATTCACACCTAACTGTCTACAGAGTAAGTTTTTCTCTGTCTGAGAATAACTGACTTCATTGTGTCATGACAATGTTATTTATAGTATGCTCTCTTTGGGGCCCTATTCGGATATTTGATTGTTTGCTCAACTTATACTCAGAAGATTTTTAAATTGTTTAAACCATAACACACTCTTTACCTGTGTAATACAAGAGTTGCAAATATGTAAATTTTTGTGTAATTCCTTTTTGTATCTAAATGTATAGATTTCTGAAATGGATAAACTTTCTATGCCAGTCCACCTCATTTTGTGCAGTTGTCTTTAATTTCATGGGGGTGGGTTCTGATGCTTTTGTTCATACCTGTGTTCTTCTTATAGCAGAGTTAGAGGAATTAATTTTCAGTGCCCCTTAGAAGCAAATCTTCATGTTCTAAACAAATCTGCAATAATTTAGACTCTTTCTTCCTCTTGCCCATACATACTAGTCTGGTCTGTTTTATAACAAATCAGGTGAGTCTCTGGTGTTTGTAGGGAGGAAAGACACAGCCACAATGCACGGCTCAGTATGTCTCCTGTATTTCTCCTCATTCCCACAAAGCAGCCTTTGTGTCTACAACCTCCTACAAGCTCCTCAGCTTTAAAATAGTTTGTGGGGAATTGTAAAAGCAGCATTTGATGTGCAAAAAGAATATTGTTCATGAGTTTTGTAATATCCAAGTCAAAATCGTTGATACCTGTTTGGGAAAAGTCTTGCCTCCTGTGACTGGACCTCCAGATTAAAGTATTACAGGTCATATTTGGATAGGGATTGCTGTTCTAGGAAAAAAAAAATTGAGTACTTTTGAAAATAAAGCAAGGGACAATCAATGGCAGCATGTCATAAAAAGTGAACCAATATAAAAAAAAAATTTTCTACAATAGAGGTGCTTTGTGTCAGCAGTCAAGCTTTCCCCATCTCAGAACTTCAGTTTTCACATGAATGTGAATAAGTAGCAAGAGTATTTGTGGCCTCAAGTGGCTTCATCCTTTGGAATGTGCAAAAGGGCACTGAAGATTTTGGGAGCTGAAAGTATGATTATGTAGATTTTGGGGACATCTGCTGGTCAGTCTGTTCCACACAGGGATCCACTCAAGAGGAATCCAGCAGCTGAGCATGTGTGTGGACGTCATTTGGGGCAAATCAATCTTAAGTGACTTCAGATAGAAGCTAGAGATCAAAGCCAACTTCAAGTGGAAACTTAACAAGCTGGGTCTTTGAAACTTAAAACTCTTTTGGCTCATTTGCCTCAAATAAGTAACAATATTGTTTAGAATACATTCAGATGAGTAATTCTGCTAACCTAAAGAACAAAGAGATAAATTAATCTTTGTGTTTAAATTATTCTTAAAATATACTTTGAGGTAGAATTTACATCATGGACATCTGAGCGCCACCTAAATTTATGCACATCTTGAAACATTTAGGCAGCTGTTCTGAACATTAAATACTTCACCTAGCAGCAAGCAAATGTTGCAACAGTTTCCATCTTATGAAATACTCACCTCCTTGAAGTCAAGGAGGGGTTTTTTCCTAACAGTGGGAGTGCTTGAGATGCCCACAATTAAAGACCCCTAAGTGGGAGAGCTTATAGTCCTTTTACTATACTGAAAGTACTAAAATATCAAATACCAAACAGTACTAGAACTTCTAGATGGAAAGCATTTGAATTCATTTTAAAACTGGTTGTTCAGTAGGCTTCAGGTATGGAGTAAGCCTTGTAGCACAGCCACCTCCAAATCTATTCCTTCAGGGTTCCCATTCCTATATTGTAATTCCAGGATGGTCATTACTATCCCTCACCTGTACCTTTCTCCCTACAGTTCCCAGGAAGGGTAATTCAACCTCTCAGGTTGAGGACATGGTCCTGAGAGGCATGTAATCTTGGAGATATCAAAGAATTGCTTTTAATGTGATTTTCCTCACACATATCTCTCCTGGAGTAGGTTTGCACAGAAATGACAGTGATAAAAACCATTTGTAGGATTAGATCACTGGATATCTAAAACAAGGGAAAGGCATTGAACCCTTCTTTGAGTTACCACCTTCCCTGCCTTTGAACAACCACTTCATACAAGCTCCTGCTGGGCACTATCCCAGCACAGCTGGTTCTTGGACTGGCTGATGTGCACTGAAATTCTGGCCTGGACAGCCTTTGCACCTGTACTGAAAGCCAGTGATGTAAAAGGGCCACCAGAGCAGCACAGAAAACAGGAGAGTCTGCCCCATGGAAAGTTATTAAAGGGTTTCATTACAGGGCTAATATGGAAAGGTTCTCCAGCTGTGGCTTCATAAGCTGTCTGTTTTAGGCTTCATTGATTATGTTGTGCTTTAATTTACATTAATTTGCACTGTGCTAACATTCATGCTGATTTATTTTTCCAAGAAAATGACAGCCACACCCTAACCATGGGAGTACTGCTGAAAATGTTCCATTTAAAAATTAAGTGTGAGTTTAGGGAATTAAAAATTTAATATTCTAATATTATGAAGCTTCTCTCAGGATTAATTAACTTTCTTCTGTATATAATACTTAAAATAGTAACTACCTTAAAATATTTTTCTTATGCTTCTCAACCCTCCTCATTAGTTTGAACTTGCCCTGATATGTTTTTCCTTTCACTGTTTTACCCTGTTGAGTCTGCTTGTAGTTCTAAAGTTAGTTCAAAAGTTACAATTTTTTTTACTGACATTTTTCCTTCTCCTACTATTAAGGATGAAGATGTCATTACAGAGCAGCTAAAAACAATTTCAGCTGCTCTAGTCACAGTGGAATTCATGTAGAAGCAGCTAGCAGAGAACACACAACTAGAAGGCAGATGATACTCAGGAAGTCATAGATGTTGCAATTAAATTAATTGGCTTTACTTGGAAAAGCATTTTGGAAAAACAAGCCCTAACCTTCACAAAGACTATTGCAACATTAGAAGAGAGTGTTGGTTGCTGGAGTTCCTTTGTGTAAAGCAACCATTGCACCTTTGCTTCTGTTTAACTGCAACTGCTCTTAACCAGCTTGAACCATGTAGCTCCATTTACATTTTATCTCAATCATGTATAAAAATTTTCCCATGTCCTCTGAGCATAAAGTCAATATTTTTCCAATTTAAAGCCAAAGTGGCCTCTCAGATTAAGACTGTGTAAAATTTGGCAACATTTAGTATTGGCCTATTCCAGCTGCTATGCCCTTTTGCCCACCTCTGTTGTGGTTCTCCTAATTTTTTTTTTTTTTTTCTAGCTCAAACTAACCTCAGATGTGGTTTTGTTTCGTTGTGGACAGAGATGAAAGTAGACCAGAATGCACTTTTTTATTTCATGTAATCTTTCTACTGAACCTACATTAAAATTGTTTCTACATACATTAAAATTGTTTCTACATGCTATTTTCAGTCCATTAGGAAATTTTTCCTTCCTTGCATATATGAGTGAAAGTCAAAAAAGAGCTCCCTCTGAAGAATAAGAGTTCATGTACTTCGGACATAACCTTCCATAAAATGACCAACTTTAGTAATACTACAAATAAGCCATGAGATATTACTGGTGTTGTGCACAGCTGAAATGAAGATAACCCCTTATATAACTTTAAAAAAGGCATTTAAATGCAATAATTTCCAAGACAAATCCCTCATGAGCTTTTCAGTAGTAATGCTGCATGTGTGTAAGCTCCCTTGTCCCTCTTCCAGCACAGTCCTGGGTGCCAGTGAGAGAGGCAGCACTCATGGGGCTGTTCTTGGGTATTTTGTACAGGTGACTTGTGTTTGTCCCCACACACTCTCCCAACACTCCAACTCTGGTACGACTGGCCAGGGACTGGCTTTTTGCTTTGCTGGCACAAGGAAATTTTGTTGCTAAGACTCTCCTTTTAAAAACCCATGGGAAAAGCAACAGAGAATTCACATACAGGCATTGTTTTATTTGGAGGATCCAGAACTTTTTCTGGGAAATGGAGTAGGTCTGTGTGAGATGAAGACAGATGATGACAGTAGGCAAACAAGTCCTGCCAGTCAATAGGCTGTCAGGCCAGAACAGTTCTGGCAGGTTAGGTGAGAAAGATCTACTTTACTGCCACCTTACTATCAGGCCCAGTTTATAGGTGAGAAAACTGGAACTGCTTATGTGGAGTAAGTGCACCCCATTTAAAGGAAAAGATAAATGTCCTAATGCCAGATGTGGGACATCAGCCTAGTGCTGTGCTTCTCTCAGGTAGCTAGAAGCTACCTGAGCGTCAAGAAGTGTTAATGCCAGGTAAAGAGGTCAGGTGCATAAAAATAATTGTACAGTACTATTTTTCTGGCATCTAGTAAAGCCTCATGAAAATAATTTGTAAATGAATACCTTCACATTGACTCTGATTTGAGTAATTTTTATTTGAGACTCTGTAAGTTGAGTCCAGTGCTGCTGCTGCTGGAGCCTGCTGAGGAAAACAGCTGTTATTTGAAAGCCAGTAACCATTCTCCAGAACATGTGCAGGTGTCCATATGGCAAGTGGAAGCCTACTGGCAACAAGCTTGTCTTGGTCTTTTTCTCAGAACCCTCACCAGCAACCCAAAATCCTGAAGGAATCAAATGCTGCAGGCTGAAAAACACTATGTAGTTCATGTTGTACCTTTTCTTGTAGCTGTAATGCTGCAAACCCAGCTGGTAAGAGTTAACAAAGACAAGATCTTCATGTCTTAAATAATGCAGAAGTGCTTTTGCTTTTTGAGATTGTCTTGTCTTTTTTTCTGCAGCAGAACACACAGCTTTAGTCTGTGCCAGCATTTATGAGCCCTCCCTTCAGTTTCTGCCCATGTAACCCTGCCTTTGCCATTGCACCAGCACTGCCCTTCCTGCAGCTGGGCAGAGGCAGGTCAGGAACCTGGGCAGGCCAGAAACTGAACAGGGAAGATAAACACAGACATGCATCAGCTGTCACAGTCTCAGCCTGTGGAGGGAGTTGGTTGATTCAGCAGAAAGCTGCACCCCCCCCCCCAATTTTTCCTTCTGATTAGTCAGGTGAAACAATGGCCTCATGATTATGGGAGATAACGCAAGGGGCAGGGGGAAAGCTGGAAGGGGACAGTAGGAAGCTGTGCCCTTGAGCAGGTCACAAAGTAGGACAGCAGAAGAGAAAGGTAAAGGAAAGCACTCACCAGCAGCACAAGAGCCAACAGGAGCTGACAAAAGGCATCCTTTGATCAGCTTAGGCTGCTCTAGTCACTGCACCCTGCAGTTACACAAGCACTTGGAGCCAGCACTGCCAGAGAAAGAAATTACACTGCCCTCCCCCAGCCCTGGGCACTGCTGCTGCCTTCAACATCCCCAACCTTCCTGCCACTGCTGGTCTTAGAGCCACACACTGAGCTGGAGAGGAAACCCATTAAGTTGGAAACAAAGCAGTATTTTTTTGCTGAGTTAGTTCTAACATGGATTTATTCTCCCATTTACTTTCTGAGACAAGAGAGAGCTCTATGTGTTAAATGCCTTGGTGAGAAAGGGAAGGAAAGAAAGGGAGATGCCAAGATGGAGCATTTTGACAAGTAATCAAAGAGAACACACTGCATGGGGCAGGTGGCTGGAGTCTGCAGGTGCAGAGCAGGGACAAAGGCACACTGCCATGTATGTACACACATCCACTGGGTGTGGATCAGCACCAGGCAGGTGAAATGATGTTAAACTGTCAAACAGTTCTTAGAAAAAATGTTCAGACATGATTTGCTAATCATTAGTAATTACACTAACACATGTCCAGCTGTGGGATGGTTTTGATTAGGCAGATCCATGTCCAATAGGGCCTTCTTGTCAGATGTGCTGTAATCATTCTGTGTCATCACTTGACACTTGAACCACCACTTTTGGTGGCTGAATTCAAAGACATGTTTATGCATATCTCTATGGCCTGTTTTTAAGGAAGTGGAGTGTGTTTCCTTGGTGGAGGTGGTTGGAGCAGGCTAGATTCCTCCCACATTCCACAGGAGGCATTTATGGATCCTGAAATCCATCAGATTCTACTTGCTGGAATCTTCCCTACATATGGGTAACTTGGGGATGAGGCTTGTAGATAGCAGAGGAGAAGGGTTTACTGTTTCTGAGAGCTTGCTCCCAGACCACCAAGTCTTCATTTACCCCGTGGCAGGCAGCATTCTGTACAACACGCAGACGTGTAGACCAGCAGAATTAAAATTATACAGAAACGATACTACAAATGTACAGAACAGAAGAAAACAGAAGAAGTTAACTTTACAGTTGGTGCCGTGACTGTAACAAACCGAGGGTTATACCAGCCACACAGCTCTCCAAGGATTCAGAAGACCTAAGGAACCGATTTAGAAAGCTCTCGTCAGGCTGCTCTGTACCAGCTGTACGATGGATCTGCACATTTCCAGAACCGCGCGGCTTCTCGCCGGCCTGGCATTTCACATCCGGAGGATATTCCAGTGATTAAACACCTTCGGTAGTGACAGGTGTCTCTAGCCCTCGCCAAGGCAGGTCTCAAGCATGAGTCCTGCCCTCCTGGATCGCCCTGGCCTTGCTCTGAGCTGACAGCGATCGAACACCGCCACCGCAGCGCGATAACGAGCCCTTATCGCAGCGCGTCCTCGGCGATTAGCGATGTCCGCCTGCGCCTATCTCCCGGCCCGCTCTAAGATAAGCTTCCCGGGCGCCGCGCCGCTCCTTTCCGCTGGGATCCAGCGCCACAAGAAGCCCTTTCCTTGCGTCCGAAGGCTCTTCCCAGCCTGTTCCCGGCCGCCCGGGCCCCCCCCGGCGCTACCAGAGCCGCGGGACCCGCCAGGGGCAGCCCGGCCGCACCACCCCTCGCCCCCCGCTCGCCTCCGCCAATGGGAGAGCCGCTTACTCGTCGGGCGCGCGCCCTCCCGCCAATGGGCGGCGCCGTTGTTGGGTTTGCGGGCTGTGGAAGCCGCACCCTGTCGGGCGGGGGCCGCTCGGTGCCTGAGGGGGCGGCGGGAGCGGCGGGAGGCGGGGACCGAGATAGCGACAGCCTCGTCAGGGGACCGGCCGCCGCGGCCCCTTCGCTCCTGCCCGTTCTCGTCTGTCCTCGGGTGAGCGACGCGGCGGTGACGGTGCGGAGGAAGCTGAGGGGCGCAGCCAGCGGCGGGCGGGCTGTGAGGGGGAGACGGGCGCTGCGTGGAGGGGAGGAGGGGGCGGCAAGGAGAGGCTGGGGCGCAGACACTGGAACCGGCTCGGTAAGCACGGAGGGGAGCGGAGGGGGCCGCGTCTGCCTGGAAAACGTGGCGGGGTGTGCGGAAAAACCATTGCGCGCAGCGTGCCTGCGGTGAGGGGCTGCGGCGGGCTTGGGGTCACCGCGGAGGCGGGGGCAGGACGGGGGGCTGCGGATGCCGGCCGGGATGGGCGGCGGGGCTGAACTGCGGGAGCAGGGTGCTGCCAGCCCTGCCTCGGGAGGCGCGGTGCCCATCCCGTACCCGCCGGGATGCTCCAGCCGCCGCCACCGCCGCAGGAAGCGGCCGCTCGGCGTTGGAATCTCCATTGCACCCCAGCGCTGCGTCTGCCCGCGCTGCCCCCGCCGCCCTGCTGCTTCACCTGCCCCTTCTGCCGGCCCGAGAGGTGACCTGCGGACCGTGCGAGGCGAAATGCGGGCTTTGGAGAGTCCAAGTCATCGTCCGCAGAGGACGTAGGAGTGAGGGAGGGTTTGGGGTGTGTGTGTGCGTTGTTGGGGATTGGCGGGGCACCAGCAGCGGACGGGCAGTTGTTTTGTTTCCTCTGCTGGAAGGGGTATCTACATTTTAGCGTTTCTAGGGTCTGCTTTTGATACAAAATGTCACATGCCTTTCTGCACGTAATTGATGCACACTCGCTGTGCTGCTTTTAGGGTTGATTCTTAATCTGTGTTGGCTTTAGTTAAAACTAGCAATTAGGGAGGGGGAAAATCCAGTCAAGCTGGAAAAATACCCATGGCTATGTTGAGATGGGGGCTAGGAATAGCACCGAATTTACATCTTTCGTGAGATGCTGCTGTAGCTTTGTGGTGTAAGCTCATTGCTGGTTTGGTTTTATCCTTTGCTTTTTGGAAAGTTGCTGTAGATCACAACATTATCGTAAACCAAAGGTATTCAGTTTTCTTGCTCTGTGACTTAGATTTTTATAGAGAACTTTACAAAACCTTACCTTGAGCTTATGAATTCTCAAACTGCAACTGCTGCTGGCTAATTCCTCTGTGCTCTGCTGCAAGCTACAGGTCTTTCCCTGCAGACAGGCTGTTTACAGCTCTGGTTCTTGTAACGTGACTAAATGTGCCAGTAGAATTCTTGACAGTCCTTAATTGTCACAAATTCGGGTTTTTGGTGTGGGTTGTTTTGGGTTTTTTTAATAGAGCAAAAGAATTTACTTTCAAGACATAAAAAATGTTTCTAAGATTGGCTTCCATTCTTGTTAAATTAAATATAATGGTATAAAAATTCTGTTTCTCAGTAAGGAAATATTCTTTTAAGAGCACTTGTGTAATAAGTGAGGAAAAAATGCAACTATGGGCTAGACTTCTGAAACAGGTTGCTTTGGTATTTCTTTATATTCAGTAAACAGATTTGATGCTAGCAAATTTGATATAATCTTGAGTGAATGTAATGAGCTGTATGATTTACCTCACAGAATTTAAACCTGGTGGTTTTCTGAGGAGAGTTTTGAGGAAGAGACATTTGCGAGTTTTTACATCTTTGCTGTAGCAAGATACTATGTGCATTACTGTGTTTGCATGTTTAAGTGTCCTGTAGTTTTACTGGTATGAAGTTCTGTGCTGAGAATAGTGCTTTTCAGCCAAAAACTGTTGTGTTGACTGAATGTTTTCTTTCTGTGGTTGATGATTATAAGTGTGAAAAATGTGAATGTGCTTCATCTGAAACAAGTATATTTGCTGGCATGTCGTGCCAGTAAGTTCATTAGAGTATGGTTCACTAATGCTGCAGAGTGAAGGAGGTCATTTACTGAATCAGTACTTTTCTGTGACAGTTCTTTTAGAAGTATCCAACAGAAAATGACTCACCTCTTCTCATTCTTTGAGATTCACCATCAATATTAAATGTTATTTTGCACATATGGGATAGGCCTCTGAGCAGCCTGGTCTAGTAGAAGATGCCCCTGGCAGGGGCTTCAGAACTAGGTGATCTTTAAGGCCCCTTCCACCCCAAACCAGTGTGTAATTCTGTGTATAGACTTGGATCATCTGCTGAAATTAGGTAGAGAAAACCCCTTTGAGCCCTGAGAGACTTTGACTGAAGGAGGACTAAAACTACTTCTGCCTCAAGTCTTCATTTTGAAAGTGTAATTTGACAGCATGAACTGCCTTTAGAAAATCTCATTCAACATTCCATGACTTGGTATAGGAGGAAAGAAAAAGAATTTTGAAGTAGCCAATTTTGTTAAGAAATAGAATTAAATAATAGAACTGAAAGTTTCAAACTAGGAGAAGGCTGCTTAGCATGTTGATTGCTACTAGGCATACTTCTATGTGACAAGTGCTTCCTGAGGAGCCTAGGCAGTAAATCTTGCATCCACTGCTTTTCTGACTGGTAGAAATAGCTTTCTTAATTATTAAAGAGTTGTAGCAGTGGTGAATAGTGAGTAATTTGTAAACCCCAAACTGTTGTTGTGCAGATGGGCCAGTCCTGCTTTGAGGGGAAAATGCAAATTAATAAAACTTGCCTACTACTTCAGTGAAGTAGAGAGAATCAATGTGGCTTTTGCTGTACAGCAGAGACACCTGAGGCAGGAGGGAATGAAGAAAAAATGCTGATTTTCAGACTTTGGTGGCTCCTAAATTATAACTTACTCTTGGACCATGCTGCACCACAAAACGTGATCTGTGAAATATCACTGTATCAGTAATTCAGACTGCAACTAAATATTTCTTTGGCAGTTTTAGGGTGGTATGGGCTTTATATTTGAAAAGTGATTGTGAGCAGATGTGAATGTAATTTTCCTCTGCTGTTTCCATTGTGCAGGTCATTTGATGTCTGCTGAGGAACCTGTCTGAAGCTCCTCTTTAAAGTTATGCATCTTCTAGAACAACAGATTCAATAGTTGAAGTCCCTAGATTACCTAAGTTAGGCAGTTTTCATTCATATAATTTAATCAACCTCCTCAGGGGAATAGGAAAATATTACCTAGTCTTGCTACTTGTTCATCATTTCTCTTCAAAAATACTCTGGTTTTGCTTGGGCTGAGAGCAGGAGCTGTACAAACCTGTCAGTAGAGTAAGGTGTAAAATATAAAGCATGTGAACCAGTTTCTTTCCTGAGGAAAACTTTTCATTAGAGGTAGTAATGCTTAAAAAGTACTGGTTATACAGATTTTGATCTCTAGTAATTTTTAGTTTAATTTACCCTTTTCCCTGGCTACTTTTTCTCTCACTTTAAAGTATCATGTATACAGTAACAGGGTTCTGTAGGAATGTATGGTAACATCTGTTACCATTTCAGTAAGCATCTGTTGTTTATATTGACAATTATCTTGATAGTCTTCAGTTAAATTGAAGCAAGTAATTGGTTTCTTTGCTCACCCCCCAGTGGATGTTGTTTACTGTGGTCTTGTCAGTTCTGACGGTTTAGGAGTTGGGAGTTGCAAATATTGCAGGGGAAGAGACTCCAGGAAACGCCTTTTCAGAAGTACTGCTTTTCAAATCAGGGGTAAGCTGAGATGGGCTCATTTGCCATCAGGACCCAGGTTCAACAGCTCAGTAAACGGTCCTGGTCTTGAATGCGTTTAAATGTTACTGCTGCTCTGAGGAATTTCCAAGTCAAACTGTTCTTCACTTCAGGGCGAGGAAAGGTTTAGTGCAGAGGCGGATGTGAATAACTACTGCCCCTCGGGCTGGCTGACCAGTGGGTGCCTGCTGGTGTTGCTGGACTGACTCTGACCTTTCAGAGAAACTGAAAACGTTGTCCTTGAAGGTGTAGCCAAACAGGAGTAACAACTTCTTCAGTCCCTTCCTAACTTCCTCCCTTTGACCTTGCTTACTGGATTGCATTCTGAGGAATGATCTCTGCCTGCTCTGCTGGATTCAGTTGTTATCCAGTGAAAGATCAGCCTTTCAGACTCACATCAGTTGCACTAACAAGTGCAAGCATCAAAAGAGTTTTTCACTATCACTTATTGTATGGTTTTCCCTGCAGATCAATAAAAAATTAGTGTAAATGAGAGCAAATCTCAATTCAGTTTTAGAACTGTGATCTTATGAATTATTCTTTTAAACTGGGATTTGGCATATGTGTGCTCTTCAGACTAATCTAACATTCCTTTGCATTTTTAATTGACTAATGTCTTTTTTAAATCACTGATTTCTGTACCATATGTTACATATGATTTTCAGATCTAGACTCAGGAAGTCTGAAAAAATAAGAAGTAAAATATTTCAGAATTTTGAGGTTTTGTTTTTCTTTCATACAGCTAACTGAAGTGCTGTAAAGGGGTCATGGAAACTGTAGTAAATGCAGTTAATCAGTAACAGTTTATGGGATTTTTGATACTTTCAAATCAAATGAGTAGATGATTGTTGTGATGCAGTTATGCTCCAAAGACTAGGGAAAAAAAAAAAAAAACAGATCTAAGATTTTGGTTGGAATCAGTAAACATCTAAAAGCAATTTTGGATTAAGAACTGTAATTTGACTTGGAGCACTGAAAACAGGTTTTTTGGATGTTGTTTTTTGATTTGTTTGTACAAATTTCAAATGTATTGTATTGCTTTTTAGGCTTTTTATTTCTATCTTGTTTTACATCTTGAATCTTGAGAAGTCTGATACACTATTTCAGTTCTATTATAGATTATGCCAGATTAAACCAGAAAGTGTTGAGGAAAACCTTGACCCATGAAAACTGTCTTTTCTGTTTTTTCTATTGGCTGTCTTGTGTTGTTGTTTGGGTTTTTTTTCTTTTGCTGCTGTTCTGTGTGTGTGTTACAAATGACTGAGCATAAAGTCACTGTTGGTCCATTGTGACTTTGGAGATGAAGAATTAAGCATACCCTGAGTTTAGTGTTTCAACAGATGAAGCAATTTCTTTAGGTATTGTCACTGTGAAATATTTATAAAAATCTATGAAGTGTGTACACTTGTGAAGGTGAAGCATCCATTCCATCTAAAATTCATTGAGAGAACCCATTGCTGCTGTTGTGCATTAACTGAGAGGTACCATATACTTGGCTTTTTTTTTCCTCCAAAAGATCTTGTCTAGCAAAGCCTTGTGTGGTGACCTTGAGTTAGCATAGCTTAAAGTGTTCCAGAGTTAGAGGGACTTACTTTATTTTTCTCTTCAATTTCTAAAACTGTTAGCTACACCCAGCTGAATTGAACAGGAAAGTGGTGACTTCAAACATATAAGGTTTCTGCCAGCAGTGAGATATGATGGCCAAACTTGTGCCCCTGCTGAGAGAGGAGCTCCTGGCTGGCTCTGGGAAGCAGGAGTGTGGTGTAGGTGTCGCAGACCCACAGCCAGTCAGGCCATGGGGAGCTCGGATTTAGCCCCAGTGGTTGTTGGCACTGGCTTGGCCAGCCTTGGTGAGCCAGTGAGGGGAGGAGGGAGCACAGGACTTGCACAACATGTAGGGGGAGCATGAGAACTTAAAAAGGATAAATAGGGCAGCATATAAGATTTCAGTTGGCAGCAGAAAATGTTTCATTGGTTTTGTCTTTTTTTTCTAGTTGTTTTCAGTTACTGGAATGGTTTCCATGATTTTCAGGTGAAATTCTACACAGCTAATGTGTCACTTTATTTTTAAATGTCACTTCAAATTTCCATATGATTTGAATAACTGATTCAGTGTAAAGCACAAGATTCTATTTTGATTCCAAAGTAAATTTTCTTTCCTTACTGTGGATATTATTTTTAAGTCTACTAGTACATAGCAAAGTGTGGGGTTTTTTGGTGGTTTTTTTGGGTTTTTTTTTCCCCCCCCACCCTCTTGCGCTTAGAGTAAATTTATTAGATGGTGAGTCTTCAAAGATAGTCTGGTGATTTCTGTTGTAACTGATGACTTAGAAATATTTTGGAATAAATTTATGTCTTCTATAGGTGAATTAAGGATAAAATGGTTTTGTTTTTGTAAATTATTTTTCATGAAGTGTTGGTGGCCAGAAATATACAGTTAAATTTATTTGGATATATACAATGTTTATGGTACAGTATTACAATGGTTTTTAATCTATTAATAGGCAGAAAAAAAATTAATAATTATCTTAGATGTTTGCTTAGATCTCAGCTGTACATATAAATCTATGGCTTTTCCCCTGTTTAGTTATATAGGGATTTTAGTAAAAAGTTAGTAAATTTTGTAGAGCTTTCCCAAAGCAAGTGAATCATACATGATGGAGTAGGACATAAGACAAACAATCCTCCATCCAAAGGAAAGCTGTTTCATCTCTTATGTATCACGGAAGGTTGGTGGATGGGTTTCTATGCCTTGGACTCAAGGAGGACCATCCTATTGTTCTGTTGCTGGTTTTGTTGCTGCTTGTAACTCAATGTCTGTCTGTCTGCCTGTGTGATTTTTCACTTTGCTTTCAGTCTGCTTTAGAGCTTGCACTGATCTTAATGCTGCTGAGTTATGTCGACCATCCTTATATGAGTTTCTTGCTTCTGCCCTGGAAGGAGAATTTGTGGTTGCACGATAAGGTAATGATTTTGACAGGTGGGATGTCCACTTCTAGACCTGCCACAGTTGTTGACCTGGGACGCTTTCTTTAACTCAGTTCCAGTCTGTTAATGGAGATGTTGGTTTGAGAACAAGGAGAGGCCAGTGAAGGTGCCTATGCCCTTGCCTCACACAAGTGGAATGACAATCCTTCCAGTATCCTCCTATTTTCCCTCACTGCAGAATCTTGGGGAGGAGCCAAGAGCAGGGAACACAGTGAACAGTTTGCTGCACAAGTTGGAAGAAGGTAGTCTCTGAAACTGTCCTCTGGCCTGCCCAGCCACCAGGAAATAAAGAGCATTTTGGCAGCAGGTCAGTGAAAGCCAGAAGTGGTGAACAGAAGGCTGGGAAACATGCTTAAAATCTGAATGTCAGCCAGGAAAGCTGGACTTAGGCAGTCTTGCAAATTATGAGGGCAGCCTTATTAATTGAACATTCTGGCTGGTGGAAAAGATGCCTGAGGCTTAGTCTTTATGGGTCAATATTTACCACTAAAGTGGGGAGACAACTCGCCACACCTCAAGCAAAGCTCACAATGTCAAAATTAAACCTTTGTAGCTGCATTTGCTACTTCAGCTGCAGGTTCAGTGGGTTTGGGATCTAATCTAATGTGACTTGGTTAAAGCATTGAGATAGCTGCTCTCTCAAAAAGACTTTTATTGTTCTTGCTTTTTTAATCAGTCATTAACATATGTTAATGTTTTATGTTGTTAATGTATCGTTATAATTGTTAATGAAACATTGTTAATGTTTTATATAATGTTTATGTAATTTTATATTTAGTCATTTATTAAAACAACTCTGAAATACTAAGAATGTTAAAAATTTGCACAATTTAAAAACATTTAATAATTAGTTACTTAGGTTATCCTGGGTTTGTTTTTCAGAATATCACCTTTTTGAGGAGCTTAAGCTTATTTCTACATTCCCTGTTTTTTGGGATCATTACTGTGCCTACATATGTTGTTGAAATATGTTAGTTCTGTTCTGTATGTATGTTCTGTTCTGAAACTATATTTTCAGAAATTCATTACAGTCCTAAGGCAAGTGGGGTAATAATTTTGCCCATTTTCAGTAGTGTAGCTTCTCAGGTCACTTAACAAGAATGAGGCAGGTTTCAAATGGCTCTTTTTCTTTGCAGACCTTAATCAGAACTAGACACCTTCCTAAATAATTCTGTTATTGGTTGCTGGTATGAAGACCTGTTGTGATACCAAATATATGTTTTATGGTAGAAGGAAAAGTGAGGTCTGAAATGTTGTATTTGCTACATTGTTTCTTGTACTACAGTTTTTGCTTGTTTAATTTAGTCCTTAATTAGATGTGTTTATCATTAATGAATAGGATGAATTCAGTTAATTTGACTGAAACTGAAATCTAAATTTATTCTTTCAAGGATTTGATGATCTTAGAGAGTAATCTGGTAATTTTCCCCTCCCTCCTCTCTGTTGCTATGGTAATCCTAAATTGGAACCTTGTCTCTGCAGACTTTTTTTTCCCCCAAGTAAGTTTTGTAATAGCTGTGCAGTCTATTCTCAAGCCAAAATATTGATAATAATAATAGTTTTCTTGTTGGTTTTTATTTGGCTGATTCGAGGTGAAGCTGAAATTAAGCAGCTTTAACTTGAGTTTTCTTTTTCTAGCTCTCAAGAGACTTTTTTATAATTTTTTATTCATGTTTTACACAAACATCATTTACAGCGAAAAGCAAGAAAAAAAAAGGCTCAACCAGAGCAAAAAGACCCAAATGTGTCTGAGTGTCATGAAAAGCTCTTTATAATTGTAACTGCAGAAGTGAACATTTAAATTGCAAAGTCCATAAGTTGTTTGGCATCCAAATGTTCTTGCAATTCCAGTTTACAGCAGTGTTCAGGGCTTGATGAGGTGCTTTCAGCTACTGCTGGCATGGCTGAACTTCTGATGCAGCAATAAATGCAGGTAATTCTGGCAACTGTATAAAATATTTGTGCTCTTACCAAATTTTGGGGTTTTTCCATGTAGAAAAAAGTAGAGATACAAGATCTAGCAGGGTTGATAGCAAATTGAAAAGGATCATCAGGAGTAAGCAGAAAACCTGAATGAGACTCTTCATGTGTCTTGTCAGGAAGCATGAGGGTATTGAAATAAGACTAAAAATAATTTAGATACTTGAGAAAGACTACATGGAAAGTTTGCCTTAATTTTCAGTGAAGACATTTTGAGCACATGCACATAAGTCATGCTGAAGTGAAGTTATAAAGATGATTTCCATGAAGATGAAGCCCAACTTGCAGGGTGCAGGTTAGTGGAACTGTGTAACATTTACTCTACAATTTTGAAGTAGGTGATTTGTGTAATTAGAGATGCAGTTGCAAGAATTGTTATTAAATGGCAAGGCAGAATGATATTGGATGGCTGGAGACCAGTGAAAGTACTCACAACATTAAGAGGAAGAGGTGATTTGGGATAGTAATTGTCTCTTTAGTATGACCTTAATATACAGAGATTTGTTTAAATTTAGAATGAAAAGCTATTCTGTGTGGCAGTAAGATATGGTATGAAAGGTATGAAGTGATACAGCTCCTAACAGAGGAAGATTTGTCAGAGAAATCTAACATCTCTTTTGTAAGATCTCTGACTTCTTGGAGAGGATTCATGGTTAGAGCTGACCCCTTGTAACTTCGAAGTCATATAATATGCAGTATGATTGCATGTAAAAATTGGAGGGATGTTTTTGTGACAATTGCTGTTGAATGGTGACAGGGTGTGTCAAGTATGGATAGAACTTGATGACCAGTGGATGATGTATTGGAACTATGTAAGCAGTGGAATTTGTCAGGACCAGTTTTGAGATTTAGTATTTTCATTAAAATCATTATCCATTCTTACTTCTCATGCCAATCTCATGATCTTCATCAGATGTCAAACATCACCAGTACAAAAGAAGGTTTTGCACAGAGCAAAGGTGAGACCTTAAGACACGACCAGTAGGAAAAGGAGTCGTATCAAAGAGCATTAAAGGAATTGTAACACTTCAGGATGGCAAACCTATCAGAGCTAGCAGTGGAGATCAGTATTAGGATAACAAGTATGCTGTTATTGCCCTGATAATATTTTTCTTTAAAGAAGTAAAGGGGTATTGACTTTTTCTAGTACTGGTGAAAGCTTACTTCAAAATGTAATTCCTGTAACCCACCATCAAGTAAAAAGGACATTTAGACTTAAAGAGATCTAGGGACTAATTCCAGGAACTCAGAGAGTGTTGTGTTTGATCTGGGGAAACAAATCATGGAAGAGGTTGCTCTTCATAAAAACAGGTGAAACAACACAGGTAGGTAAAAAGAGCTTTTTATGCTTGAGGTGTAAGAACAAATGGGTGTAAACTATCCAAGAACAAACCTAATCTGGAAATTAGAAAAGATGGTTCCTAAGCAACGGAGGCATAGGAGTCTGCAACAGCCTTCCCTTAGGAGTAGTGGAATAAGGCTGTCTTTAAGGTGGAGCTGGTTAGCTTATGTAAGGGGGGGAGGGAATGTAATGTCATTTTCCACCCTCCCTTGGGATTTGAACTGCTTGACCTGACCTATCCATTCGTTCCCATGATTTCTGTCTTTAACTAAAGATGGTACAATAACTTGACCAGATACTGCCCAGACGCCAGTGGGTACATGTGGGGGTCTCTTTCTTGGACAAGTGCACCAGTTGCATTCTGAGGTATAGAAATGCTTATATCAGGGGATAATAAATGTTAGACAAGTAGAATGTTTCAAATATTGTTTAATAGAATATGCTTCATTGTGTTTTTTCTAGTGCCTATACATTGAATTTTGCCTTAAGAAACCCCAAGTCAACACAGCATAATTCAATAGATTTTGTAATGAATCCTCTATTGTTTTCTGCTCCTTCTGCCCTGTGTGATTAAAGGGAGCTGCCACAGCATGTGCCCAGCTATGTCACTGTCTTCATATTTCTCTGAAAATCCTCCTTTGAGCTGCTTAAAAATAATTCCCATTGGTGCAAGCTTGATGTAGTGAAAACACTCTATACCATGTTGCTGTGTGTTGCCCAGTTGTTCCTGTGTATTGTCCTAAGACTAATAAATTTGGAATATTATAATCTAATAAATTTGGAATATTATTTTTTGAGAAAGCATTGTGCTGTTGCACTAATGAGAGACAGTCCTATATCTCTGTCTTTTAGGAAATTATGCTTTTAAAGGAGACTTGACAAAGAAAAGGGTTCTACTGTGTTCTCCCTGACAGAAGAACACTAATTGGCAACTTGAGAAATTAATGTTGCCTGAGGTTGCAATATTTTTCTAATTTATTCAATTGTTAAGACATGTTAAATCATGATTTAATTCCTGCTGAGGTATTTCAGACCCAGGAGGGAGCTGGTAAGCACTCATTTAGGCAATTGTTTTATCTATATCAGTAGCTTGGATGTGGTTTTTATATGTGCAGAAATACAGTAGCTGCTTTGTATTTTTCTCTACTCCATCTCTGTTAATTATTTGTTCTAAATATTCATCTAGAAAACTTCATTTTAGGAAGGAAGTTCAAGCATGGAAAGTAGTTTGGATAGGACAGGTTAGAAATTTAATGATGTTTGAAAGGTTCCTTCCTGACTGTGCTTAACGTGTTTTATTGACTTCCTTTCAGCTGTTGGTTGAATTTCCTGTTCATTTTTTGGTCTAAATAATTGCCAAAGCAGTGTCTAGCCTTCTCGGTGTGCTAAGATGATTTTTCTTGATTCATAAATTTAACAGTGTTCTAATGTTTTCAAAACTAATGTAGAAGACTAAGAACCAGATTTTATCCCTTTAAATTGCTGTATTTACACATAGTGATTAGTATGAATGGTAAATAATTACATGGGTATAATGTCAATGACATAAATGGTACTTTGCACATGTTTAAGTGTTAGTATTAGCTAAGTTACCTTCCTAAATACAATTTTGGGAGAACAGTGATTGACAGTTAAATAATAGTTAATACTTTAAAGCTTGAGTAAGTGTTCATTGTTATGTGAATATTGAGTAAATTGCATTTAACCTGTTTTATTATTTAGACATTCTGTCTTGTCATTTATTTTGGGACAGGTGTGGACTAAAGAGAGTCTCATGTATTAAAAAAAACCCTCAAAGTCTGACACTGTTAGTCAGGAGTCTCCAGAGCACGGATGACTTAGCAAGATGTCATCTCAAGGCTCTTCTAATGAGGAGAATTTGTTTATAAATACTGGCATTTTGAAAGAATGTATTAATGTGTGTGCCATAAGAAAACTACAAGGTGATTATCTTGAAATTTTATTCTTGAAATATGTTTTACAATTAGACTGTATTGGATTTGTCATGGTAACTGAAAAGTTGTCAGATTAAAATAAATAGTGTTATTGCCTTGGAGTAATAGAAATAATTACTGAAAAGTCAAACAATTCTTTTCTTCTAATTTGTTTAATACACATGGCATGGAAACTTAACAGTTTCCTTCTTCTGGTGAACCAGGTAATATGTTTGTTATCTGATAATATACTATTAAACATCAGAGAGAAGAAAAAGGACTAAAAAGAAAAAAATCTAGAAATTAATATACAGAAAGCTGGCTGTATATTAATTTCTAGACTTTTTTTCTTTTTAGTCCTTTTATCTGTCAAAATTGATGTGGAGTATTGCACAGTTGTCTTAAGTTGAAATAATCTTTTATTTATTGTGTGCTCTAGAGTAGCATTCCCTGCAGATATGGCCTATGCTATAGCTAGTTCTGAAAGGGATGCAGTCAATGTTGGGATAATGTCTAATTTGTGTTTTCAGCAGCATGTTTAGATCTGGCATTTTGCTCTCTTATTTCATGAGAGTCATGTCAACTTCTTTTTAATATTGTGTCTTGTTAGCTGGTGCCACTTTTTTAAAAGTGACTGTCCTTAGAGGTATTTTTTCACATTGACACTGTGTCTCACAAACAAACACAATCTTAACTGTTTTGTAAAGTGAAGGTTCATGTTGCTATGCAGTTTGATCTTTGGAGGATGAATCAGACAAATCTTATTTCCCTCTTTCTTCCGAAGAACAGTGTGTACATATCCTTTCCAGGGCTTGCTGGTTTAGATCAGAGTCCCTGTGAAAAGATGTTGAGGTGTGGCTTGTGGGGAGGGTGGGGTCTGTAGCACCTGCACAGAACAAATTTGCAGCAGGAAGACACAGTGGAGTTACTGGACAATGGGTTGTTTGGCTTTTGTTGCCATCAGTTCCTTCCTAGGTTGTGAAAGTTCTGGGAAATGGAAACAAGTTAATTTGAGATAAGCCTTGTATAGCTTGCTTGAGACTTGGAGGAGGGCAGTGGACTAAAGAATGACATTAAGAAAGTTCAGGGGTAAGGTTGATAAGAGACTTATAATTAAGGATAGTTTAAGCTGGTGAGATATATTGCTATTATGTGTCATTGGATGTCTTCATAAAACCATCTGAATTTTATCAGTGTTGATAGAGGTCCAGGAGATTAAAAAGGGGAAAATGAAGTATTATCTGTCTGTTGTTAGCTGATAGATTTATGAAATTCTGTAATGTCTGGTACTAACAGGAAATAAAATAGTGAGCAAGTGTGACGAAGGAGAGAAAATGAATGTTGGTTTAGTTTGGAGAAGACAGATGAGAAAAGCTGAAGTAAACAGAAAAATATGTTGATCCAGTTAGGTCAGAAACAGGTTTAAAAATCTGGAGTGCCTTACACCAGGGATTTTTGTAAGATTTTTTTTCACGTATAATGTTTGCACACTTTAAAATAGTCACATTCTATCTTAGCCCATGGGACTTTCTGCTATGAATATTGTTACAGTCAAGAGCTTAGAACAATGCAGAATAAGATTATACATTTTATATCAGCTGTGCTTGAAATGTTAGAACGTATGTAACTTTTGTCAGGGTGTCAACCATAAATTGTTACATTGCTGCAAGTGCGTGTGTGTGATTCTGTTCTTAAAACTGCCCACAAGCAGTGCATTAACTATGGTTAATCAGGATATTATGAGAGTTAAATCATTAGCATAAGTTTGACAGTTTTTGCCCCTTTAGACAAGTTTTGACATTTGCTTATAAAACCCCAAATGGTTTTGACTCTGACAGCTATAGAAAGTCCATATATGCAAAAAAGAACACTACAGAATCTCTTCCTAATGAAATGAGGGCAATTGACTGAATAAACATCAGGCTTTATATTTGAACAATAGAATTACCGGGCTTGTTTTGGTTAAAAAAAAGGAGAAAAGGTGTAAGATCTGGATCTTCTAATTTCTACCTTCAAAGTAAGTGAAGTTGAACCATCAGCACAAATTATATATGTATATATCTTGTGTGGGGACTTCTGGGACAAACTTCTTAGAGTATAATGGTTTCTGGATATGCATAGAAAGGTAACTGTTAAAAATGGGATAGTAAATGTCATTAATCATGGGGCCGTATAGAATACATTTTGGAAAGATTTCTGTTGTATTTCATAAGCTTTGTTAGATGCTTTGTTACTGAGCAACTCTGACAAAGTGGGAGTTGCTTAGGGCCTAATATGCGCTCAAGTTTGTGGACATGTTAGATCCTATGGAAATCCCTTGAGGGCAGGAACTTCTGTTGAACAGATGTGATTGCAGGTTTGGATTGGCAGGGCTGGTTTACAAGTTCCCGCCCCTGCTCTGTCTGGCAGCTCCCAGCATGGCCACACAGACAGATGTGTAGACTGAGCCTTGTGGCCAGCCCAGTGTGGAGGTGGCTTCCCACAAGGAAGAGTGAAAATAATACTGTGCTCTGGAGAGAGCATGATGCACTTCGACTAAATGGAAAGAAAGACTTATGTAGTAGATTTTTCTACATATAAAATACAACTGTTGTAAAAACAAATACCACAGTTCAGCTTTAATGCAAGTGATTATTGTTTCCATTTGACACAGTTGTTTGGCTCCTCTCCTTGGAGAGCTGTTTACCAATTTCTCAGGTTTTGTTGAGGTCAGTTGTGCTTCACATGGGCAGAAACTGCTGGCCTGTATCCAGCTGCACGCTGTTTGGGAAATCGCTTTAAAAGCTGGGTTTGGAATTCTGGCTTTGAATGCTGCATACATGTCATGGTGCTCTGCAGTTTTTGATGCCAGTAGCCTCTCAGTGAACTTGAAAGAACTGCACATACATATTTTGGCAATAAAACAGTGGCAGTTGGGTTTCTAGAAAGAGTTCATTTTACAGCTTGAGTAAAATGAAATTGAGGAATGAAAGTACTTAATGCTGTGTGAATTATTCAGGATCCTTTTTTGACTCACAACTGATTTGACACATCTTTGTATCCTTGATGTTCATTATTTTAACTTAAATTTCTGTTTCTGAAATTATAAGCCCTATGCTGGCTGAGTGTGATTTTTAGAACACAGTGGGGAAAAGTCTCTGGTCACTACTAGTCAAACATAAACAGGCATACTGGTACTGTATTTTTAGAAGTTTTCTAGGTATTGGTGGTGGTAGGGTTGAAGGATGAGAGTACATCCTGTCTGTGAATAGAGTAGCTGTTGCTTGGATAGGGATCTGAATAAAAAGCAATAAAGGTGATATTATAGCCAGTGGAGGGTTTTTTTGGACAACCAATAACGAGATAGATATGTAAAAACACTGTGTTTTTTCCTGTTAATCTTCAAATGTTTGTCAACTAAAATAATTCCTGCCTAGAGATAGTCTTTAAAATGAACATGAACATTATCCATCCGTAATCTGGAAGCAGGGTTATGTGTCGAACAGGAGCCTTTCATGTTTACACTGGGACTTGAGTTAAGTAAGTTCACAATGCCCAGAAGCCCAACTTCTGTTTTTTGTTCTTTTAGGTTTAGTAACAATTTAAAATTAGTTTTGTAGAACATTAAAGCTGTGCAAAATGGTGTGCGTGTCTGTCTTTAGGTAATGCTTGGGCATGAACCTTAGCAGAGGTGTTGTGTGCTTGGGACTGGTGCTCTCAAAGCTGTGTGTGTGGAAGAGAGGAGGGAGAGCTGATGTGCATCTCCTGGGGTTTTCAAGTCATGGCTGAAAACACCCAAAATGTAAATTCATCCAGCCTGGCCTCTTCAGGGAAGGCAGCCTTTCTGATGGGCCAGCTTTGTACCAGAAGAGGGTGAGTTGTGTCAGTTTACCTGGGTTGTGGTGTGTGGAGCTCGACAACCATTCTGGTTCTTGTCCTCCTGCAATGCAAACAGAATCTCCGGACCATTGTTAGTGCCTGTCCTTCTGTGTTTTCTGCATGCTGCTTTGCTCTGTTCAATCTTCAACCAAGTAATGTAATCTTCTGCAGACCAGGAAGGCCCTGGTTCAAAAGTAAAGAAGCAGATCTAGTAGAAAGTGTGAGAATGCCTGAGATTCCTGGAATGTTCAAGTCTGGGCTGCTTCTGATTCTGAAAGTGGCTTCACTAAAATGGCCAATAAACACTATGTTTACATGGTTTGCAGTGACTAGAAAAACTGGACTGCTGCTTTTCTCTTCAGATATAATTCTGAAATCTTGCAGAGAAGAATAAATAACATCTTTTTGCCACTGTCAGGTGCAAACAATGAGAAATCTGAGCTGGAAGAGAAATTCTGGGTTTACATGATGTTAATTTATGCAGCCATATTCAGTTGAGTAATACTTGCCTGACAAGGGAGACGGCACAGTCAGGAAGATGGTTTTCTCATGGTGTTTCATCTCTTACCACGTGGGTGTACATGACCCTTGAGGTTTACCCAGAAGTAGGAAACTGCATAATTTTTGGGTGGGGAGCACATTCACACTTGCCTGCAAAAAAGAAAAACACAGATAAGCTGCTCCTAAAATAGAGTTTTTAGGGGTTTCTTGACATACTATTTCCTAATATGGAAAGAAGAACAATCTAATGCAGGAAAATAAGTTCTAGTAACACTTTAATTCATAGTTGATATGTTTTAATCTGTAGGTTAAAGTCATCAGGAACATTCTGAGGGCTGGAAAAGAGAATGCTCTTGGCTTTGGGAGCTGTGCAATGGCATGAACTTTGTCTTACTGTCACTACTGGGACTTCTATGAAGATAGTGTTAATATCCTTTGTATAGGGCATGTATTTTAAACACTCTTCAGAAATGTTTAGTGTAAGGTAGATAAAAGATGGTGTAACCACTGTCTTCCTAAAATTTTTCAGCTACCTGAAGGATTTACAAATAACCAATTAAGCACTATGCAAAATAATTTTTTTGAGTTTGAATAACCCTGACTGTTAGCTGTCTATTTGGAAATAGAACGACAATATTTGTGAAATTCATATGTAGGTTCATGTTTCAAAACTGTTTTTATGTGCAAGTACAGTATAAAATCTCACATGAAAGGTTTATGTCAAGATTAAAACTTAGGTACGTTCTTCAAAGATACTTGTTTCCTCTTGCACACAGGCTTTTTAAAACTCTGTTCAATTCTATTGTGTTAAAAGAATAAATTTTGTCATAAGTTGTGTCATTTTCTATCTTTCTCTCCCTCCCCCATCAAAACTGGGAAGTGCTATAAAAGAACTGGGGGGTGTCACTCAGAAAAGCCCAAGTTGAACATGAAGGAGAAAGTCATGAAAAATTCAACATCTCTGCAGCCTTCATCTGTCTGATTCAGGCCTGCTTGAAATCTCTACTTTTCATATTAAGCTTCTACTTTATTTATGTACTTTGATTCACCGTCTTCTTGCTTGATCTGGTAACACACCCATCCACAACATTTGTGTTACTTATATATCAAACTTGCTGGTTCCAGCATAATGCCTGCACTCTCTAATCATGTAGCAATTTCTGAGTTACTTGGATGCTCTGCCAGAAAAAAATGGCAGAATTCATGCATCTAGTAATGAATATTCAGGTTAGTTCCATCTCAAAAATCTCAACTAACCAGTCTCATAATAATGCAGGGTTTTACTTGTGAGGCATGTGCTGTAGGATCTCTGAAGTTGTGGGTATATCAGTCATGAATTCATCAAGAAACTCTAATTTCTCCTTTTGGTAGTTTCCAAGTGGTGGCACATTCTGTTACTTAGCCTCTTCATCCTTCCTTGTGCGCTTTCCTAATATTTTAGAACTGCTACATTAATTCTTTTTAACTATATTAACATTTCCTGAAAAATATAAAGAAATTGGATTCCTAAATTTGCTGATAAGGGGTTATTACATAATTTAGAGTAGTAACAAGTTCTGCCAGAGTATACTTAAGATCTATTATGTCCTCGCCTCACAAATCTATCAACAACATGGAATATTGTTTTTAAAAGGGCAGGTTTAGTCTAGCTCTGATTCAAGTAAAAATGGCATCATGAAGTATACATCTTAAAAAAAAAAAAAAAAAAAGGGGTGAGGGTGTAAGTCAAAATCTCTGAAAACTAATTATCATTGTTGATGGATAGGCAGGTAACTTCTATTTTGTTCCAAAACTATGTATCTCAGAGCAGGAGCAGAGAAAAACACAAGCAGGGATAATGATTGTGGAGCCCTACCATCACAAAATTAGCTGTCATTTTGTACAACCTAACTGCAGTGACGCTATTGCTATATGTAAGGAACAGACTAATACTTTTTCAGCCTGGAAAGCAAAACTGATTTGCTTATGCACATTTTGTTGGCTTTTTCTTGAATAGGAATGTCTTGTCTCCAAATCAGGATGTGTAAGAGTTGTTATTAAGGTCTAATAATTTCTGGTGAATGAAGAAATTGAACTAGAATATTAAATTTTGCAGTCTTTTTTCCAGAACTCTTCCATAACACCCACAATCGGAGTAAACTGAAAAGCAGAATCTGACAATTCATGTGCTTGAATTTAAGCATTTCAGTTTGTTAGTCGAATTTCTTGATTAAAAACACCCCAAAAACTTCACTATTTATTAACTCCAGTAGGTCTAGATTCAGACTCAGATGTCTTGGGGATAAAACCCCATACAGAATCTTTTCCTACTCACCTTTTTTAAACATTCTGGCTTCGGCTTTTTACCAGTAATAATAAATGGAAAATTTTTCATTTAGGTGTGGTCTTTTCTGTATTGGAGGTGAGACAAACAAGCTGAGTCTTGGTGTCTTTGTTCCTGTGTGTCCATAGGCAGTTCAGAGGGATTTTGGGCAAGACACCTTCACTGTAACTGTCTGTGGGGCTTCTATCCTCAGACTGTATTGTGGGATTCCCCTTAACAGTTTGATGAATTCTATGGCTGACTTGAACCCTGGGAATACAGTACTTTTAAATTTGCTCTAACATTGTCAGTGCAATTGTATTTAAATCTGAAATGACCTGGTTCAAGGTTTTTGTGTCTGATCAGTTTAAGAGTTTATCCCAGGACATCTTCTGTTCCAGAGGGTAGTGTCCAAATGACTAAATCAACAGATTCTTCATTCCAGATTCAGAAATTTTTTCAGTGTTTTACCTAAATTAACATTTAAAAAACCCAACCAAACTCATAAAATAGCTCTCATGCTTATGCAAAGTGAAACTGTAGTTTTACCAAGTTGAAGGCGGTATTTTACTGTTTGTATGTAACTGAGGGAAAAAGAGTCTAGGATACTTTTCTCTCTCCTGTAAATAAATAAAGACACCAAATGTCATCCAGCTGTTCTGGAAGAAGTTACAGTTGCAGAGTAGTTCAAAGGGTTAAATGACATTGTTCTGTTCATTGCCAACAGGCTTCAGAAATCTCATCCCTTGCTATTCAGCCTCTATGAAAATAACTGGATCCTGGCCAGAATGGGGCCGCTTTGCCTAAGCACTGCTGCATTCAGTTGATCCTTTATGCATTATGAATGCTTAAAGTTACTGAGATTTCTTGCATTTTTAAAGTATCAGAGAAGTATCTATTCCTGCTGAAAAATGAGTTTTAAGTTCTTCTGTCATTTGTAGGAGCTTTTGTTAATCACAGTGCTTTTTGAAAGGTTTGACAATGGTGAGCATTATAGTTATTTTGCGTTTTAAACATAAGTTTTTCAGGTTTTTTTGTATTTGTGATAGCATTGGTTATAAGTTTGGGATCTGTTTTTTCCCTAGACACTGATCTAGGTCTTCTCAAAAAACCCAACAAATATTTAAATAAAATTATATTTTCGTGTCTTATTTTAGAATGTCCAGTCCTGTTTATCTAAAAGAAGGGGAGTGCTGTATAGGTAATATCATCAGAAAAATTATAAAACCTTATGGGCAAAACGAAACAATGCTACTGTGTGTCACATTGCATTGTGGAGGGGATTTTTCATTTTGCTTATTTACCTTGTTACTGAACCTACAGCAGCATGTTTTAGCCAGCTTGAAACTGATACTGTGTGCAGTGTTCAAAGGGGCTCTGTAGTCTTCTGCATTCTGCTAAAGCTGCTTCTGACCTCCACAGTTCTCATGCAGTGCTGCAGCCTCCACATTGCTGTGGGAAGAGCCTGTGTTCTGTCCTCTTCCTCCTGACCTGCTGTGTCAAAGTACCCCCAGGTTTACAGGGGACAAGGTAAAACCTTGTCCTCAATCACAGGTCCTGGCCTAGTTCTCATTGCTGTCTAAAGCCACAGGTGCAACCTCTGCCCATCTCTCTGAAGCTGCTGTTCGGTGAAGCAGCAGTGGATTGTCCTCTGGTTAAGTGCAGATGGCTTTCCTTCTGGGGGCTATGTGGAGTACTCATGGAATATGGGGACTTTTAGGACTTTAAGGGTGTTGTTTCCTAAGAAAATCTGATTTCAAATTATTGTATATGGAAATTATGGACATTTTCTTACCTGATTAATTACATTGGGAAATTGAACATCTAATTTTGCTTCAGTGCATTGGCGACTTCCTTTAAGAAATTTGTGTATATTTGTGTCTTTTTACAAATCTAGTCTTGGAATTAGAAGTCTAGCAGCTTTTATAACTTCAGTTTAAGGCCAGTGTTCATTTTTGGGTCAGACATGCTGATCAAGCTTTACTTCTTGGATAAAGCTGGGGCCCTGCCCTTGGAAAGCTGGTGATCTGATTTGACCTGGGTTCAAAAATCTCAGGGCAGTGGCTTATTGGTGTGTTTGGTGTGAGGCTTGGGAAGTGCATGTGGGTTCACAGAAACCTAAAAATAAGCAGTATTTGGGTTAAACCTCTTTATTTGTATGGACTAGTGACCCTGATAGCAAAAATAAATATCCATTTATTTTCTGGTACTGCTGCCACCATCCATGGATTTTAATAGTGTGAAAAATATTTTAATTTTACTTTGTGTTGGTGCTTTCTGCACAAGTAGAGGATGAAAGTGTAAATTAGTGACTTGACTCACTTTCGTGCTGTTCTGTTCAGTGTGTGTAGCTGAGTCTCTGTGACATCCATAGTGAATTTTATTGTCCTAATAAAGCAGGCTGGAAAAATACTTGGCGCCAATGTTTTTTGTTTAAAAAATTGTCAGTAAGGCATAGAGGGATGGTGTTTCCAGTGCAGCCCTTTTTATTATACAGGCTGTTAAACTTAACATTTAAAAAACATTAACCTGAACAAGTCAGTTTCCATGGAGTAAACTGCTGAATGCATCAAAGATGCCAGTGAGACCTGCTGAGGTTTTTTTGAAACTTTTTTAGGTTTTGTAGCTGATATTTCTTGGGTAAGGTATTCCTGAATGATTCAGGAATTTGCATTTTGTGCTACTGAAGGTAGCTAAAAAATAAAAAGAGTTTTTCTACCTCTTCTGACAGAAAACTTGTCCTGATAGCAAGTCTGATCAGTTTGACCTGAGCGTAGGAGAAGGATTAAGGAGGATTTTTGGTTCTGTCTCTGAGTCTGACATTCAGTCTCCAGCTGTCAGCAGCCTACCAGCACAGGAAGGTGCTATAAAAAAAAAAAAGGTGTTGGAAAACTGGAAATGCATTGGAAGCTGCAAATAACATGAACATATTGTGCCTGTGGAACTTATTTTTCCCACAGCTGAAGAAGGAAGGACAGGTTCATAGATTTCAGAGCAGATTGTGATCTCAGTGCAGACAGGTAGTAGAAGGAATTCTGGAAGTTGTATTAAAACATGGGTTTTACAAAGGTTTTTAAAGCTAAGTTATTGACTCAGTATTGTATATATGTGGTTAGGAAATTTCCATCTCTGTTCAAGGGCAAATGTCTGTTATTCACTCCCAAGTGCTACATCTCCATATTTTGTTAGCAGGACTGAAAGGCCCTGTCACCTCTGTGACCAGTTAATCTTTCTGGTTCACTGAATATGCCAAGCTACTGATCCTACAAGTTACACTTCTACTCTCCAGATTGTTTTTGTAGCCCTGCTGCAAACTCTGATACTTCATCTCTATTATTGAAGTGGGTGAAATAATAGTCTAGTATTGGGGGATTTTTTAATTTAGGGAAGGTAATTTTTCTACTTCTGTTTTTCTTTGATTTTGCTATTACAGTAGAACACCTTGCCACAGGTATTGGCAATTTTGGCAAGTTCTGTGTAGTGATCTATGACAGATCCTGAATTCCCTTCTAATTTTGCCTTTTCAGCATTGAGTATTTCTGGCATAATTTTTGTCTCGATTTGTACTCCTTTGCATTAGCTGAGTTAAAATGAGTTTATGGTATTACACTATCATTAATTAAAAACCACAGAATCAAGAAACTTACTTGAATTGGGAATCAGATTTCTGAGATAAAATTGCAGGCAAATCAGCTTCAGTAGTATTTGGCAGTGTAATTATAAGGACTCATTTGGGGGGCTCTTTAAGTGCAGGTTTTAATCTCAGTATTGGATTAATTTAATGAAATAAATTTATCTGAAAACCATGAGACTGCTCTGAACAATAACACTGAAGCCCATGTTTTTCACTGACCTGTAAGGAATTCTTTCTGGGGCTAATAAACACTGAAGCAGTGGGAAGAGGTGTCTCCACTGCCATAACCACCATTGGTGCACCTCTGACAAGAAACAATGGAAAAATATATTATGAGCTTGCAGAATCCATACTTGCTCTTTGTGCCTGAAGAAATGCAAAAGACACTGGTGAAATTCCTGTTTTGTCATTTGTATGCAAATTTTGTGATACATTTGTGAAGCTCTTAGACTTTCAGCAGAAAAGCTTAGGTGTCTGTGGCTTAAGATACTTATTTAGAGAGTTGCTTTGTGTTTTATGAACAGTGTGACATTTTGTTTTCTGTTATCACTTTCTCTAATCTTTTGTGAGTTTATGCAATGAACACTTCCAGACATGCTATGTGAGAAACGTATGGAACGAGTAGATAAGTCTCGGAGTCAAAGAAATGAAAAAAAAGGTAATTTTGATGTTGAGTTAATAAGTAGGTTTGAAACTGTTAGTTTTTCACAAAATCTTTTGATGCTAGAAATGGCAGTTCTGTTGGTTTTTTTTTCATAAATTGCTTAGCAGAAAAATTGGAGAAAGAAAGAAGGGGAAAAGGTGAAGTTAAAAGGCTGGTAAGCAACCAGGTACCTTGTCAATAGGAGATATAAGTTAACAGTTTGAAGAGGATTTTTTTAATCTTTTTTTTTTTTTTTAATCATAATTTTGATTTTTACATTTGGATTCCTTACCATTTTTAATTAACTTGGAATGAGCTCTTGGAAATTTGATCTTCCCATCATAAATTAATAAATCAGGTTAGGGTTTAACATGAATGTTGTATCAATGGTGAGCACAGGCTGCAACTGTACCTTCCAGCGAGGGGAAGAACAGCACAGCCTGCTGCCCTGTTCCTCCCTGTGCGTCATTCTCAGCTTCCTGCAGTGTCCACTCTCAGGGATACAATGCTTTTCCAGGTCAGGGAGGAGAGTTGAATGATTACTGTTTCTAAAAGTTTGATACTTTTGGCCTTTTACATTTAAAGCAGGGAAATAACCTCTCTGTATTTTAGCTTTTTAATTGATTTTAATAATTTTCTTATCTTTTGTTTGCAAGGACTGAATTATGAATTCTGACCCATATATACTGACTTCTGCAGAATTTACACAGCTGTCTTTAACAAATATCCCAGCTGAATCTGTCCACCTAAATTCTGGCATAAATCTTAGGTGGGCTTTTGCTAAGTAGAATCATAGAACATAAACCAGCCCAGGTTAAAAGGGATCTCAAAAGGGTCATCTGAGCCAATCTGTTGTGTAAAAGGTAGCCTAGATGGGATTATCCAACACCCTGTCCAGTTGTGTCTTGTATATCTCCAGTTGATGAGGATTCCATCATTTTCCTGGCGAGAACATTCTAGTGATTGTTCTCGGTGTAAAAAAATGGCTTTCCTATATCAAGGTGAAACCTTCTTTGGTGCAAATTGCACCTGTTACCCTGTGTCCTCTCCATGTGGCTCCTTGTGAATAGTGAGCCTCTATCCATTTTGTAGCCAGCCTTTAAATTCTGGGAAAGTGTGATGATGCAAGCATTCTCTTCTTCAGGGAGAAGGGAGAGGACCTAACTCCTCGTTTTGCTTTTCTCATAGAGTAGGATCTACAGCCTTTGATCATCTTCATGGCTTTCATTTTGACCCTCTCCAGTCCATCTGTTCCTTTTCTCCAACTGTGAAGACCACAGCTGGACACAGGAGTACTCCAGGTGTGGCCTGACAAGCTCTTGGTAGTTTGCTAGTGGTGCCCCTGTGGGTGCATGCCAGCATCTGATTTGCTGTCATTGCTGCAGCAGCTTCACTGCGGAGCCCTGTTCAGCTCTTGTGCACCAGGACCCCCTGGTGCCCCTCAGCAAAGGATCCCAGGCTGTGCCAGGCTCTTTGGTGTCATCACTGCTGCACGACCTTGCACTTGTCTCTGTTAAACTCCGCACTCCTCTTGCCAGCTCCCTGTTCCAGCCTATTCTGGTCTGTGAGATGGCTTTCCCTGCTGGCACGACCACCTCACGCCCAGTGTGGTGTCACCAGCAAACCTGGGGACAGTGCTCTCAGACCCCTCATCCAGGTTATTTGTGGTGATGTTGTAAAGTGTGGGTCCCAGCATCAATTTCTGGGGATGCCCCACTTGTGCCAGGCCGCCAGGCTGAGTTTAAGCCATTGACTGGCGCCTTCTGAGTGCACCCTGTGGGCCTGGTTCCTGCCTGTTTTGCAGGCCACCAGCAGGTATCCTGCTGGTTTGTCTGCAAGAGCTCTGTGGGAAACCGTGGCAAAGGCTTCGCTGAAGTTTGTTAGTATTTGCTGCTCTGCCGGTGTTGACAGAAACTGTTATTTTGTTGCAGGTGCTCGGGTTGGTCTGGCATGACTGGCCTGTCCTAAAACTGCTCTGGCTTTTCCCAACCAGATGCTTCATTCGGCTTTGGTAAAGCTACGTAGCAATTATCGTGTTTTGCAACGTGGTGCAGTTATCATGGAGGTCCTTAAACGTTCTCTTAACACAGCAGCTTAGCCTGGGTTTTTTTTGTAGCCCTGAGATCACTCACTTCCTATTGTGCTTGGCTTCTGATTTCAGTGTTTTAGAGAAGGTGAAAATAGGATTGGTTACAGTCTCTGGATTTCAAATAAAATTGGTCAGTTTTTGTTTCCTTGTTCTCTAATACAGTTTGCTTTTTGAACTATTGTCAGAGTTACTAAAGGATGATATTACAAATATAAAATACAATACTTTTGGTTATACAAACTTATTGCTGGATTTCTCTAAATTTTAGAGTCCCATATTTAACTTGTATTATCTCTATTAAAAAGCAAAATGATGGTGCCTGCATTCAGTAAAAGAGAAATAACTGTTCTTATTTGTGAAATAGTCTCTTCCTGTTTGAAAACAAAGAACAGAGGAAATTCTGAAGATGCATAAGCTTGGGAACATTTTCTAAAAAATAATATAATTATTCATGATACTGAGTATGTTGTCTAGTGAGTAGTACAGTCATGATTTACTTTCTTTGTTCTTTGTCTTCCTAAGATAATGCCAACTTTTCCTTTTAAAAGTTCAATCGGAAATATTTGAAATGGCAAGAACAAATCCAGTGTCATTGGTGCCAAAATGCTGTCACTGAATGTTATGGAAATTGTAGTGCAAATCATAAATAATTTCTCTATTATAAAGTTATATTAATTTTTTAAGAAGAAAATTTGGCAAATGTTATTATAAAGTAAAGGAAATCAGAAAAAAATACAAAATGTATCAGAATATTGGGTGAAGTGCTAGCAGTGCAATCTTATAAGTTTTTTTGCATTCACCAAGTAATAATGAAACCTTTTTTAGATAGATATTCTGCTTCCATGCTTCCTTGGTCATATTCCCACCAACTTAAATTTCACTGTAACTCTATTTGCAGTGGCTCATTTATCTCTCAGGTTTCTTCTGCCCCACCCCAGTGCTGCCTGACCCATTCCCTTCCTCTTCCTCCCTTCTGTCACCTCATGACTTCCCCATTAAGTAATTTCAGCTCTGTAGCTTTCTGCACTCCCCAACTCTTTCCTGGGCTATAAAATTACTCTTATGCTTCTTTTTCCCTGTCCTATTGTGTTTGTATCCAAACCAGAGCTTACTTCCCTCCCCCTACCTGCACACTGCCTGACCTGTCTCTTGCAAGAGATTTTTAGGTAACTTACTCCTCAAAGACTGCTGATTGCACAACAGCAAAGAAAAGGAGTTGTTTTGCTACTCCCTTGTCCCTTCCCCAGCAACTTCTTGTCTAATCTGTTTTCACCTCTGTTAGACATAGTGGCATAGTTCTGGTGTGAGTGGAGATCATTTTTGGAAAGAACTATTTGGAAAAAATGGATACAAACCAAATTGCAATATCATTGTCAGAACAGGTCTCAAAAGCAGTATATTCTGGAACTGAGTCCCCCTGATTTTTGTTGCTGATGACTGGAATGAATGAGCAGTTGAGAAGTTGATGCCCATTTAATTTGCAGATTTGGCACAAGGTCCCATACAGGTGTTCTGCTTGTGTCCTGTTTTGTACAAACAAACTAAGCTTCCAGGAAGAGAACAGGTTTGGGATTTTTGGTTTTGTTTGTTTGGGGTTTTTTCTCTCTGAAATAACTTGCTTTTGTAAGGTTTTTGTCAGATAACTCTCCTAAACTTAAAACAAACCCCATTGCACATGCTGTCCTGGGAAGTGGCAGTGTATTTTGAATTTTTTAGAAGTCTTTTATGTTTCCATGTCTCACCTTGTCACAACCTTCTTCCTGCTTGTCAGAATGTATTTTTATTTTGATTTGGCCTCAGCAGGCTTAAAGCTGTGTTGGTGTGGAGAGCTGTGCTCTGTCCTTTGGTGGCAGGGAGCCTTTAGCTCAAATTCCATTGACTGCAGCCCTAGTAAAAAAACAATTTCCTCAGGGTATGGAGCAGCAAAAAATAATCCATTACAATTTATTACAAAACCAACCTTTAAATGATTGCAAAACTTTTTTTTTTTTTTTCCCAGTAAATGTAGTTAGCTGGTCCTTGCTAGTGTACATATTGTGAAGCATTTCAAATTCTCCCAGTGTTCACACAATATTCATTATGACACTGGTTGGAGACACTGGACCTGTAAGCTGTCAAATATGTAAATACTTACATCTGTCCCAAATTCCATATATCAACATGAGTTTAATATTAAAGTTTTAAATAAGTTTTTTATCTGCCATAAGATCACAATCCAAATCAATTTTAGGGGTTTTAATTATATTAAATTCTTCAGAATTAAGGGTGAGGTTTTTATGTACCCTTAACTTGTCGATTCTTATTGAATATTATTCAGTCTTACCTGTTTGAATTCTTTTACTATATGTGCATTATCTGAGTACTGAGGAATGCAAGTTGCTTAAAAAAAATTAAGGTTTTTCTTCTTTGTGGATGTTAATGTGAAAAATTTTATCATCTTTCTGTTCTAAAACTTTTTTCTTCTGTTTAAACTAAATTCTGCAGCATAACCCTTAACATTCCTCTTAGGTGAATACTGTAATGAAACTGTTGGGTTAGAAAAGAATGGGGAGGAAGAGGATTTTGAATAAAAAAATAACTTGAAATACTAATACCAATTTCAGAATGTTTTTTGTAAACAGTGCTCAGTACCTGTAAATGAGCTATGAATTTCATAAACCTGGTTTTCTAGAAGTCATTCACCACTAGCCTGTTTATAGCAGTTGCTTACACATCCTCATGCACCTTGATAAATACGTTGTGCTGTGTGTTGGCTGCTCTCATTTGGTGTGCTGGGCCATTGACCACCACGGTGTTAGTGTGTACATAAGTCTTAAAAAGATGGATGTAATTGTTTGTTACTCTAAGGTGCTGTTTGGATTTTATTACAGCTGTTAATTTTCCTTTGCTCCCTTTTAGTAATAGATGCTGTTCCCGCTATCTGTGTTTGACAATAACTGCTTCTGGCAGAAGGTTTTCTGTGCACTTACATTTTCCAGCCGTGCCTTTTTCAGTTAAGGGTGTGGCTTTTTCTGACACAGTTGTGTTAGAACAGGCTCTCACACGGAAACACTTATCATGGCAGAAAGTCCTCTGGCATTACAGTTTATCTGCTGGGGGGCTGTAGTGCACTACATCAGAAAGAAACTGTCTGTACTGAAGTGTTGTGGGTGGGAAGACAGTCTTAACTTTTTTCTAGTATGTGTTTTTACTGCTTGGGCAGACTGTTGTGATTTGCAGTGTGACCTTCCAGTTTATAGAATCACTGGCCATTCCCCATGGTGTGTTCAGATTCCTTTTATTTATTTATTGATATTCGTATTACTGAAACTCTTACTGGAGAGTTTATCATGTCTTACTCCCAAAGGGTTTTTCAAGGAAACTCATAAATAAATTTCAGTGGCTTTGCAAAGTATTGTTAAGCATGTCTGCTTTCACTTTGAAAGTTGGTTCCTTTAACATCAGTAGCTGACAGCTATTAAAACAATTACTATTGCAGTTATGTTAAAACAATTAATAATTAGACCTTGCAGGGAGGATGCCATTAATTTTGGGTGTCTGCAAAACTGAGCTGTGAAACAGATATTTAACCTTAGATATCAAATCATCACTGAATGTTAATCATTGATTTTTATGTGAAATTATTGCCACTGCATAGTGATGAAATAATAGCTTCCCAGACCTTCTTGAATGCCATTGTGTACTTGGATGGAGGAGTAATGCAACTTTGGCAAGACACTGTGATCCCATGTTTGTGTTGCTCTTGTGGGCTGTTAGGGATCAGCCTCTCGCCAATGTAGTTAGGAAACTGAAGTAATTATGTGTGTCATTCATTCAGAAATAGGTTTTGGTACTCTGAAAGTAAGATGAAATTAGTGTAAATAATTAAATGCAAAATTACATTTGCAGATGTGTGTAAAGTTTAATTTAAATAAGATTGTGCATGCACAAACAACGTGACACTTAAACCTAGCCTGAACATCAAATTCCTCAGCCATCAGAAGCAAGCTGTTCTCTGCTGGTGGTGAGCTCAAACTTCCTTGTTTTCCTATGCTTTGCTTTTCAGTAAAGACACATTTGTGGCTGTGCTCAGTGGAGTGCAGTATAAAGTGAAATATTGAGTGGTTCTGGTTGTCTTCACTTGCCATTGTGCTGTTTCTAAACTCCCTGATTTTTTTTGATAAGCAGAGTCTAGTGTATCTCAGACTTTGCTTGGGCTAAGTAAGCTGTTACTGTAAGAGAGTAATGCACATTTGGCTCTGCAAATTGTTGTTTTTCACAAAGCCCTGGCTGTAGAGGCAGTAGTATGGCTGATAGAGCTCAGTAGGTTGGAAAAAGTTTTAGTAGGCCCTCAAAAGCATTTTCAAGGAAGGAAGAGGCCAATGGTGCAGGCTGGAGGTTGTGAGGAGAAAGAGAACTTAGAAGGGAGTTTATTAGGCATCTGAGGCTGCCAAAGGAGAGGCGTCTATTTTGCTGTAACTTCACCCACTTAAAATTTCCTAGGTCTAGGAAATTTTTCCTAGGTTTCCCTTGTGGATAAAAGCATTATTTCTCCTTGCTGTACCCTGTATTTCTCTGTGGGTGAAGGAAAGTGAGCAATTTATATAATAAAGATGTGCCTATGAGCTTTAGAGAAGAAAACATTCAACCATGATGTTTAAAGTCTAAACTTGAAAATTAAATATCTTAAACACTGCAGAGGTGTCTTTGTGAGTTTATTTAGTAACTCAGTGGGTGGAAATCATTGAGTGTTTAAGTGCTAACATAAGAGTTTCATAGTAATATCCTGTTCTGCAGAGTCAATAAATATACTTTATTTTGGTCATTGTGTTCAGCTTTCTCAGTTCACTGTATTTTTTCATTCTGATGTATGAAATGAGTTGAATTTTGAAACTTCTTTTCTAATGTAAGAATTAAAAAGGATGAAATCTGCTAATTCTGGAGTCTTGAAGTAGATAATTTTCCTCATCTCAATGATTTTGTTTAACATAATCTGCATTTCAAAATTTATGTAAACATGTCTTTGCTGTCTGCATCCACATCTGAAGTGGTTTTAGCTAATAAGCATGCAAATAAATTACTAAGCAAATTAGAAGCAGTGTTAGTTAAGTCCCTAACAAAATCTAAAAATGGCCAAAGAATACAGACATATGTAAAACCTTACTAATTTTAGATGTAGATGATGAATGATTACTTCCATGAAGATATATACAGTCTTTTCTACTTAGTTGTAATATGATATATCAGATGACCAGGAACTGAAGGCTTGAATCTCAGCATTGTGAGGGTGGCTTTATTGAACTGTCTTTTTGTCAGTGGAAGGCTTCAAAATTCTTCTGAGAAGCATTTTGGAATGAGGGTTGTAATACTGTGCCCAGAAAAGTGGGATAATGTTACACACAGGAATTGTTGTGAGTGGAAGAAGGAGGTGTGTGTGAGCAATGCCGGCTGAGCTTTCAGCCTTTCTGGTAGATGCAGGCACTTGCTGACTATGACCTGTAAAACTGAAAGGAACCCTGGCCAGGGGGTGGGGGCTGTGTGTGTCTGTGCTTTCCAGATTCCAAAAACCACATACTAATGTAGTGATGTGCATGTTATTGAATGGACCTAAAATAAAGGCAAAAAGAACACTTTGGGTTGCAAAGTCAAGATTTCTGAGTTTGTATCCAGGAATGTGTTGGCAGTCCAAGCGTGTTTTGGTGGAGCTGATTCTTCTTATTAATGAACATGTTTAATATACCAATTGTAGTGATTATTTAATTTCTGATTTATGCAATATTCTTTTTCTTATATCTGCTTTAACTTTTTAAGAAAAAGGTAAAAGGCAAAAGCCTGAAACTAATGAGTTTAGACCTCATGACTGGAACTTCTGTCACTGTCTCTGAGAAGGTTTGAAGGATTTCCATGCTTCTGAAAAACAATCTGGCCAGACAGCTTAAGGAATTTTTTTCCCCAGTTTAAATGGGAACTCTCATATTAATTTTGAGCTGAATTAATTTATAAGCATATTGGACTTTTCATATATGTTAGCCTACTTTTCTGATCTTGTACATTAAAATCCTTTTTCCTGCTCTAGAATATTGGTATCCAATTGCACAAACATGGTTTCCCATTTGAGAAGGCATGCTAATTTTAGATGGATTTGAACTATTAATTTGAAGGTAGAAACGCATATGAATTTGGTAATTATTTCCTTGCTTGATTTATTTATTCCTCTTTGTCCTTCTTCATAGGTTTCCTAAAACTGTGCTATGAATGGTGATTCTGGTGTGGGGGTGGTGACTTCACCACCTCCAACAACAGCCCCTCATAAAGAGAGGTATTTTGATCGAGTTGATGAAAATAATCCAGAATATTTGAGAGAGAGAAATATGGCGCCTGACCTTCGCCAGGATTTTAACATGATGGAACAGAAGAAGAGAGTCTCCATGATTCTTCAAAGCCCAGTAAGAAAAGAAATGCTTCATCTTTCAAGTGACAAGTTTATTATCTTTTTTTCACTATCACTACGGGATTGGAGAATTTTGTGTTATCTTTGGTCCATTTGTTGTTTTTTCTTATTGGCCTTTCCTGATTTTTTTCCTCATTCAGTTTGTTTGAATTTTTATGGTTACTCACAAAGCACCTCTTCAGTCTGGCTTTCAGAATCCTCTGTATAATCATCAACATTTTTTCATACTTTCCATTCATTCCTTGTAAAACATTTTTTCACTGGTTTCATGTATTTGTTTCAATGTAACTCTCTTAAGAGTATCTTATACAAGGCAGGTCTGTCCTGAACTCGGTTTTCCTTTGGGATTTGGACATATGAAATATTTTTATAATCTCTTTCTGAAAAGGTGCACAGTAATGAAGTATGAATGATCAACATTTGATATTGAAGATGTTCCCTTGGGGAAGATAGTACACAAACAAACTTTCCCTCATGGCATTTGCTCCTTTTGTAATAACTAGTGAGTGACATTAGATGCAAAACATTGCATGACATAACTTCACTTGGAATAGGGATGTGGTAGTACATTCACAATTTTCCTATTAAGTCAACCCATTTGATTTATGAAAATATTAATAAATTGCTTAATAAAAAAATAATGACCTAATGACTGCAGTACTTTTCTTTCAGTGCAAATTCCAGCATTCTTGTCAAAAGCAGGAGCTATCTGCAATAATAAAAACTGGTTTACCTCCTTCCAAGTTAATATATATTAAAAAAAGCAAACAAAAAAAAATCCCAGGAAAATGTAAACAACCCCTCATCTAAACAGGTTTTAAAAATTTGATGTTCATTGTTTTCTGTGTTTCTGGATGCCTTCTTGGCTCTCAGCTCCCTGTGAGCCACAGTGACAAATTCTCTTTTCTGGTTCTGCTGCTTTTCCTTTTTGTGTTAAAGTCAATTGTACATTCTCCTCCTTCCAGAAATTCATACTAGCAAGGCTCAAAGACTTTTGGTATTACTTGAAAAAGAGCATGCTGGAATTTCCATAATAAACCCCAAGTGACTCAGATCATTGGAGCTCCAGAGAGCAATGTTTTGAAGTTGCAGTATGCACCCAGTAGTTCTGCCTTGAGGTGTTTTTCAGAAGAGGTGTAGGATGGTTCCATTGAAGTGCTAAACAGAAGCTGTGTATGAAAAGCTGAAGTTCATTTAAACATGCATTACAACATGCAGTGTCTTCTTACTAGGCCTTCTGTGAAGAATTGGAATCCATGATCCAGGAGCAGTTCAAGAAGGGGAAGAACCCAACAGGTTTATTGGCTTTGCAGCAGATTGCAGATTTCATGACAACGCACGTACCAAATGTCTACCCTGCAGCACCTCAAGGTGGAATGGCTGCATTAAACATGAGTGAGTGCACCTTCAGTGATCAGAGCTGAATTCCTTGTCTCTTTTCTTGAAAGGCTTAACATCAAGACAGTGTGAATGTAATAAAGAGTACTGTGAAGTTTAAATGCTATCCTGTTCTGCTCACATGAACACTGAACACTTGAATTGATTAGTTTCTAAATGCCACAGTGGTATGCAATGTGATTCATGTATGTAGTTTATATGAAAAGCTATTTCAAGAATGGGATCTAAATTGAAAAATAAGCCTGATAAGTAAGTGCTATTAAAAATTTTAATATTTAAATAGTGCTAATTACTACATAGTTTGTCTTCAGGAAAATCAAACACTTAATAGTAGTCTGGTAACAGTGAAAGGCTTTAGAAACTAATTATATTTGCTATTGAAATACTGTTTGCAGCTTTCTCCTGTGAAGTGAAGCTTTAGACAAGGAACATCAACAAGCAAAACAAAGCAGGAAAAAAACCAGAATGTGTAAATGCATGTAAACACAGGTTTTATGTGAAGATAAAATAAATCCTTGCCAGTGCTCCAAAAGAAATCTTTAGTTCTGACTGCAGCATGGCCTGGTTTTGCTTTTTCACAGTTACTTTTAACTGCATTTCTAATTACACTGTAACTAGAATTACAGTATTTGTATTTTTTTACCATAACCTTCCTCTCTCTAGCTTGTACTTAATTTTTCTTAATAAATGAACCTGTGTGCATCGTTTTAGGTATGTAAATCTTCTTTTTAGGAATACATGTATCACAAAAAGTGGAGTATTTGGGATTACATTTTTCTTTTAACAATTAAGATGTATTTTACAAACAGTCATTAGTTTGAGAGGAAAAAATATTGTGCTAAGGAATGCACTGTCACGGTACCACTAATTTATAGTAGGGAAGGAAATGAATGCGGAGTCTACCCAAACTGAATAACTTTGCTCAAGATTGTGTAACATAAATAATTTCATTATAGGAATGAAAATTTGTTGTCCATTTATTAGGTTAACGTGCTCATATAAAACAGTAAGAACAACTGATAAAATAGTGGTGCATGTTGCTAGGTTTGAACGGATACTGAACTCAGCCTGCCTTGTGCTTTTTGTACCCCTTCTCCTCTTCAGGTCTTGGCATGGTAACACCAGTAAATGATCTGAGAGGGTCTGATTCCATTGCTTACGAAAAAGGGGAGAAGTTGTTACGATGCAAATTGGCAGCTTTCTACAGATTAGCAGATCTCTTTGGCTGGTCTCAGCTTATTTACAATCATATAACAGTGAGTATTGAATCAACAGATAACAGAACCAATTGTTTTAACATACAAGAGAATTGCTTCCCTCCCCTATCTGTCATTTTCTCTTTGTGTGTGAGAAGAGCAAAGTGGTATTGAAAGCAGTATAATAGTGAAGAGATTTGTCATTGCATTTCAGCTTGGATGTCAGCTACCACAGTCTGAATAGAGTCTTGAGAGAGTGTACATGAGAATTCTTAGGATGAAATAAAGATTCCTGAAAGACTCAGTCTTTTAGTGTCTCAAATGCTTTGACTAATTGTATTTATTATTCTACAAGGTCAGTTCTTGGTTTTCTTGCTTTTTTTTTGCTAAGTACTAAAATATCCTCTTAGTCATTCAGCTGAATTTTATAATTCAGGTACCAGCCTTTCTGAAAAAGAAGCTATAGTATTTCTGAACATGACTGAGCTTCTCTGCCTAATGCAGCGTGCCAACAATTTTCCTTGTGACTGAGTAATCATTGGCATCCATAAAAATAATGACAAGGAGGTCAAATCAAGGAGGTTTTATATGCCAGAAGAATGGTCAGCATGAATCTCATGAGTAAAGTCACAGCTGTGGTGCGCAGCCCCATCAATTGTTATCCTAACAGAGCTGAATTGTTTTTTATTCTACATAGTAGAGGTTGTTCTTTATGTATTTTCAGTTCTTCTAGTTGCAGTTGGAATGAAATATGGTAATATTATTTTTAATGCTTTTTGAGAATTCAAGGCATATTATTTGTGAACAGATGAAGAGGATAAATGATATGTGTAGGCATAGGATCAAGACAGTATTGGTTAGATCGTTCGGTTCCTTTCCTAAGGGAACATATCCAACATAATGGTTCTTGTAAACAGCTCTGTGCCACCCCCAGATTTTTCATACGTGACAGGAGAAGTGGTTTTGTGAAAGGGACATTAATGCACTGAAAAGCAAACAGGTTTGGAGACGGCTTTGTAGCCATTTGTAGCTCAGCCCTGGGAATGTTTGTGCATTTAGATAAAAGATAAATGTAATGAAGAACAGCATGTCAAGGGGAGGGGTTGAGGCAAGAGCAGGCAATTGGAATGCCTCAAGTTTGCTTTCTCTGGGGAGGAGTACAAGGAAGATACCAGTAGAGGAGGTACCAGCTGAGGTGGAAGACAATCAAAGCACTTGGAAAATGAGATTCTGAAAGTGTTTTAGTAACTTCTGAATGGCAGAGGTACTGGAAAGCTCTTGGCTTGTCAGCAGCAGTCCCAAATCATAGTTCTCCTGTCTTTTACAAGCTTCTCCAGTGAACAGCATTCTGAAAGATGACTAAAAGATAAATTGTATCTTCAAAAGCTGATATGGAACAAGGTTGTTATGTTTATTAAGTAGTATTAAGACACTCCTTTGGAATGTGGTGAATGCTACCACTTCATGCAGGGCTGGTGTTTGAATCCAAGTTTTCACTTTTTTTGTGAGTGGATGCTGTAATTACTGAGTGATTGCACTGAAGTTAAGAGCTTGTGCCAGTGCACTTGTGAAGTAAGAGAAAGATACAGCAGCCTTCTGTGAGGGTCATAAGCCTGTGTGTTAGAGGAGAATGGGATATACTCTCATACTCTCACAATTTCCATCTGGGAGTTGGGTGTAGTGTTGTTGCTTTTTTTGGATCCTTATCAATCACTGACAGCTATTGTATGTGGAATTGCTCAGACTGGTGCAGTCCTGATGCAGAAGCAAAATTACAGAGCATCAAGAGCTTCCATGGCAAGTACAATAATGTTGAGTATACTTGGGCACCTCCAGGGTTTTCATGTCAAGTGCAATAATGTAGAGTAAACTTGATTGTCTCCAGGGTCAGGCAGAATTTGAGATTACAGGTTTACAGAAGGTAGACATCATTCACCAGGTCTTGGTTTGCTCTGGGGGCATGAGCTGGTAGTTGGATCCAATCCTAAAGCAAAGCAGTTTGTGAGTCTTGCTGCTTGTTTGTCTTTGATTTGAGCCTTCTTATTATCTTTTGGGATATTTTGAGTAATACTTGTTCTTTCTCTTGCATAAATGAGTAAGAGATTTTTCTTGGTCATTTGCACTTCTGTAGTGGAGAACTGCTTTGGTGATTCATAAAAGTACAGATTAACTTCAACTGACTGCTTCAGTTTAAGATTCTTATGCTGTAGCATGTTCCCAGCTGGTTGTAAAGGAAACCAGATCTGTGCTAGAAGCTTTTGCATGACTGCACAACTACTTATTAGATTTTTTTTTTCTGCAGTAGAACTATAGCAAAGTATATGTGTATTTAATGATGCAAGTAGTAGAATACATGAGGCAGAAACAGCATAAAAGAAGCTGCATCTCAGGGAAATTCAAAACTCATAAATATCTTTGAATTAAAAAAACCCAAACAACAACCAAACAAAAATCCCAAACACACAACACAAACTACCCAAATGCTGGGTAGACTCATAGCAAAGTAGGGAGTTCTCATGTGTCCAGTAAAGCTTAAGAAGCCTATTAATTCACCATCAAAAGACACCTTAATTACCTAGATGTCCTGTACTTTACAGACTTTTAAGAGATACATCCCAAGATATGAATGCTTTGAAGCCAAAATTACTTTTGTATTATAAACCCCTGATTGTGTGAATGAGATGAGAGAGAAAAAACATGAGTGAAGGTCAGGATGCTTGGTAGAAAATTTGCAAGTGTGCTGTAATGCTCACAGATGTCTCACAGGAACCAGCATCAGTGACAAAACCCTTCTCAGAATCAAGATGTTTTAGACCTTGAGGTGTTTTTGTGGGCCAAGTCTTGTGTTTTCTCACAGCCTTTATACCTTATGTCTTACTAGGGTAGAAACAGTTGGAGTGTAAACTCATTCAACTGAAAGAATGAACTTTTTTCCCCATTTCTCTCAGTATTGTTCATTTTATCCGTAGTGGGCGAATTGTCATTATAACAGAATGTAATAAGGGTTTGCTAATTTCCACCAATCTGAAAAAAAAAAAGGCTGGCATGTTACTGCCATCTGGTTTTGTTCAACATTAGTTAATTAACAGTGCAGTGCATTGATTATCTGTTGTAGCATACATGAATGTCATAATGTGTGTTATAGGTATACTTGCCCATTCCATAATCAGGATGTAAAAGTAACTTTAATGGTTGGGGTCTTGTATGCTTTAATAAAATCTTTTAATAACTCTTACTCTTGTTTTATCCTTAGGCCAGAGTAAATTCTGAGCAAGAGCATTTCCTTATTGTACCTTTTGGACTCCTCTATAGTGAAGTCACTGCATCTAGTCTGGTAAGCAGTTGTTAATTTTCATAGATGTAAAATATTCATATATGTGTGTGTATATATATATACATATATGTCACTTCAAATTCTATCCTAGAGAATATTTTACTCTTGTGTAATATGTTTAGAACAATGTTATTGATTATGGCTGGTTTTGGTACTGCTGAGATATCTGAGAGATTTGTTTGCCCATGTTCACCACCAGGCGTCCTCCAGCTGATCTACCTGTAAAGTGTTAGGTAATTTGGACAGTGAATCACCTCGTGCCCTTTAAAGCTGCTGGCTGTTGAGTCCAGCTTGTTGAGGGAAACTTTAGGCATTTCAGATATAAATGATGACAACTGGTTTTAGAGTCTCAGTGGTAGATGCTGAATTAAATCAGGTTTTTTTGAGTCTTGGTTATGAAAATAATTCTTTTCATTCCCAGGTTAAAATCAATATTCAGGGAGATGTGGTTGATCGTGGAAGCACTAACCTGGGAGTAAACCAAGCTGGTTTTACGTTGCACTCAGCAATTTATGCAGCTCGACCTGATGTGAAATGCATTGTCCATATCCACACACCAGCAGGAGCAGCGGTAAGCTCGCTTCTGGCTTTCTCCTTGTCCTGTTCCCCCACCCCTCCCAAAAGGAAAATAGGTGGGGCCCCTCAATCACAGATTTGCTTCCTATTTGGAGGGCAGAGAGTCTTTTAGTCCGTCTTCAAGTATGGTTCTCTTTTAATCAGAGCCCATCCTTACTGGGTTGTTACCTGAATGGTCAGACAGTAAATTGAGTTCTATTACTGGAAAATATGTATGTCATATATGTGTGTCCTTTACCACAAAAGACCAGATCTTTTGACAGGGAATCATAAAACTTTTAGTATATTTTGTTGGTTTTGTAAAGCACAGTTTGTCATGGTTTTCTGAAATATTCGAAACTTTCACAGTATTTCTGTTTGGAGAAAGTGATTACAAGTCAGTTCTGCCTCTTTGAAATGTTTTGAGAGAGTGACTTAGTGTTCACATTCTGATGATTTTTTAAATTATTGATTAACTAGATTAGTACAAGCATTTTAAGAATAAATGATCAAATTCCTAATATTGTGTGTTACAGAGTAGCCTTTTAAAAAATATTTTTTAAGTTTATCTGCAGTGCTGCACAATTATCTGTATCACCAAAATTGTTCTTTTGGCATGGGGGCAGGAGGGGGAAATAGCTGAGTGGAGTGGAAGGAATGAAGAATGCAGTTGATTTTGGGGTTTGGTGGTTTCTTGGGTTTTTTTCCTGAGTCTTTTTATATTGGTGTTGCAGTTGTATAAAACCAGAAATATTGAGACAAACCCAAGATCAATGTGATTTTGTTTCTAGTCCAAAAGTAATCAAAAATAGAGGTTTAAGGATGGAGTATAAGACCACTGTATATGTGCCTGTAGAGATAGATTCAATTAATGCATAAAAATATATTCTTATTTTAATTCTCATCACTATGTTTTTTCACTTTTTCTGTTGCAAGAAATTAAATCAATTCTTTTAATATTTCGCAGGTTTCTGCAATGAAGTGTGGTCTCTTGCCAATTTCACCTGAAGCACTTTCTCTAGGGGAAGTAGCTTATCATGACTACCATGGTATTTTAGTGGATGATGAAGAAAAGGTGGTTATTCAGAAAAATTTGGGGCCTAAAAGCAAGGTCAGTATTTACATCTAGAATTAAAGAGAAAAGGAGGGGGGGCAGTATGTTTGTGTGACAGGTATGTTCTTTAATCAGTAGCAAATATTCTTTATTCAAGAGCAAGAACCTACTTGGCTTACTGCTGTTAACTTTCTTTCAATGTTTCTCTAGGTCCTTATTCTCAGAAACCATGGCTTAGTGTCAGTTGGAGAGACTGTTGAGGAGGCTTTCTACTATATTCATAACCTAGTACTTGCCTGTGAGATACAAGTAAGAGCTTGAATATGTTATGTAGTAATACAGCTTGCTGTATTGACTTCCAAACAGATTGCATAGAGCTGGTTCAGCTCTTGGGTCTAAACTAACACAGTGATGTGTGATGTCACTATATTGTGGGGTGACGTCCAAAACTTTGGTTTCACTGACAGTATTCCAGTACTGTATTGAAACCATCAATTTGCTGCCCATTAAAACAGATGCTTTCAAAGACTTAAGACAACTTTTATACCAGCATATTCATTTAGTTAGTTTCAAAATGAAGTATTATTTAGTATTTATTTAAAGTGAAGATTTCTTCTGGGTTTATGACAAGTTTTTAGGGGGTTTTTTGGTCGTTTTCACCCCATTCCCCACAAGAAACTTAAAGATGACTCTATTGTATTTCAGGTACGTACCCTGGCCAGTGCAGGTGGCCCTGACAACTTAGTGCTTCTTGATCCTGGCAAGTACAAAGCCAAGTCTCGTTCCCCTGAGTCTCCAGCAGGTGAGGGTACTGTGTCCCATCCCAAATGGCAAATTGGTGAACAGGAGTTCGAAGCTCTTATGCGAATGCTGGATAATCTGGTAAGGCAGCCCTTTCTGTCTGAGTTTTAGATGATAATGTATAAATGCATTTTTTAAAGCTGCATGTAGTTGGGATAGTTTATACAGCCTGCAGCCTGTTCTTTCCCAAGGACTTGGAGACAACATGAAAAGCATCAGGTGTCCTTTGTACAGATAGGAGATTTACTTCTTATTCATAATCTGATTGTTATTGGTGAGATCAGAGGAGATCAGGTGGGATTTGGCACTTCCAAATCAGAGTACTGTGGTGCTTGCACTCAATCTGTGTTTTCCCCTCTTTCTATCCCCTCCCAAAATGTATAAAACTATTAATGTCTTATTAGGTGTGAGGTCCAGCATAATTTGACTAAGATT